>NC_091285.1:464674870-464992370 GCF_032444005.1 Ranitomeya imitator
CAGTGAATTTGGCGGGGACACCAAGGGTTCAGTCACCAGTCTGAGTATACAGAGCGGCGGCTGTAATTGTGCCCCCAGCTCTGACTGACATTCGCTATGTATGGGAGCTCAGCTGTCAGTCAGGGCCAGGTACACAGTTACAGCCACTGCTCTGTATACTCAGAGTGGTGACTGAACCTGCGGAGCCCCCAACCCAATGACTGAAACCAAATGCTGGCGGGCAGAAAACATTTCATTTTCTCACTGCTGTATTCAGTGGACAGCATTATAACGCTGTTACCCTGCAGATTAATCACATATCTGCAGGTTAGCAGCATTATTTCTGATAGCAGGTTCCCTTTATAAAAAATTTGGGGGAGATTTCGGGGTCGGACAACTTCTTTAAGGGCTCATTAATGTCAGTTTTTCTTGTATGAGTGCTGTCCATTTTTTTTACAGATAGCACTCATACATATGATATTCTTTGGAGCTGTTCACCATGTCCGATTCTTTTCCTCAGACCGAGTGGACCATGGCAAACATTGGAGACGTGTCCTATTTTGATCCAATCAAAATTGGCAATGGGAGTCTATGAGTCCATGGAAAAATCAGACCGCACTCGGATAACATCTTAGCATGGTCCAGTTTTCACACACTGTTAGAATGGAGAAGATGGAGAAAAAGGCTTTTTTATTTTCTCCCCACCTATGTGAAAACGGAATGGCACTCGGACCACACTCTGATCAAAGTCTGATCTGAATAACTGATACATTTTTCTCATATGTGAGAAAATCTGATGTCTGAATGAGCACTAATAGTATTGAATACGTTAAATGGCTGAAATCTAAATTACAATATTGTACATGTAGACACAATCAAAGTATATATATATATATATATATATATATATATATACAGTTAGGGCCAGAAATATTTGGACAGTGACACAAGTTTTGTTATTTTAGCTGTTTACAAAAACATGTTCAGAAATACAATTATATATGTAATATGGGCTGAAAGTGCACACTCCCAGCTGCAATATGATAGTTTCCACATCCAAATCGGAGAAAGGGTTTAGGAATCATAGCTCTGTAATGCATAGCGTCCTCTTTTTCAAGGGACCAAAAGTAATTGGACAATGGACTCTAAGGGCTGCAATTAACTCTGAAGGCGTCTCCCTCGTTAACCTGTAATCAATGAAGTAGTTAAAAGGTCAGGGGTGGATTCCAGGTGTGTGGTTTTGCATTTGGAAGCTGTTGCTGTGAGCAGACAACATGCGGTCAAAGGAACTCTCAATTGAGGTGAAGCAGAACATCCTGAGGCTGAAAAAAAAGAAAAAAATCCATCAGAGAGATAGCAGACATGCTTGGAGTAGCAAAATCAACAGTTGGGTACATTCTGAGAAAAAAGGAATTGACTGGTGAGCTTGGGAACTCAAAAAGGCCTGGGCGTCCACGGATGACAACAGTGGTGGATGATTAACTAACCAAGGGAAGGGGGCACCACAATTTGAAGAGGGATCCAACAAGGTCTACCAATATGGTATCAATGTATAAAAAGAAAAAAAAAAAGCAGTAGACCATAGAAGGGGATCACCTCAGACACGGATCAAGTATAAAGACAAATAAATTTTATTGATACATAGAGACCATATACATATGGACACAAGAAAACATCAAGAAACAACTATTAAAAACATTTAAAAATGGTCATACACAAGACCTACAAAGATAACACTTAGACCCATAATAAGGTCAAAAAACCCCCTAAGTGCCAACTCCCCAGTACATATAATAAACCATGCATGAGACCTACACCTGATTGAGCAGTCTAAACATATATAAAGGTGATGTCTGTGTGAACAGTGTCATACGCTTTAGACAGAATAGATATAGAAACTTATGCCTGAAAATTCACACCATAGCAAAACAGTACTAATGGGTCCAAAAGGTCAAAATATCTTGTGATAAATCACCGATAAAGTGCAGGCATATATCGCAGATAAGATGGTATACACATAGTATAATGGAATATGTGCCCCACAGACCCTGAAACAATCAATGGGTCAGAAGTATAGTAAATCAAAGATACCAAATATCTTAATATAAACTGCTACCTGCTATAAGAGAACCCCCTACTGATACAATACCATGGCTGTCAGGCCTGAACAGTTATATGGAGATCAGGCGTATCATGATGATACCCGGAGCTGCAAAGTGCACACAAGACCACCTAGGGAGCGGGAGAAAGGGGGTTTGACAGACCCGACGCGTGTCGCCACACACACCGTGGCTTCGTCAGGGGTGTCTCCTGATGGTGGCTTGTGTCCTTTTATATACCGTAATCATATCTAAATCTGCAGCTGATCTGCTTACCGAAGGCGGCATGGAGGAAGCCGACGCTGGAATGTTCTCCCTGGCGTGCGAGGAGTACTGACTGCGCATGTGCATGAGGGCGTCCCCCCTGCGCTGCGTCCCGGACGCGTTGCTATGCGCACCTAGCAACACAACGCCCACTTTATGACGTCATAGGTAAAGACTGAGCGTGATAGGAGCGCCGTCGTATGACTCTCCTGCATTGCTGCTCACACCCACAAGTGTCACGTCCCGGCTTGGAAACAATGCACAGATAGCCCGAGTTCACTTAAATAGGAACTTATCAAGGCCGATCTGAGAGAGCATACAAACAACCATGTGCAAATATTAAAATCGTAACGTACATAGGTGCATCAGGTTTTTGACCCATAAATCCATTGAATATTTCACCTGCCCACACTATCACACATGGACTGCAGTATGAAGTTAAATCCGCTAACCAATGTGTCAAAGTTAGGCGGAACAGGAATATATATACAGACCCACATACAGATGATTCTGTTGCGCTCCTATTGATCATAACACACCCTGATTATATGCCACACATATGGTTAGAATAAACTGAATGTGAGCACACCAAGTCCACAAAGCCGCCCACACCGCATCCTGAAGGTACGTGAACACTACAAAAAGACAAATAGGTATACGGCATGCCTGCAAACATGGTTGAATAATCTAATCCCTCCGTAAAGGTAAATAAATCAACAATAAGTGCCCGCACATTCAGAACACCATATAGCAATATGCCCCATGGTGTGCCAACCCATATGTTAGAAAAAAAAAAAAAAACCCCATATAAATGAACTCCGAATGGATAGATAATCAGGAATTAACATTTCCTTTTCTTAGATGTATGTTTGACCATATTTCAGATTGGACATAATCGGACACCCTGAAATGCCAAGAGATTACAGAAAAGATAAGCTGACATTTAAATTGAACAGGAGTGCCCTTTATTGATCATGTTGATAGGTTCAATCGATGAGGCTTTGAATCCTATAAGACCACGGTTCACAATTTATACGAGCCATCATCACACATAAAAAGTTTCCCTTTATGGTGCCTGGTATGGCACCACCAAGAAACCAACAAATATATTAGTTCCAGTATAGCCCATGAGATTAATAAACCCACAAGAAATAGCAGGTCCAGAGGAGGTCAAGAAGTGACTAATTAGAATTTTAAACTGTTCACACAGACAACACTGTGGAGAAAAATAAATTTGAAAACACAAAGTTAGTTATGAACTCACATAACCCTCATGAAAACAGGTCCCCATGACTAGACGTAAATAGTGGATCAAAAAACCATATTTAAGCAGAAGGTAGTCACTACACACTGAAATCATGAAAAACATGAATTTACAGGGACCACAGTTGAATAAAATGAATAACAAACAACCGAAAGGTTGTTCAGCTACAACGTCAAATCCAAAGGCATTAGTCCCTCACGATTGTTTGTAGAATCCTGTAAACAAAAGGTCCTCATTAAGGCCAGATGGAGTTTGACTGTTCAAATTGAAGATCCATTTCGATTCACGTCTTAAAAGTTCCAAAGTGATGTCTCCACCCCTGATATCAGATTCGACTCTCTCCAGGCCCATAATGCGTGTGCCTTTGTATTGAGAGTTATGTGCCGACAGGTAATGTGAGGCTACAGATGACAAAGTTTTGCCTTTCTCCAGATCTCTTTTGGCTGTGGAAATATTTGAAAAGTGTTGTTGTGTCCTCCTTCTCAACTCCTGTGTCGTCTGACCAACATAGATCTTTAGACATGGACAGATCAACGCGTAGATCAAATTCCGGGATTTACAGTTAAAGTAAGTTCTAGCTGTCATCTGCAACATAGAAGAGATTGGAGTCACTGTCACATCATCAATGATATAAGGGCAGATGTTACAGTTGCCACACGGGAATGTCCCAACCAATCTGATCCTTCTGTTAAGGCGAGTTGTCTGACGCTTAAAGTGGCTGTGACTTAGACAATCCCTAAGATTCCTAGGCCTTCTGGCAACCAAATTTGGTTGTACAGAAATATGTGGCTTAAGTTTGGGCTCACTACGCAGGATCCCCCAATATTTGGAGAGTATCCCCCGAATCTCCTGCCACTGATTGTTGTATGTTGTAACCACTCCCAACGGTTTAGGGGGTCCCTTCACGCGTGGATGTAGTAGCTCCCTTCTATCCATATCCCTCGCTGCAGTAAAAGCTTTTGCAATTACCTGTTTTGGGTAACCTCTGTCCTTGAAACGGTGGGTCAAATCCTGTGAATGCACACGGAAATCCTCCTGGGTGCTGCAATTTTGTTTCACACGATAGAATTGTCCCTTTGGGATCCCTTTCTTTAAATGCTGTGGGTGGAAACTAGAGAATTGTAAAAGGCTATTGGTAGCCGTGGGCTTACGATATAAGGTTGTATGCACACACCCATCTTTGGAGAAGAGTTTAAGGTCCAAGAATTCCACTTCCTGCTGTGAAAGATGTGAAGTCAACCGTATGTTCCATGGGTTAAGATTGAGAGAGGCGATGAATCGATGACAATCTTCCAGGGTGCCTGTCCAGAGGAATAGAATATCATCTATATAGCTATACCACTTAATGACATGCATAGAAAACTCCTCCAGACAGTACACCCTGGTCGACTCCCACCACCCTAAAAACAAATTTGCGTACGAGGGTGCACACCGTGCACCCATCGCACTACCCCTAGCTTGTCTATAAAAGACTCGGTCAAACACAAAAAAGTTTTTGTCCAGTACGAATGACAATAAGTCAAGCAGAAATGTATCGTGTTGTCTGTCACCTGTCGTTTTCTGTTCCAAAAAATATGCGACTGCTTGTAGCCCCAGGTCATGCCGTATACAGGTGTATAAGGACTCGACGTCCAAGGTGACAAAAAGCACATCGGCTGGAACCCTTAGATCTTGTAGATGTTGGATCAGAGATGTAGAATCCTTAACATAGGATTTCAGGGACACAACAAAAGGCTGTAAGAAAAAGTCAATATAAGAGCACGGGCGCTCCAAAAGGCCCCCAATCCCGGAAACAATAGGTCTACCTGGCGGTGTCTGTACAGATTTGTGGATCTTCGGGATCAAGTAAAAAGTCGGTACTCTCGGATGGTGATTAGTCAAGAAATCCCTTTCTCGTTTATTGATGACATTGTCAGTAAATGCCGAATCTAATAACCGATCCAGTTTGGCCCTAAATATGTCCGAAGGGTCCGAAGGAAGAACCTGATAACAATCAGAATCAGACAGTTGGCGCTTTGCTTCCTCTAGGTATAATTTTGTGGGCCAAATAACCAGGTTCCCACCTTTGTCAGCCTCCCGAATGATAAAATCTCTGTTTTTGCCAAGATTGATAATGGCCTTCTCCTCAGCCCTACTGAGATTCCTCCCTTTATTACGATCTAATTTAAGGGAGTGTATCTCATCACAAACCGCATTGAAAAAAGTATGGATGGCTGGGAACAGGGATAAGGAGGGTGTGGCGTGTGAGGGCAACCTACCCGGGAACTTTATCCTTGACTGTCCTCTGTCTCCCTCCTCCAAGAGGTCCAGTAAATCTCTGAACACTTGTCATTCCTCCAGGGGTAGGTCATCCACCAAAGATGGTTGATGATACAAATATTTAAACGCCAACTGTCTGCAAAAGAGGTATACATCCTTAATTACAGTAAATTTATCCATACTATTCGTAGGACAAAAGGAGAGACCCCTCTCTAGTACCGAAGTTTCTACCATAGAGAGAGCATAGGAGGATAAATTAATCACCGAAAGCTTACCAGGACCTGTAGTATTAGTCGGCGTAATGGAAGAATCTAATATTTCCTGTTCTGTCATGTCTCTCGTCTGTGTTTGGGAGACCAGATCCTGTAATTCTTGTTCCGTTTCCTTTTTACCGTATCTCCTCCTTCTACCCCTCCGATTGCGCCTTCGGTTTCGCTTTGTTCGGATGATAAAAAATCACTTGATGTGAGTTCAGGTGCCAATTCCCTATCTGCTGGTGCACTAGCCCTGGTCCCCCTTGTATTGCCTCTATGGGACCACCTATATGCACGACCATTATTAAAGTCCAGTTGGTCTCTTCTAAATTTGTGTCTTTTTCCTCCAATGACCTCCTTTTCAAATTTCTCCACAATACCTTTGAGCTGTTCCTGAAATGGCTCAACCAAAGTTCTTTTGTCAAATTTCTCTAGCTTGACTTCTATATTCTTAATCTTTTCTCTAATATCAGACAATAAAACTCGATCATGTTCAATGAGTAAATCTATGAGAATGTTAGAACATTTTATTAAACCATTCTCCCATGTCTTTTGAAAATCACTATCAGCTTCCCATGCCGGGAAAATTTGAACCCTTAAGCCTCTGGGTACCAGACCCACCTTTTTATACTCCTCCAGAGTTTTAATATTCCACCAAATTCTGGTCAACGATTTGTGTAAACCAATTAAATCCTTAGATAATATATGGAAGTCTGAGTCCTCAGAGCCACCGGTAGTCAAAATAGAGGGGGCATTTCCAAAGATATTACCCGCCTGACTATTCCATGCCGCTTCCCTGGCTGCCAGATCCATGTCACTCTATAATAATAATATACAATAACAGGCCACTAATAGTAATTAAACAATGGCCAATTGCGTGCCACACCCAGAAAATGCGAGAGTAGAACAACTCCGCATACACAACATCGATTAACTAACCAAGGGAAGGGGGCACCACAATTTGAAGAGGGATCCAACCAGGTCTACCAATATGGTATCAATGTATAAAAAGAAAAAAAAAAAAGCAGTAGACCATAGAAGGGGATCACCTCAGACACGGATCAAGTATAAAGACAAATAAATTTTATTGATACATAGAGACCATATACAAATGGACACAAGAAAACATCAAGAAACAACTATTAAAAACATTTAAAAATGGTCATACACAAGACCTACAAAGATAACACTTAGACCCATAATAAGGTCAAAAAACCCCCTAAGTGCCAACTCCCCAGTACATATAATAAACCATGCATGAGACCTACACCTGATTGAGCAGTCTAAACATATATAAAGGTGATGTCTGTGTGAACAGTGTCATACGCTTTAGACAGAATAGATATAGAAACTTATGCCTGAAAATTCACACCATAGCAAAACAGTACTAATGGGTCCAAAAGGTCAAAACATCTTGTGATAAATCACCGATAAAGTGCAGGCATATATCGCAGATAAGATGGTATACACATAGTATAATGGAATATGTGCCCCACAGACCCTGAAACAATCAATGGGTCAGAAGTATAGTAAATCAAAGATACCAAATATCTTAATATAAACTGCTACCTGCTATAAGAGAACCCCCTACTGATACAATACCATGGCTGTCAGGCCTGAACAGTTATATGGAGATCAGGCGTATCATGATGATACCCGGAGCTGCAAAGTGCACACAAGACCACCTAGGGAGCGGGAGAAAGGGGGTTTGACAGACCCGACGCGTGTCGCCACACACACCGTGGCTTCGTCAGGGGTGTCTCCTGATGGTGGCTTGTGTCCTTTTATATACCGTAATCATATCTAAATCGGCGGCAGCTGATCTGCTTACCGAAGGCGGCATGGAGGAAGCCGACGCTGGAATGTTCTCCCTGGCGTGCGAGGAGTACTGACTGCGCATGCGCATGAGGGCGTCCCCCCTGCGCTGCGTCCCGGACGCGTTGCTATGCGCACCTAGCAACACAACGCCCACTTTATGACGTCATAGGTAAAGACTGAGCGTGATAGGAGCGCCGTCGTATGACTCTCCTGCATTGCTGCTCACACCCACAAGTGTCACGTCCCGGCTTGGAAACAATGCACAGATAGCCCGAGTTCACTTAAATAGGAACTTATCAAGGCCGATCTGAGAGAGCATACAAACAACCATGTGCAAATATTAAAATCGTAACGTACATAGGTGCATCAGGTTTTTGACCCATAAATCCATTGAATATTTCACCTGCCCACACTATCACACATGGACTGCAGTATGAAGTTAAATCCGCTAACCAATGTGTCAAAGTTAGGCGGAACAGGAATATATATACAGACCCACATACAGATGATTCTGTTGCGCTCCTATTGATCATAACACACCCTGATTATATGCCACACATATGGTTAGAATAAACTGAATGTGAGCACACCAAGTCCACAAAGCCGCCCACACCGCATCCTGAAGGTACGTGAACACTACAAAAAGACAAATAGGTATACGGCATGCCTGCAAACATGGTTGAATAATCTAATCCCTCCGTAAAGGTAAATAAATCAACAATAAGTGCCCGCACATTCAGAACACCATATAGCAATATGCCCCATGGTGTGCCAACCCATATGTTAGAAAAAAAAAAAAAAAAAAAAACCCCATATAAATGAACTCCGAATGGATAGATAATCAGGAATTAACATTTCCTTTTCTTAGATGTATGTTTGACCATATTTCAGATTGGACATAATCGGACACCCTGAAATGCCAAGAGATTACAGAAAAGATAAGCTGACATTTAAACTGAACAGGAGTGCCCTTTATTGATCATGTTGATAGGTTCAATCGATGAGGCTTTGAATCCTATAAGACCACGGTTCACAATTTATACGAGCCATCATCACACATAAAAAGTTTCCCTTTATGGTGCCTGGTATGGCACCACCAAGAAACCAACAAATATATTAGTTCCAGTATAGCCCATGAGATTAATAAACCCACAAGAAATAGCAGGTCCAGAGGAGGTCAAGAAGTGACTAATTAGAATTTTAAACTGTTCACACAGACAACACTGTGGAGAAAAATAAATTTGAAAACACAAAGTTAGTTATGAACTCACATAACCCTCATGAAAACAGGTCCCCATGACTAGACGTAAATAGTGGATCAAAAAACCATATTTAAGCAGAAGGTAGTCACTACACACTGAAATCATGAAAAACATGAATTTACAGGGACCACAGTTGAATAAAATGAATAACAAACAACCGGAAGGTTGTTCAGCTACAACGTCAAATCCAAAGGCATTAGTCCCTCACGATTGTTTGTAGAATCCTGTAAACAAAAGGTCCTCATTAAGGCCAGATGGAGTTTGACTGTTCAAATTGAAGATCCATTTCGATTCACGTGTTAAAAGTTCCAAAGTGATGTCTCCACCCCTGATATCAGATTCGACTCTCTCCAGGCCCATAATGCGTGTGCCTTTGTATTGAGAGTTATGTGCCGACAGGTAATGTGAGGCTACAGATGACAAAGTTTTGCCTTTCTCCAGATCTCTTTTGGCTGTGGAAATATTTGAAAAGTGTTGTTGTGTCCTCCTTCTCAACTCCTGTGTCGTCTGACCAACATAGATCTTTAGACATGGACAGATCAACGCGTAGATCAAATTCCGGGATTTACAGTTAAAGTAAGTTCTAGCTGTCATCTGCAACATAGAAGAGATTTTTTTTTTTTTTTTTTCTAACATATGGGTTGGCACACCATGGGGCATATTGCTATATGGTGTTCTGAATGTGCGGGCACTTATTGTTGATTTATTTACCTTTACGGAGGGATTAGATTATTCAACCATGTTTGCAGGCATGCCGTATACCTATTTGTCTTTTTGTAGTGTTCACGTACCTTCAGGATGCGGTGTGGGCGGCTTTGTGGACTTGGTGTGCTCACATTCAGTTTATTCTAACCATATGTGTGGCATATAATCAGGGTGTGTTATGATCAATAGGAGCGCAACAGAATCATCTGTATGTGGGTCTGTATATATATTCCTGTTCCGCCTAACTTTGACACATTGGTTAGCGGATTTAACTTCATACTGCAGTCCATGTGTGATAGTGTGGGCAGGTGAAATATTCAATGGATTTATGGGTCAAAAACCTGATGCACCTATGTACGTTACGATTTTAATATTTGCACATGGTTGTTTGTATGCTCTCTCAGATCGGCCTTGATAAGTTCCTATTTAAGTGAACTCGGGCTATCTGTGCATTGTTTCCAAGCCGGGACGTGACACTTGTGGGTGTGAGCAGCAATGCAGGAGAGTCATACGACGGCGCTCCTATCACGCTCAGTCTTTACCTATGATGTCATAAAGTGGGCGTTGTGTTGCTAGGTGCGCATAGCAACGCGTCCGGGACGCAGCGCAGGGGGGACGCCCTCATGCGCATGCGCAGTCAGTACTCCTCGCACGCCAGGGAGAACATTCCAGCGTCGGCTTCCTCCATGCCGCCTTCGGTAAGCAGATCAGCTGCCGCCGATTTAGATATGATTACGGTATATAAAAGGACACAAGCCACCATCAGGAGACACCCCTGACAAAGCCACGGTGTGTGTGGCGACACGCGTCGGGTCTGTCAAACCCCCTTTCTCCCGCTCCCTAGGTGGTCTTGTGTGCACTTTGCAGCTCCGGGTATCATCATGATACGCCTGATCTCCATATAACTGTTCAGGCCTGACAGCCATGGTATTGTATCAGTAGGGGGTTCTCTTATAGCAGGTAGCAGTTTATATTAAGATATTTGGTATCTTTGATTTACTATACTTCTGACCCATTGATTGTTTCAGGGTCTGTGGGGCACATATTCCATTATACTATGTGTATACCATCTTATCTGCGATATATGCCTGCACTTTATCGGTGATTTATCACAAGATATTTTGACCTTTTGGACCCATTAGTACTGTTTTGCTATGGTGTGAATTTTCAGGCATAAGTTTCTATATCTATTCTGTCTAAAGCGTATGACACTGTTCACACAGACATCACCTTTATATATGTTTAGACTGCTCAATCAGGTGTAGGTCTCATGCATGGTTTATTATATGTACTGGGGAGTTGGCACTTAGGGGTTTTTTTGACCTTATTATGGGTCTAAGTGTTATCTTTGTAGGTCTTGTGTATGACCATTTTTAAATGTTTTTAATAGTTGTTTCTTGATGTTTTCTTGTGTCCATATGTATATGGTCTCTATGTATCAATAAAATTTATTTGTCTTTATACTTGATCCGTGTCTGAGGTGATCCCCTTCTATGGTCTACTGCTTTTTTTTTTTTTCTTTTTATACAGTGGTGGATGATTGCCGCATACTTAATTTGGTGAAGAAGAACCCGTTCACAACATCAACTGAAGTCCAGAACACTCTCAGTGAAGTAGGTGTATCTGTCTCTAAGTCAACAGTAAAGAGAAGACTCCATGACAGTAAATACAAAGGGTTCACATCTAGATGCAAACCATTCATCAATACCAAAAATAGACAGGCCAGAGTTAAATTTGCAGAAAAACACCTCAAGAAGCCAGCTCAGTTCTGGAAAAGTATTCTATGGACAGATGAGACAAAGATCAACCTGTACCAGAATGATGGGAAGAAAAAAGTTTGGAGAAGAAAGGGAACGGCACATGATCCAAGGCACACCACATCCTCTGTAAAACATGGTGGAGGCAACGTGATGGCATGGGCATGCATGGCTTTCAATGGCACTGGGTCACTTGTGTTTATTGATGACATAAGAGCAGACAAGAGTAGCCGGATGAATTCTGAAGCGTACCGGGATATACTTTCAGCCCAGATTCAGCCAAATGCTGCAAAGTTGATTGGACGGCGCTTCATAGTACAGATGGACAATGACCCCAAGCATACAGCCAAAGCTACCCAGGAGTTCATGAGTGCCAAAAAGTGGAACATTCTGCAATGGCCAAGTCAATCTCCAGATCTAAACCCAATTGAGCATGCATTTCACTTGCTCAAATCCAGACTTAAGACGGAAAGACCCACAAACAAGCAAGACCTGAAGGCTGCGGCTATAAAGGCCTGGCAAAGCATTAAGAAGGAGGAAACCCAGCGTTTGGTGATGTTTATGGGTTCCAGACTTAAGGCAGTGATTGCCTCCAAAGGATTTGCAACAAAATATTGAAAATAAAAATATTATGTTTGGGTTATGTTTATTTGTCCAATTACTTTTGACCTCCTAAAATGTGGAGTGTTTGTAAAGAAATGTGTACAATTCCTACATTTTCTATCAGATATTTTTGTTCAACCCTTCAAATTAAACGTTACAATCTGCACTTGAATTCTGTTGTAGAGGTTTCATTTCAAATCCAATGTGGTGGCATGCAGAGCCCAACTCGCGAAAATTGTGTCACTGTCCAAATATTTCTGGCCCTAACTGTATATACATACAGACACACACATACATAATATATGCAGGAACACGCAAGAAGCAATCAGAATGATACATTAAGTAGTACAAGTACTTCTCAAGGCATAGGTTCACTGTTTACTGTCCTTATTAAATCTTATGGAGGTTTTATCAAATCTCTAAATATCTAATAATCAGAGTTGCACTGAACTGGTCTAAAAACTTTTAGGGTGTCATTAGGGTGTCATTATCTACTTGAGTACTGTAAATAGCTAGTGGTTGCACACGGTTCTATTATCGGGGTCCGTTTTCCTTTTCTGATGCTTAGTTGTTTTTGTTATGGAAACACTCATGTTACTTTTATTGAAGCATTCTTACATCACAATGTTAAGTCAAGTTCCTACAAGTATGAGCTCTGCATCCAATATTTGCCATTTATAAGCCCGATGTTTTCTTATTTGGTATGGGGCATTTGGGTCCCTTCAAACTACATGTCCTGGGTAAAACAGCTATCTGTGCATTCACTATGGTTTATGACCCTGATTATATTTTCAGTAAACATTTCTAAATAATTATTCATTTGACGGGATTATATATCTTTTAGCCTAGGGACAACATAAGAAATCATTCCATAGAAAACTTATATTTCATATTGTTTCGATTCATCTTACAGACAGCAAAATTCAAAAAGCTCAAAGTGCAGAAATAATTAATGATAGACTGTTACATTTAGCCTTACTAAGTGTTTTCTCTTGTTTCCTCCTGAAAGAATGCAGTTACTTGTATCTTCTCTACAATGGCACTTGCAAGGCTTCCTGCCCTAATGACTACTATGAGGATTTGGATGCTGGAAGATGTGTTTCCTGTCACATCAGCTGTGAGACATGCTCAGGAACATCAGATGATGATTGTGAGACCTGTCCTTCTGCTAACCCAAAGCTGTACCAAGGGAAGTGTCTGACTAGCTGTCCTCCTGCAACCTTTTATAACTACGCACTCAGTGAGTGCCAAGGTATGGCAACGTTTTCTATTTCTATAATGTAGTCTTACTTGGAAGGGTTCATTCAGACATCAATTTTGTACTTATGAATTCTATCCAATATTTTTAACACATGAAAAAAATGTGCATGTGGGCGTTCGTGTCTGTAGAGCCACAAAATGCCTGCATGTGTGATATACTTTAATCTGTATTGCCAGCTATGAAGAGGGCTAAATTCTCTGCTGTTATAATTGCACACAATTATGAGATTCTGGTTTGGCTTTTTTCCTAAGTCATGTGACAAGGCTCGTTAAAGGGTCGACATTGACTTTTAGGATTGCTACTTCCAATAGGTGGCACTAGAGTTCTAGTCATCTTCCTCTCTGAAGAGACAATTTGCATGAGTCCCTCCTATGGAATCTTCATCTTCACTGAGTGGCCAACAAGTGCTACTTCTACAAATGCATCTGTAATCCTACAGAGAAAATAGAGTCTGTAAGATAGCGCTTACTGCATGTGTTGGGGACACTCGCTTAGCAACGGGATTCAATCTCACAGGCACGATTTTCTCCATTAAACAGTCCATGCGGTATATGTACATTTCATAAACCGTCATGTTACATATCACACACATATAGTTCATAGTATACGGCTTCCTTCATTTGACAGACACTACACTCACCAGTCCTCCTCTAACTAGTTCCCAGGGTTGTCCGTGCGCCGTATCAATGTCTCTACTCACATAGCATTACACAACATTAGATTGCAGTCTCTAAACATGCCAGACCATATGCCGTCCAGTTACCGTGGGCGACCGCACAGTTCATTAACTCACTCTCGTCAGTGCACACAGTCCCCCATACTCTGTGTTACCTTCCAGGAGCTCCTGCTCCACACGCTGACTCCTCGACAGTCCTTTCTCCTGGGGAAGCTGCCTAACTGGAATTACCGTCCTAGACCATGCCTTGCTCACCAGGCCACCCGACCATTCCAGACCCACAGAAGGACTGTAGCTTCCCCAACACAGTTGCCATCACAGGCTCTGCAGGACCATGGCCTCACCCCGTGCTCTTCAGGAATCCGGTCCTACTCCCAGGACCTTCCAGCACTGAAGCCTTCCAGGTCCACGGCCTCTCTGTGTGCTATTCAGGACATCCGTTCACTCATAGGACCACCCAACACACAGGCCTTCAGGTCCATGGCTTCTCCATGTGCTCTTCAGGAATCCAGTTCTACTCCCAGCACCTTCCAACACACAGGCCATCCAGGACCTTACACACTGACCATTCAGGTCCATACACTCTGAACACAGGCCACGTGATCCAAACCTTGGTCACATTATGTAGCTGTAACCACCCCCATAGGTGGGCAGTGTATGTGAGGTTAGTCAGGCCCATCCAGCTCTCTCACTAACCCTGTAAGTCTCCCTTTAAACTAAACCAATACTTGTGGTACTACAATGACATTAAGGGCTTACAGCTCAGATGACATTCTCCATCTCTGCGACACATACCGGCCATTCACAATGACACCAGTCACTGTCTCACCATCACAGTTATGCCTGCGACTGCCATGCACTCACATGGCCTCAATACGCCTCCTTGCATATTCTGAGAAGAACATACAGTGCCCCCTAGCTGTAAAAGGGGTCACTGCCTAACAAGTCATAGATCCACAAAATATAATGAACAATAAAGTTTGTTGTACTCCATGATAAACTCCATTATTAAGGCCTGCCTGGGTCGAAAAATGTTGGTTTCTATGCCTTTTTTATAAATCATGAGTGTATCAAACTGCCTGACCTTTTTTGTTACTTGTTTTTAATATGAAGAAATAAATTGATGTTTTAAGAAACCTTGGATTTCCTGGGATCATTCGTCCAAAGAGGCACTGGATGTTAAGTTTTTGACCCAAACAGATTCACTCATCTCTATTTATAACCATGTTTGCTCATCATCTGAATCTTCACTTCTAATTTTATAACTCTTTTGACATTATTTTTACATGTGACTGTTTTTGCTTTCAATGGCGAACTTAAACAAAATCCAATGAACACATAAAAAATAGACTTCATAAGAGGTGTCAATGAAAAAATGAATATGGCTAAAACAAAAATGGCACAAAACACTAAAAGTAAACAAATAGACACAAATGCAATAATAAATTGGACCCTACATATATCATAATAAATGGGGTGAAGACGAGCTTCACATCTTAATTCTTTGACATATTATCCCATCATGTCCACAGGATGACAGTCCTATTTTTCTATGATAGTGGGATAAAAGAAGGATACATTATTCATACATTCTGTGCAGGTTCAGAAATCACTGATTTAAAGTCTAGAGCAAGATATAAAATCAATGATAAATATGATTCAGAAAAGGATGTTCTTTATGCATTCCTATCGCTGTCATCCTCATTTCTATGTCAAATATAAGTCATTTCTATGAACTACATTCAGTCATTGAGGTGCATAGAGAAACTGACTTGCAGCGCACACATAAGAGCCCGTATGATCCAGACCTTAAAATCACCTCCTATAACTAAAGAATTAAAAAGGAGCCGATAATTCAGTAATTACCGATGGGTAACATAAAGGCACTTCTAGCAGAATACATGGCCAGAAGATTGCCTACAGTATAAGGGCACTTTGCAGTGCAATACTTTATCATAATACATCTTGATGTATATGTAACAGAAGCTGATTGCGGTTTTGGAGGTGGCAGTGGCTCCTTTACATCATAGGTTCTTGCTTGCCTTGAACCATTGTATGTCACCGACGTACTTTTGTTTACTTCATGTAAGCAAGGCAATAGTAAAAAAAAACCTTTTCTGGGAATTCGGCTTCAGTTTCTTAGCAGAAACTGGGCTTATCTATCAAGCTAAATGCCCCACAATTCTGGAACAATTTTCTCTAGAAACTGTCTTTAATGACTTGCAACATAATTATGATGGTTAGACAATTTTTATGAGTGGTAGAACTATTACTGGCACAATGTAAGCCAACTAATAGATGGTGTAAAGTTACATTTAGACAGTCTTAAAATTAGATTTATCAAATAACATGAACCACTTTGATAAATATTGCTCATTTTAGACTATCTAGTCTTAAGTTTGCAGTAACAAATAGACAGTATTGATAAATTTGCCCCCAAATCTTCTTCCATAGTAAAACGTCTCATATGGAAGATTTGTGACCAATTTCAGTTTTTCCATTGCTGCTAAGTAGAGATGAGCGATTTAATTTGAGTGGACTTTCAATTCTAGTTGAATTCTAAAAAATCAGCAAAATTGGCATTCGGCAAAATGCAGATTTTTTTTTATAATTTGCTTCTGTCCGGAAGCCGAAATCTGCTGGCCACCATTTTTTTGAACCGCAAAGGGCTATCAAAAGGTTAAAAGACAAATAATGCTGCTAATCACTTAACTGTCTATCTTTCCGGCCCCTCTGCCCCTCACTACAACCCGTCTGGTTCTAGTCACATCTTCTGATCCCCGACTTTTACGCTGAAGTTCCCAGGCCTCTCACACTCAATCACGACTTCTGGCTCTGATGAGGCCTGGAAAGGTTCTGCGCATCGGTGCACAAGTTCACAACACATGTTGTGATGTCATGGTGTCATGATCTTTTGCGTGCTTGTGAAGAACCCTCACGGACCTTATCAGAGCCAAAAGACCTGGCTGAGTGGGGCGAGGATCTGAAGATATGATGACGACCTGATTGGTGACGGAGGAGTAGAGGGGCTGAAGAGGTAGACAGTTAGGTGAGTATAAGGATTATTTGTCTTTGACAGGGAGCAGCTGAGGGGCAGGAGATGTGAACGGTAAGTTGAGTATAAGGATTCCCTTTATTTTTTACATATTAAATGTATTATGCTCTGGAGTCTGGAAAAACCTCAGAGCATAATAATGGACATTAAATTTGCAGAGAATATCTTGTCTGCTAATAGAATTTTCAAGGAAAATACAAACTTGCATAAAAACGCACTGCTAGTCATTGGCACCTGTACCATATGTCTGGTTGTCTTGGTACAGAAACCATGAAAGGGTGGAGAGTTATGTTATTCAGAATAGAACAGAATGCTTGCTGGAGCAAATCTAAGCTGGCACTGGCAACATAATAAAAAAACTTAACAAGATTGTACTCTGCAGACAAGAACATCCTATGAATGACTCAGCAGACACAAATCAGAAGATGAGGTCTTAACACAAAAATTTGCTTTTCCCATATGTCCTTAGAGAAGCTTTTGTTCATAAATAGTGATGATTGAATAGTGAAATATTCGGATTCGGTAAAATCGGCACAAATAATTTATAATATCTGTGTATTCGTACTGAATAACGAATCCAATGCAAGTCAATGGGAAAGCAGAATATTTTACTGCTGGACCCAACAAACAGGTCTGGGGGCATGGGTAAAAAGCTGAAATTGATGGGAAAGAGCTACAACTAAATGGGAACAGCATGGAGAAGATGCATGCATGCCTTTCTGACTCACACATGCTATCTGGGAATAATGTTGTCAGAGTATTGCGCCGATTTTACGGATTTTTAAAAAGACCTACCTAACCAAACTAAAAAAAAAAAAATTTTAAAGGGAAAAATACTTAGTAGCATGTTTTTCCTTCATAATTACATGTATATAATGCTAAGTTAAAAAAAAAATAAAATAAATTATACCTCCCTTTAGCATATGTTCACACAGAGCGTTTTGGTTTTAGTTTTTCCTTTAACATTTGTGAAGGCTCTCACTCCTAGATTTGAGAGGTCCCTCCCTCATGTCAAATAGTTAGCAAGATAGTGGAATACATATTCCCCATCCCTTTACAATGCCATTTCAAACATGCCAATTTGAATTTTGGGCTCCGCCCACCACCACCACCACCATGTCCACCGCCATGTCATTATGCGGCCCTCGCTTACAATTTGCAGAGTGTCGGCAGGTGCCATGAAACCTGAGTGTGGTAAGGGCCATCAGGTGGTTCTGTATGATATATTTGGGAGAGCTCTCACTCGTACATTTGGGAGGTCCCTCCCTCATGCCAAATAGTTAGCAAGATAGTTGAATTCATATTTCCATCCCTTTACAATGCCATTTCAAACATGCCCATTTGAATTTTGGGCTTTGCCTGCCACCATGACCATATCCACCGTGATGTCATTATGTGGTTCTTGCGCACAGTTTGCAAAGTGCCATTAGGTGCTGTGAAACCTGCATTTTGTATGGTCCACAGTTCATTTTTGCTACCGGATCACAATGTCAAAGCGGGTTAAGCCGCTGTAAGGTAAATATAATACAGAAGTTGGGGGAGCTGTATGTTCAATGTCAGGAAATTGGATTCTACCAGACACCAAAAGCATTAGAATTAAATTCTGAATACAATGTATGCAAGTGAGGGCCTGTATTGTGGTCACTCTGTCACGCCAGAAACCCATGTCAGGAGCATGTACAAGCCTTTATTTTATTTGGAAGCATGGGAAAGAGACAGGAGTACCATTGACCAATCTGCATAAGACCAAGCACTTCTTCTGGAAACTACCCAACCAGGTAGAATGTATCTTTTGCATGGTTTTAAGCAACATTGGAGTAATGAAAGGATATGTCCCAGACAGTGTTGAGGTCTGTGAAGTGTATTATTCAGGTGACAGGCAGTGCTACAGAGCCCAAGTAAAAGCCTTAGCGTGACAATGCCCGTATTCCAATATGTGTTATGCTGCGGACTGAATAGGTCTGTGGAGTGTTTTAACCCAGTCTCTTAGATGTGCTTAAAATGTACAGAAACTGGCCATTACCCCACCACCATTTTTTTGACCCAAATGCAGAAAATGTAAGGGAAGCCGCTATACAAAAAGAGATTCTAACTAAAAATGTTAAGATTAAAAATAGATGTTTATTTATAACAATAAAAAGAAAGACATTAAGAAGATATTAATAAGATAGGGCAAAAAACCTCCAATGCGGGAGGGAGATGCACAGTATAATAACCTGAAAAAAATGAAGGGTCCAAGGGCGGACTAAACCGAAATAGATAGTTGAACCAATAAAACTGATATCTAATGCACAAAAATAGCTATCATACCAAATGTATAAAAAAGTTCAATGTGCTGGTATACATTGCTATTAGTATAGGTAGTAGAGACAATTGTAGAGGTAATCTATTAGATATATTGTAATCTCCTCCAGGTAATGGCACTATATTTATAAGTATATGCCTAACTATCCCTGGGATACTAATATAAGGGTATGGTCTGAACCTATTATACTTATGCAGTAGGGCTACATTCAGTAAACACACTTATTTGTATCACATGAATTTGAGAATTCTTGTCTGAAGAGATGCACAGTTGCCATCAGGTCTGTCTGAAATCGCAACTCAGAAGGAAGATCAAAATGAGGAATTGGAAGATGACATGGTCGATGACGCCACTGATCCAAACTGGCACACCTAGTGGGCACAGCAGTGCAGACAGGGAGCCCACCTAACTTACAGGTGCATGCCTCCAGAAGCCCGGGCTGGGCATAACATACTGGTAAATGCAACGTACTGGTCAATACAACGGCAGGTTGCAATTTTCACTCGGCAACATTCATTGCTGCCAGCTTCTGGAAAATACCCATGGAGTCTAAATCGTCACTACACCTGTACATAAATTCCCCAAGGGATATAGTTTCCAAAATGGGGTCACTTGAGAAGGGATTCTGCTCTTCTAGAAATTAGGGGCTCTGTATATGGAGTCTGTAAACTGTTCTAGGAAAATCTGCGCTCCAGGAGGCAAATAGCGCTCCATTCCTCTCGAGTCTATCTGTATAACTAAGTAGTACTGAACAGCCACATATGGGGTATTGCCACATTCAGCAAAAATTGTGGGACAAATGTTTCTGGCATTTTTACTCACTTCTGCCAAATGGTATAAAATTGTGGTATCAGTATGATCACTGCACCTCTAGATGAATTAATTGAGAGGTGTAGTTTGTAAAATTGGGTCACTTATGGGGAGCTCTGCTGTTCTGGCACCTCATGGGCTCTCCCAGTGGGTCATGGCACCTGCAACCCATAACAGTAAAATCTGATGCTCCTTGCCTTCTGAGCTTTGCAGTGAGCCTCTTAGAGAAGAAGTTACAGGTCTGTAAGAGCCTGAAATCTTGCATGTTTTTAGGTGACCAAATACTTATTTTCCACCATAATTTGCAAAATAAAACTTGCCAAATCAGGCAAAGTGATTTTTTGAATTTGTTTTCTCATTTTGACTCTCATAGTTGTGGTCTACCTATGATGTCAATTACAGGCCTCTCTCATCTTTTTAAGTGGGAGAACTTGCACAATTGGTGGCTGACTAAATACTTTTTTCCCCACTGTATATACTTGTTTTTGTGTAATATCTTTAGCCCAAAAGGAAGTAACCAAATGTCTAATTTAAGTAGAAGGACTGTAGAAGTGTGGGACTCCTGAATACATTTAATTTGAATGCAAATCCCACTGGTATACTAGAATATTTTAGACAGTGCCCATTCAGAAAACAAAGTCTTGTAATATGTTTTTATCTAAGCAAAATTTATTTGCGATACGCACACTTTGAGAGGTAGACAGTTGCAGTTAGATGCCTGGATTTTGGGGAATTTTATTTTGTTTTTTTTAAAACAATTTATACTCCCTTCACAAAAATATGCAATATATGCAATGATTCTAGACTATATCTGAAACATGTTTGCTAATTTATCATGGTATGGGAGTTGCGACTTTTTTTGTTCTTGTTTTCTTTCATATGTTTTTATCTGACGATCTTGATACTGGATTTTTTCAGTTACTACATTATTTCTTGTGGTACTACAAGCTTCCATGCATCAGATCTTTAGTTGGGTGAACTTACTTACCGTATATACTCGAGTATAAGCCGAGATTTTCAGCCCACTTTTTTGGGCTGAAAGTCACCCTCTCGGCTTATACTCGAGTCATATGCAGGGGTTGGCAGGGGAGGGGGAGCGGGGGCTGTCTAATTATACTTACCTGCTCCTGGCGCGGTCCCTGCAAGTCCCTGGTTCCCCGGCGCCGGCAGCAGCAGATTCTTCCTGTACTGAGCGGTCACATGGTACCGCTCATTACAGTAATGAATATGTGGCTCCACCTCCCATAGACGTGGAGCCACATATTCATTACTGTAATGAGCGGTAACGGTGACTGCTCAGTACAGGATGAAGCTGCGGCGTTGGGGAAGCCAGGGACTGCACCACGTCAGGACCAGGTGAGTATACGGGGAGGGGGAGCGCTGCGCGATAGTCACTTTTCCTCGTTCCAGGCGTCGCTCTGTCTTCAGCAGTGACACTCAGGTCAGAGGGCGCGGTGACATGGTTAGTGCGCGCCCTCTGCTGAACGTCAGTGCAGAAGACGGAGCCATACTGGAACAAGGAGCAGGTAACTATTGAAAGTGCCAGGGGGCCTGAGCGACGGAGAGGTGAGTATGTGATTTATTTTTTTTAACGCAGCAAATGGGGCAAGTGTCTGTATGCAGCATCTATGGGGCCATAAGGTTTGTGCAGCACTATATGGGGCCATAACATTTTTGCAGCACTGTATGGGGCCATAACATTTGTGCAGCACTATATGGGGCCATAACGTTTCTACAGCACTGTATGGGGCCATAACATTTGTGCAGCACTATATGGGGCCATAGCATTTGTGCAGCACTACATGGGGCCATAACATTTGTGCAGCACTATATGGGCCATAACATTTGTGCAGCACTATGTGGGGCCATAACGTTTGTGCAGCACTATATAGGGCCATAACGTTTGTGCAGCACTATATAGGGCCATAACGTTTGTGCAGCAATATAAGGGGCCATAACGTTTGTGCAGCACTGTATGGGGCCATAACGTTTGTGCAGCACTGTATGGGGTCATAACATTTGTGCAGCACTATAAGGGGCCATAACGTTTGTGCAGCACTGTATGGGGCCATAACGTTTGTGCAGCACTATATGGGGCCATAACATTTGTGCAGCACTATATGGGGCCATAACGTTTGTGCAGCACTATATGGGGCCATAATGTTTGTGCAGCACTACTATATGGGGCAAGTGTCTGTATGGGGCCATAATCAAGGTTTGTGCAGCACTATATGGGGCAAATATCTTTATGGAGCATCTTATGGGGCCATAATCAGCATTTGTGCAGCATTATATGGGACAAATGTGTCTATGGAGCATTTTATGGGGCCAATATTAACCTTTATGCAGAATTATATGGGGCATATTTTAATATGGAGCATCTTATGGGGCCCATCATAAACTGTATGGAGCATTATATGGGGCTCCTGATTCAATATGGATATTCAAAAACACTTAACCTAGTGATGTCTCAATTAATTTTACTTTTATTGGTATCTATTTTTACTTTTGACATTTACCGGTAGCTGCTGCATTTCCCACCCTAGGCTTATACTCGAGTCATTAAGTTTTCGCAGTTTTTTGTGGCAAAATTAGGGGGGTCGGCTTATACTCGGGTCGGCTTATACTCGAGTATATACGGTATTCATTTTTTGCCTCTTCACAAATAGGATTGCACAAGGAATCAAAAACTAAGTCTAGTCATTTATGACTAGCTAATATCATTTCTGACCGTAGATTTTTTATTCCTGTAAAAATATTGGTCTTGCTTGCTGCTGCTCTCTATTGCATATAAATTATTAATTCAAATACAGAAATACAAATGCAAGCTACTCTATATCACTAGGGTTGAGCGAAACGGGTCGAACATTTTCAAAAGTCGCCGACTTTTGGCGAAGTCGAGTTTCATGAAACCCGATCCGACCCCTGTGCGTGGTCGGCCATGCGGTACGCGACTTTCGCGCCAAAGTCGCGTTTCAATGACGCGAAAAGCGCCATTTCTCAGCCAATGAAGGTAAACGCAGAGTGTGGGCAGCGTGATGACATAGGTCCTGGTCCCCACCATCTTAGAGAAGGGCATTGCAGTGATTGGCTTGCTGTCTGCGGCGTCACAGGGGCTATAAAGGGGAGTTCCCGCCGACCGCCATGTTACTGCTGCTGATCTGAGCTTAGGGAGAGGTTGCTGCCGCTTCGTCAGAAGCAGGGATAGCGTTAGGCAGGGTCCATTAACCACAAAACCGCTTGTGCTATAGCGATTTCCACTGCCCAACACCACCTTCGGTGTGCAGGGACAGTGGAAGCTCCTTTTTTTTTTTTTTCTCAGCGCTGTAGCTCATTGGGCTGCCCTAGAAGGCTCCCTGATAGCTGCATTGCTGTGTGTACGCCGCTGTGCAAACCAACTGCTTTTTTCAAAGCACAAATCCTCTTGTTCCTTCCTTTCTGCACAGCTATCTTGTTTGTTTGTCCACACTTTTTATTTAATTTGTGCATCAGTCCACTCCTTATTGCTGCCTGCCATACCTGGCTGAGATTACTGCAGGGAGATAGTAATTGAAGGACAGTTCCTTTTTTTTTTTTTTTGGTGGGAGATTAAGATTGACATTTCTGCTAGAGTGCCATCTCTGTCTGTGTCATCTCTCACTCAGTGGGCCATAGAAAGCCTATTTATTTTTTTGCTTGATTTGGGTTCCAAAATCTACCAGAAAAAATCACAACATCAATCAGTGGGAGAAAAATATTGGCCTCAGGGCTTGTGTGCCACTCCTTACTCCTGTGTGTGCCATCTCTCACTCAGTGGGCCATAGAAAGCCTATTAATTTTTTTGCTTGATTTGGGTTCTAAATTCTACCTGAAAAAATCAATAAATCAATCAGTGGGAGATTAATATTGGCCTTTGGGCTTGTGTGCCAGTCCTTAGCGTGCCATCTCTCTCTCTCTCAGATAGTGGGCCATAGAAAGCCTATTTTTTTATTATTTTATTGGGTTTATAAATTTTCCCTGGAAAAAAAAAAAAAGTGGGAGATTAATATTGGCCTCTGGGCTTGTGTGCCAGTCCTGAGCGTGCCATCTCTCTCACAAATAGTGGGCCATAGAAAGCCTATTTATTTTTTTGGTTGATTTGGGTTCATAATTCTACCTTAAAAAATCAATCAATCAATCAGTGGGAGATTAGTATTGGCCTTTGGGCTTGTGTGCCAGTCCTAAGCGTGCCATCTCTCTCTCTCAGATAGTGGGCCATAGAAAGCCTATTTATCATTATTTTTTTTATTGGGTTTATAAATTTTCCCTGGAAAAAAAAAAAGTGGGAGATTAATATTGGCCTCTGGGCTTGTGTGCCAGTCCTGAGCGTGCCATCTCTCTCACAAATAGTGGGCCATAGAAAGCCTATTTATTTTTTGGGTTGATTTGGGTTCATAATTCTACCTGAAAAAATCAATCAATCAATCAGTGGGAGAAAAATATTGGCCTCAGGGCTTGTGTGCCACTCCTTACTCCTGTGTGTGCCATCTCTCACTCAGTGGGCCATAGAAAGCCTATTAATTTTTTTGCTTGATTTGGGTTCTAAATTCTACCTGAAAAAATCATTAAATCAATCAGTGGGAGATTAATATTGGGCTTTGGGCTTGTGTGCCAGTCCTAAGCGTGCCATCTCTCTCTCTCAGATAGTGGGCCATAGAAAGCCTATTTATTATTATTTTTTTTATTGGGTTTATAAATTTTCCCTGGAAAAATAAAAAATGGGAGATTAATATTGGCCTCTGGGCTTGTGTGCCACTCCTGACTCCTGTGTGCGTCATCTGTCACTCAGTGGGCCCTAGAAAGCCTATTTTTTGTTTTATTTGTTTTCTAAATTCTCCCTGAAACAATCATTTTATTTTCTTTGGTTTCTAAATTATTCCTGAAAAAAATCATTTTTTTGGTATTTTTTTTTCTCTCAAGTCTCCCTGAAAAAAAAAAAAAAAAAAAAATCTGTGGGAGATTCATATTGCCCCTTCTGCTTGTGTGCCAGTCTTGACTCCTGGGTGTGCCATCTCTCTCTCTCTCCCCAATTGTGGGCCATAGAAAGCCTATTAATTTTTTTGCTTGATTTGGGTTCCAAAATCTACCTGAAAAAAATCACTAAATCAATCAGTGGGAGATTAATATTGGCCTCTGGGCTTGTGTGCCACTCCTGACTCCTGTGTGCGTCATCTGTCACTCAGTGGGCCCTAGAAAGCCTATTTTTTGTTTTATTTGTTTTCTAAATTCTCCCTGAAACAATCATTTTATTTTCTTTGGTTTCTAAATTATTCCTGAAAAAAAATCATTTTTTTGGTATTTTTTTTTCTCTCAAGTCTCCCTGAAAAAAAAAAAAAAAAAAAAAATCTGTGGGAGATTCATATTGCCCCTTCTGCTTGTGTGCCAGTCTTGACTCCTGGGTGTGCCATCTCTCTCTCTCTCCCCAATTGTGGGCCATAGAAAGCCTATTATTTTTTTTAGCTTGATTTGGGTTCCAAAATCTACCTGAAAAAATCACTACATCAATCAGTGGGAGATTAATATTGGCCTCTGGGCTTGTGTGCCACTCCTGACTCCTGTGTGCGTCATCTCTCACTCAGTGGGCCATAGAAAGCCTTTTTTTGTTTTATTTGTTTTCTAAATTCTCCCTGAAAAAATAATTTTATTTTCTTTGGTTTCTAAATTCTTCCTGAAAAAATCATTTTATTCTATTTTTTTTTTTTCCTAAAGTCTCCCTGAAAAAAAAAAAAAAAAAAAACAAATCAGTGGGAGATTAATATTGCCCTTTCTGCTTGTGTGCCAGTCTTGACTCCTGGGTGTGCCATCTCTCTCTCTCTCTCCAATTGTGGGCCATAGAAAGCCTATTAATTTTTTTGCTTGATTTGGGTTCCAAAATCTACCAAAAAAAATAACTAAATCAATCGGTGGGAGATTAATATTGGCCTCTGGGCTTGTGTGCCACTCCTGACTCCTGTGTGCGTCCTCTCTCACTCAGTGGGCCCTACAAAGCCTTTTTTTTTTTTTTTTTTCCTAAATTCTCCCTGAAACAATCATTTCATTTTATTTGTTTTATAAATTGTTCTGTAAAAAATAATTTTTTTTTAATTTTTTTTTTTCTGAAGTCTCCCTTTTAAAAAAAACAAACACAAATCAGTGGGAGATAAATATTTACATTTGCGCTTCAGTGACAGTCCTGCGTGTGTGCCATCTCATTTGTTGCCAACAACAACAGAGTGTGTAACATTGTGGCTGATTTTCGTTGTGGTCTCACCCACCTGTAAAGGGGTAGCTAAATCATACTGAAGTTATAGCTCACCGTGTAAGTTGTGTGACAGCAACAAATACCGTTCGTTTGTTAACGTTTTTAAAACAATGAGGAAGTCTGGTGGAAGAGGTCGTGGCCGGGGGCGTTCATTGTCAGCTGGTAATGAGGGTAGTGGTAGTGGTGGAGCATCAGCTGGTCGTGGGAAAAAAAAATATTGCACCTAAGTCTGGAGCTGTGGAGCCAGGTTCGTCGTCTGGCTACACAAGGCCTCGAACGCTCCCTTTTCTGGGAGTAGGAAAACCGCTTTTAAAGCCGGAGCAGCAAGAGCAAGTTTTGGCTTATCTTGCTGACTCAGCCTCTAGCTCTTTTGCCTCCTCTCGTGAAACTGGTAAATGTCAAAGCAGCGCGTCGTTAGTGGATGTTCACGGTCAGGGACAAGTCGCTTCCTTGTCCTCTTCAGCAAAAACAACAACAGAGAAGAATGCAGCAGGCGACACAACGGGTTACTCCATGGAGCTCTTTACACATACCGTCCCTGGCTTAGAAAGTGAAGCAGTTAACAGTCCATGCCCATTACAAGTTGAATCTGACATGGAGTGCACTGATGCACAGCCACAGCCAGACTACTATCCTGGTCCTTTGACTCAGACCACAACATTGCCATCGCAGGGTGCTGATCAAGAATCAGACCCTGATGAGACTATGTTGCCCCATCACAAACGCTATACCACCGACCGCCACGGTGACACAGACGAAGTTGCACACGAGCTACAAGAAGAGGTAATAGATGACCCAGTTCTTGACCCCGATTGGCAGCCATTGGGGGAACAGGGTGCAGGCGGCAGCAGTTCTGAAGCGGAGGAGGAGGGGCCGCAGCAGGCATCAACATCGCAACAGGTTCCATCTGCCGGGCCCGTATCTTGCCCAAAACGCGTGGCAAAGCTAAAGCCTGTTGGAGGACAGCGTGGCCATCCGGTTAAAGCTCAGTCTGCAATGCCTGAAAAGGTATCCGATGCTAGAAAGAGTGCAGTCTGGCATTTTTTTAAACAACATCCAATTGATCAGCGCAAAGTCATCTGTCAAAAATGTTCAACTACCTTAAGCAGAGGACAGAATCTGAAAAGTCTCAATACAAGTTGCATGCATAGACATTTAACCACCATGCATTTGCAAGCCTGGACTAACCACCAAACGTCCCTTAAGGTTGTAGCACCCTCGGCCAATGAAGCTAGTCAGCAACGCAACATCCCTTCCGGCAGTGTAGGGCCACCATTTTCCGCACCACCTGCAGTATCTGTGCAGGTTTCTTTGCCAGGCCAAAGCCTTCAGGGTCAGGGAATCACCAGTTTCGTAGTAGGAAACACTGCATCTAGGGCACCGGTGGCAACAATACCATCTCCCACCGTCTCTCAGTCTGCCATGTCCACCGGCACCCCCGCTAGTTCCACGATCTGCAGCTCTCCAGTCCAGCTCACCCTACATGAGACTATGGTTAGAAAAAGGAAGTACTTAGCCTCGCATCCGCGTACACAGGGTTTGAACGCACACATAGCTAGACTAATCTCGTTAGAGATGATGCCCTACCGGTTAGTTGAAAGCGAAGCTTTCAAAGCCCTGATGGACTACGCTGTACCACGCTACGAGCTACCCAGTCGACACTTTTTTTCCAGAAAAGCCATCCCAGCCCTCCACCAGCATGTTAAAGAGCGCATCGTCCATGCACTCAGGCAATCTGTGAGCACAAAGGTGCACCTGACAACAGATGCATGGACCAGTAGGCATGGCCAGGGACGTTACGTGTCCATCACAGCACACTGGTTAAATGTGGTGGATGCAGGGTCCACAGGGGACAGCAAGTTTGGGACAGTTCTGCCTAGCCCACGGTCTAGGAAACAATTGGCTGTAGCCGTTCGCACCCCCTCCTCTTCCTCTTCGTCCTCCTGCAGAAGCGAGAGCTCGTCCACAGACCGCAGTCGCACAACCACTCCATCCGCAGCTGCCACTGTTGCACACCAGGTCTCCCATTATGGGGCAGCTACTGGCAAACGTCAGCAGGCTGTATTGGCTATGAAGTGTTTGGGCGACAACAGACACACCGCGGAAGTTCTGTCCGAGTTCTTGCAGAAAGAAACGCAGTCGTGGCTGGGCACTGTAGATCTTGAAGCAGGCAAGGTAGTGAGTGATAACGGAAGGAATTTCATGGCTGCCATCTCCCTTTCCCAACTGAAACACATTCCTTGCCTGGCTCACACCTTAAACCTGGTGGTGCAGTGCTTCCTGAAAAGTTATCCGGGGTTATCCGACCTGCTCCTCAAAGTGCGTGGACTTTGCTCACATATCCGCCGTTCGCCCGTACACTCCAGCCGTATGCAGACCTATCAGCGTTCTTTGAACCTTCCCCAGCATCGCCTAATCATAGACGTTGCAACAAGGTGGAACTCAACACTGCACATGCTTCAGAGACTGTGTGAACAGAGGCGGGCTGTTATGTTTTTGTGGGAGGATACACATACACGGGCAGGCAGTAGGATGGCAGACATGGAGTTGTCAGGTGTGCAGTGGTCGAAGATTCAAGACATGTGTCAAGTCCTTCAGTGTTTTGAGGAAGGCACACGGCTGGTTAGTGCAGACAACGCCATAATAAGCATGAGCATCCCCCTAATGCGTCTGCTGATGCAAAGTTTGACGCACATAAAGGATCAGGCGTCTGCAGCTGAGGAAGAGGAAAGCCTTGATGACAGTCAGCCATTGTCTGGCCAGGGCAGTGTACAGGACGAGGTAGCGGGCGAAGAGGAGGACGAGGAGGATGATGGGGATGATTATATTTTTAATGAGGAAGCTTTTCCGGGGCCACTGGAAATTGGTGGCGCGGCAAGGCCGGGTTCTGGTATTTTGAGGGACACAAGTGACATGGATTTGCCTGAAACTGCCCCTCAACCAAGCACAACCGCAGATTTGAGAACTGGAACTTTGGCCCACATGGCGGATTATGCCTTACGTATCCTCAAAAGGGACACACGCATAACTAAAATGATGAATGATGACGATTACTGGTTGGCCTGCCTCCTTGATCCTCGCTATAAAGGGAAATTGCAAAATATAATGCCACATGAGAACTTGGAACTAATATTAGCAACCAAACAATCAACTCTTGTTGACCGTTTGCTTCTGGCATTCCCTGCACACAGCGCACGTGATCGTTCTCACACGAGCTGCAGGGGCCAGCAGACGAGAGGAGTTAGAGGGGCAGAAATCAGAAGTGGCGTTGGCCAGAGGGGTTTTCTTACCAGGTTGTGGAGTGATTTTCCTATGACCGCAGACAGGACAGGTACTGCAGCATCAATTCAAAGTGACAGGAGACAACATTTGTCCAGTATGGTTACAAACTATTTTTCATCCCTTATCGATGTTCTCCCTCAACCGTCATTCCCATTTGATTACTGGGCATCAAAATTAGACACCTGGCCAGAATTGGCAGAATATGCATTGCAGGAGCTTGCTTGCCCGGCAGCTAGTGTCCTATCAGAAAGAGTATTCAGTGCTGCAGGTTCAATACTAACAGAAAAAAGGACTCGTCTGGCTACCCAAAATGTAGATGATCTAACCTTCATTAAAATGAACCACAACTGGATTTCGAAATCTTTTGCCCCACCTTGCCCGGCTGACACCTAGCTTTCCTATGAAAAGGTCTTGCCTGTGGACTATTCTGAATGCCTTTTCCAATCTCGTAATTTTCAGCACCTGATTGTCCAGCATACGACATGTTTACACCTCACTAAATGGCCAAACTCCCCACACGGGGCCGTGGTATCGACACTTGGCGACAGCACCCGTGAGAGTGCAGTTTGTCTGAAGAGGTGGGTGAGCCCGCTTTTGGTCGACGGCACTGCCACTGGGTCCCTCCTAGTACAATAAAGTGTCTCTGGCGGTGGTGGTGCGCACCCAACGTCAGACACACCGTTGTAATATGAGGGGCCCTGGACCTGTACCGCCGGCCACAAGACAGTTTCCCCCCACCCCAGCTCAAACAGTGCTCTACCACTTGCAAAATTATCTCACAGCTCCACCAATGTTTAGTCTATGCACTGACATCCTTCAATGCCTGCCACTGACAATACCATTGTATTGACATTTTTGTTATGTTAGGCCTTCGATGCCTGTCTGTGGTCACTCCTTCCACTAGGCCTCCACTGACCACACCACTGCTGCCTGTGTACCCCTGGAACCAATTTAAAATTGCCTACAGCCATGTGTTATTATTTTAGGCCTTCGATGCCTGTCTGCGGTGACTCCTTCCACTAGGCCTCCACTGACCACACCACTGCTGCCCGTGTACCCCTGGAACCAATTTAAAATTGCCTACAGCCATGTGTTATTATTTTAGGCCTTCAATGCCTGTCTGCGGTGACTCCTTCCACTAGGCCTCCACTGACCACACCACTGCTGCCCGTGTACCCCTGGAACCAATTTAAAATTGCCTACAGCCATGTGTTATTATTTTAGGCCTTCGATGCCTGTCTGCGGTCACTCCTTCCACTAGGCCTCCACTGACCACACCACTGCTGCCCGTGTACCCCTGTAACCAATTTAAAATTGCCTACAGCCAGCCCAATTTTTTTATTTTAGGCCTTCGATGCCTGTCTGCGGTCCATTCTTTCAACTACTACTACACTGACCAGGGCACTGCTGCCCGTGTACCCCTGGAACCAACATCAGAAAATATAAAAATAAGTATTTTGCTTACAAAAAAGAAAATACTGGAGAGATATCAAATGCAGACATTTTAACATTAAAAACAAACACACAACTAAAATCTGGTACAGTACTAAAAATGGCCACCAGCTACAATTACTTTCTCCTACAAGTAGTTAACTGAAAGGTTTTTTCAATTGAAAACACACATATGGCATCCACCGAGTGTTGTCCTGTCGCGTCTTCTTTATATTATTGCCGAGAAGATGCAAAACAATGAAAATAATAAAATCATTAATTACCAAAATAATAGAGAAAGTCAACACCACATTGCAAATAAACATTCATTCCAAATAAAGAAGCAGGGCGCGTCCGAGGGTGAGTATATACCTAATAAGAATATAATCACCCTCGGACGCGCAATGCCTATTTCCAACAACCTTCCTTTCTAAGAATCAGCCCTTCCGTGGTGTAGAGAGACGTTGTGTTACACTCCAAGGTGTTCCCCAGGTTGCCTTTCCTGAGCTTCGATCTTCCGGCTCTCGTTTAGTAGTTGTTGGAAACTACGCTGCATTAGGCCTTCAAATTGGGTATGGGGTGTAGAGAGATGGTGTGTTCCACTCCAAGGTGTTCCCCAGGTTGCCTTTCCTGAGCTTCGATCTTCCGGCTCTCGTTTAGTAGTTCTTGGAAACTACACTGCATTAGGCCTTCAAATTGGGTATGGGGTGTAGAGAGAGGGTGTGTTACACTCCAAGGTGTTCCCCAGGTTGCCTTTCCTGAGCTTCGATCTTCCGGCTCTCGTTTAGTAGTTCTTGGAAACTACACTGCATTAGGCCTTCAAATTGGGTATGGGGTGTAGAGAGAGGGTGTGTTACACTCCAAGGTGTTCCCCAGGTTGCCTTTCCTGAGCTTCGATATTCCGGCTCTCGTTTAGTAGTTGTTGGAAACTACACTGCATTAGGCCTACAAATTTGGTATGGGGGAAACATTGGCGCATCTGCGGTCCCTCCTTCCTCTAGGCCTCCACTGACCTGTCTACTGCTGCCCGTGTTCCCCTGGAACCAATTTTAAATTGCCTACAGGCAGCCCAATTTATTATGTTAGGGCTTCGAAGTCTGTCTGCGGTCCCTCCTTCCACTAGGCCTCCACTGACCTGTCTACTGCTGCCCGTGTACCCCTTGAACCAACATCATAAAATAAAAAAAAAAGTACTTTGCTTATAAAAAAGAAAATACTGGTGAGATATCAAATGCAGACATTTTAACATTAAAAACAAACACACAACTAAAATCTGGTACAGTACTAAAAATGGCCACCAGCTACAATTACTTTCTCCTGCAAGTAGTTAACTGAAAGGTTTTTTCAATTGAAAACACACATATGGCATCCACCGAGTGTTGTCCTGTCGCGTCTTCTTTATATTATTGCCGAGAAGATGCAAAACAATGAAAATAATAAAATCATTAATTACCAAAATAATAGAGAAAGTCAACACCACATTGCAAATAAACATTCATTCCAAATAAAGAAGCAGGGCGCGTCCGAGGGTGAGTATATACCTAATAAGAATATAATCACCCTCGGACGCGCAATGCTTATTTCCAACAGCCTTCCTTCCTAAGAATCAGCCCTTCCGTGGTGTAGAGAGACGTTGTGTTACACTCCAAGGTGTTCCCCAGGTTGCCTTTCCTGAGCTTCGATCTTCCGGCTCTCGTTTAGTAGTTGTTGGAAACTACGCTGCATTAGGCCTTCAAATTGGGTATGGGGTGTAGAGAGATGGTGTGTTCCACTCCAAGGTGTTCCCCAGGTTGCCTTTCCTGAGCTTCGATCTTCCGGCTCTCGTTTAGTAGTTGTTGGAAACTACGCTGCATTAGGCCTTCAAATTGGGTATGGGGTGTAGAGAGATGGTGTGTTCCACTCCAAGGTGTTCCCCAGGTTGCCTTTCCTGAGCTTCGATCTTCCGACTCTCGTTTAGTAGTTGTTGGAAACTACGCTGCATTAGGCCTTCAAATTGGGTATGGGTTGTAGAGAGATGGTGTGTTCCACTCCAAGGTGTTCCCCAGGTTGCCTTTCCTGAGCTTCGATCTTCCGGCTCTCGTTTAGTAGTTGTTGGAAACTACGCTGCATTAGGCCTTCAAATTGGGTATGGGGTGTAGAGAGATGGTGTGTTCCACTCCAAGGTGTTCCCCAGGTTGCCTTTCCTGAGCTTCGATCTTCCGGCTCTCGTTTAGTAGTTGTTGGAAACTACGCTGCATTAGGCCTTCAAATTGGGTATGGGGTGTAGAGAGATGGTGTGTTCCACTCCAAGGTGTTCCCCAGGTTGCCTTTCCTGAGCTTCGATCTTCCGGCTCTCGTTTAGTAGTTGTTGGAAACTACGCTGCATTAGGCCTTCAAATTGGGTATGGGGTGTAGAGAGATGGTGTGTTCCACTCCAAGGTGTTCCCCAGGTTGCCTTTCCTGAGCTTCGATCTTCCGGCTCTCGTTTAGTAGTTCTTGGAAACTACACTGCATTAGGCCTTCAAATTGGGTATGGGGTGTAGAGAGAGGGTGTGTTACACTCCAAGGTGTTCCCCAGGTTGCCTTTCCTGAGCTTCGATCTTCCGGCTCTCGTTTAGTAGTTCTTGGAAACTACACTGCATTAGGCCTTCAAATTGGGTATGGGGTGTAGAGAGAGGGTGTGTTACACTCCAAGGTGTTCCCCAGGTTGCCTTTCCTGAGCTTCGATATTCCGGCTCTCGTTTAGTAGTTGTTGGAAACTACACTGCATTAGGCCTACAAATTTGGTATGGGGGAAACATTGGCGCATCTGCGGTCCCTCCTTCCTCTAGGCCTCCACTGACCTGTCTACTGCTGCCCGTGTTCCCCTGGAACCAATTTTAAATTGCCTACAGGCAGCCCAATTTATTATGTTAGGGCTTCGAAGCCTGTCTGCGGTCCCTCCTTCCACTAGGCCTCCACTGACCTGTCTACTGCTGCCCGTGTACCCCTTGAACCAACATCATAAAATAAAAAAAAAAGTACTTTGCTTATAAAAAAGAAAATACTGGTGAGATATCAAATGCAGACATTTTAACATTAAAAACAAACACACAACTAAAATCTGGTACAGTACTAAAAATGGCCACTAGCTACAATTACTTTCTCCTGCAAGTAGTTAACTGAAAGGTTTTTTCAATTGAAAACACACATATGGCATCCACCGAGTGTTGTCCTGTCGCGTCTTCTTTATATTATTGCCGAGAAGATGCAAAACAATGAAAATAATAAAATCATTAATTACCAAAATAATAGAGAAAGTCAACACCACATTGCAAATAAACATTCATTCCAAATAAAGAAGCAGGGCGCGTCCGAGGGTGAGTATATACCTAATAAGAATATAATCACCCTCGGACGCGCAATGCTTATTTCCAACAGCCTTCCTTCCTAAGAATCAGCCCTTCCGTGGTGTAGAGAGACGTTGTGTTACACTCCAAGGTGTTCCCCAGGTTGCCTTTCCTGAGCTTCGATCTTCCGGCTCTCGTTTAGTAGTTGTTGGAAACTACGCTGCATTAGGCCTTCAAATTGGGTATGGGGTGTAGAGAGATGGTGTGTTCCACTCCAAGGTGTTCCCCAGGTTGCCTTTCCTGAGCTTCGATCTTCCGGCTCTCGTTTAGTAGTTGTTGGAAACTACGCTGCATTAGGCCTTCAAATTGGGTATGGGGTGTAGAGAGATGGTGTGTTCCACTCCAAGGTGTTCCCCAGGTTGCCTTTCCTGAGCTTCGATCTTCCGGCTCTCGTTTAGTAGTTGTTGGAAACTACGCTGCATTAGGCCTTCAAATTGGGTATGGGTTGTAGAGAGATGGTGTGTTCCACTCCAAGGTGTTCCCCAGGTTGCCTTTCCTGAGCTTCGATCTTCCGGCTCTCGTTTAGTAGTTGTTGGAAACTACGCTGCATTAGGCCTTCAAATTGGGTATGGGGTGTAGAGAGATGGTGTGTTACACTCCAAGGTGTTCCCCAGGTTGCCTTTCCTGAGCTTCGATCTTCCGGCTCTCGTTTAGTAGTTGTTGGAAACTACGCTGCATTAGGCCTTCAAATTGGGTATGGGGTGTAGAGAGATGGTGTGTTCCACTCCAAGGTGTTCCCCAGGTTGCCTTTCCTGAGCTTCGATCTTCCGGCTCTCGTTTAGTAGTTGTTGGAAACTACGCTGCATTAGGCCTTCAAATTGGGTATGGGGTGTAGAGAGATGGTGTGTTCCACTCCAAGGTGTTCCCCAGGTTGCCTTTCCTGAGCTTCGATCTTCCCGCTCTCGTTTAGTAGTTGTTGGAAACTACGCTGCATTAGGCCTTCAAATTGGGTATGGGGTGTAGAGAGATGGTGTGTTCCACTCCAAGGTGTTCCCCAGGTTGCCTTTCCTGAGCTTCGATCTTCCGGCTCTCGTTTAGTAGTTCTTGGAAACTACACTGCATTAGGCCTTCAAATTGGGTATGGGGTGTAGAGAGAGGGTGTGTTACACTCCAAGGTGTTCCCCAGGTTGCCTTTCCTGAGCTTCGATCTTCCAGCTCTCGTTTAGTAGTTCTTGGAAACTACACTGCATTAGGCCTTCAAATTGGGTATGGGGTGTAGAGAGAGGGTGTGTTACACTCCAAGGTGTTCCCCAGGTTGCCTTTCCTGAGCTTCGATATTCCGGCTCTCGTTTAGTAGTTGTTGGAAACTACACTGCATTAGGCCTACAAATTTGGTATGGGGGAAACATTGGCGCATCTGCGGTCCCTCCTTCCTCTAGGCCTCCACTGACCTGTCTACTGCTGCCCGTGTTCCCCTGGAACCAATTTTAAATTGCCTACAGGCAGCCCAATTTATTATGTTAGGGCTTCGAAGCCTGTCTGCGGTCCCTCCTTCCACTAGGCCTCCACTGACCTGTCTACTGCTGCCCGTGTACCCCTTGAACCAACATCATAAAATAAAAAAAAAAGTATTTTGCTTATAAAATAGAAAATACTGGTGAGATATCAAATGCAGACATTTTAACATTAAAAACAAACACACAACTAAAATCTGGTACAGTACTAAAAATGGCCACCAGCTACAATTACTTTCTCCTGCAAGTAGTTAACTGAAAGGTTTTTTCAATTGAAAACACACATATGGCATCCACCGAGTGTTGTCCTGTCGCGTCTTCTTTATATTATTGCTGAGAAGATGCAAAACAATGAAAATAATAAAATCATTAATTACCAAAATAATAGAGAAAGTCAACACCACATTGCAAATAAACATTCATTCCAAATAAAGAAGCAGGGCGCGTCCGAGGGTGAGTATATACCTAATAAGAATATAATCACCCTCGGACGCGCAATGCTTATTTCCAACAGCCTTCCTTCCTAAGAATCAGCCCTTCCGTGGTGTAGAGAGACGTTGTGTTACACTCCAAGGTGTTCCCCAGGTTGCCTTTCCTGAGCTTCGATCTTCCGGCTCTCGTTTAGTAGTTCTTGGAAACTACACTGCATTAGGCCTTCAAATTGGGTATGGGGTGTAGAGAGAGGGTGTGTTCCACTCCAAGGTGTTCCCCAGGTTGCCTTTCCTGAGCTTCGATCTTCCGGCTCTCGTTTAGTAGTTGTTGGAAACTACGCTGCATTAGGCCTTCAAATTGGGTATGGGGTGTAGAGAGAGGGTGTGTTACACTCCAAGGTGTTCCCCAGGTTGCCTTTCCTGAGCTTCGATCTTCCGGCTCTCGTTTAGTAGTTCTTGGAAACTACACTGCATTAGGCCTACAAATTGGGTATGGGGTGGAGAGAGATGGTGTGTTACACTCCAAGGTGTTCCCCAGGTTTCCTTGCCATTGCTTCGGTCTTCCGACTCTCGTTTAGTAGTTGTAGAAAAGTACACTGCATTAGGCCTACAAAATGGGTATGGGGTGGAGAGAGATGGTGTGTTACACTCCAAGGTGTTCCCCAGGTTGCCTTTCCTGAGCTTCTATCTTCAGACTCTCATTAAATTGTGGTTAAATGGAACAACTGCATTTGGCGTACTAGTTGGTTTGGGGCCTACTATCGGTGTCTGCCACTCCTTGCTGTTCTCCTGGTTTCCTGTCCTGAAATTCCATTTTCAGGCTCTCGTTAAGTAGTTGTTAATGTTAGACTGCATTTGGCCTACTAGTTGGGTTGGGGCCTACTATCGGTGTCTGCCACTCCTTTCTGTTCTCCTCCACTGAACAAAGCTGTGCCGCCTGTTTACTACGGTTGCCAATTTTGAACTGCATTTCGACTACTTACTGATTTGGCCCTACTCTCTGTGTCAGCCTCTCATTCCAGTTGTCCTCCACTGCAATGCCCCCTGGTTATTCCTGTGTTACCAATTTTGAACTGCATTTAGCCCACTTTATTCTTTGGGCCTATATCTGTGTTTCCACTTCATCGTGCCCATTGCCCAGCCAGTGATAGATGAGTCTGCTGGTACATTGACCCATAACGCAACATTCCCCGTGCATGCTACACAACAACATTGTGACCCTGCTGAAAGTCAGGTTGCTCTTCCCGCATACCATACCACCTTACACGGGGACAAAGAGGAAGGTGCAGATGAAAATGCAGGTTCCTTCATCAGGTGGGGGGAGGAATACTAGTTGGCGACGTCACTGGCACAGGGCCTCTCATAGTACGCAAAAGTGTTGCTGCCGGTGGGAGGCGCCCCCGCCGTGCAAACACACCGCTGTACTTTGAGGGGCCCTGTGCCAGTGCCAATGCCAACAAGTGGGCCCCCCCTGCTTGTTCAGGATCACAGCACTTGCAAAGTTGAAATACTTACCTCTCCCTGCTCCACTGCCGTGACGTGGTCCAGATTTCCTGGGCCCACTAATTACTTGAACCAGCCCTACCCCACACAACTTTAGCCAAATGACCCCCAATTTCAAATGCCTTCCAATTATTATAAGGTAAATTACGCTTGACAAGCTTCATTAAGAAGAATGGATGGTTTTTACATTAAAATGGGCACTCTAGGTGTTTTCCTGGCCCCCACTCACTGCCGACTATGCTGCCCCATTGACTTGCATTGGGTTTCGTGTTTCGGTCGATCCCGACTTTACGTCATAATCGGCCGATTTCACTCGACCCGACTTTTGAGATAGTCGGGTTTCGCGAAACCCGGCTCGACTCTAAAAAGGTCAAGGTCGCTCAACTCTATATATCACTACTAACTAATAACATCAAGTCTGGCACTGCTGCTAGCATCGCTAATATCTCTCTCTAACACTATCAACTAGAAAGATGTTTTTTGAGTGCTGCAGTTGTACAACACTTTAGTGTTTGGGGTATTTGCCTGATGTTTTAGAGCTCTCTCTTCCAATAGCTATCGCAGTAAGATACTAAATTACCCTGAAGTCATGTGAGTTTTTTGTGGCTGATGCAATCTTCTGCAATATGTAAAATAATGGTGAGCTTTTTTGGTGATTCATATGAATCAAATCACAAATTGTTTGAATTTGCTGCGACATGTCAGAGACATGATGCTCTCTCTCAGGTAGAGCTGATCAGCCTAGATACAAAAGCTTGTAGAAGATTAAACAGCAAAGACACACTCCAGGTTGTCTTTCAAGGAATTCAAATGTATTATGTGATGGGCCCATCTCTTATTAGGGATCTGATTACGTAGAGTATTTCACAATATTACACAATGTTTGGCATGATTATTGATAGACACAATTATTTGGCAGAGACCACGACTTTTGATATGATGGTTAAAATACTTGTGCCGCCATCATGATGTCTATGTTTATGTCTCAAAAATCACCATAAACAGTTTGTCCTTGGCTGGAATTGAAAATGATGTGCTTTGCCATGATTTCTAAGAAAAGGGGGTTTTGTGCAGCCAAAAACTTTCATATGGTCAAGGTCAGCCTTTGCTCAATTTTAGGAGAACAAGAATGCTTATGGAGATAACCACAGAAAAACAAACATATTCTGAAAAGCAGATTTAAACCATTTCTTTTACAGACATGCAGATTTTATGAGATTCCGCACAAATTCAATTTGCATCAAATTGATTTGCTCATTTCTATTGGTCAACCATATAATATATTATTTAGTAATATAATATACATGTATATTATTTTAGGATCAGAAGAACTGTAATTCACTTTTTCTGATGGTTTTTAAACAGAGAAAATCTGTATATCTCCTTGTGTTCAAAGCACAGTACAACGGCTTCTAGTAAAACCATTAAGTAAAATCTTGCACTATAATCACTCACTCCATCTAGCAGTTTTTAAGTGCTCTACTTACTTGTTGATTGCATGTAATTATAGACATTTGGGAGCTAAAGATGGCTAAAATGTCCTAATGCCATTTAATTCTGTAAATCATTGGACTTTTTGCTGTGTTAACAGTTGAGAAGGCAGTACTTGAGGGCCAACTTGAACTAAATGACTAAAAGAATTAAAGATGTCCTCCATCCTAACTCAAACATGCTATAGATGTGCAATCATAGGACATCCAACCAATGGAACTTTTCAGAACTTGAAAAGAAGGGGTCAGTAGTTCAATAAATGGGGAATAGACAATAATCCAAGTTTTCTGACTTAAGTGTGGCTTATTTTTTTTATTAATTTCAGGGAGAGTGACCATATGTGTGTACTCTGCAATAAGACTGGAACCCTTTGTTTTTGGGATTGGTAAAGGTTGCAGTAATTGGACTTCCAGCGATCACATTCTAACAACATGTCTAATTGATGTGCTGAATAATTGTTTACATTAAAAACCCCTGTGAGACACAAATCTAACCAGAAGATTCCGGTAGGGGAATAAAAAGGTGGGAGTGCAAGTGGGCTTATGCTCTGGGCAAAGTCAGTGGGGGTGTCAAAGACACAGCAATCTACAACAGGTTACACACAGAGCACCTATTTGTTTTCTTCACCTACTGCTTTGTGTGGACAGCAGATGCAACAGTAATCATCTGAGGCAAAGGTGCTGCAGAGCCTTTGCCATGAATGTCAAGTGTCAGGCAGAGAAGGGAGGAACGAACAGGGAAGAGTCATCATAGTACTACATACTTTACAGGTAGAACAACAGGAGCAGGAAGTTGTCTGTAGTGCTGCCTTCCTCTTCTCTGATATTTGTAGATCACTCTTGTTCCAGAGCCTTCCACGGTTCTCTTGTGATATGTAGAGTGAAGAAGGATGCAAAACTAAATGACAGATCTATTACATAGTAGGCTTGTTTGTGTATATATTTATGTAAAGATATACAGTGGGGGAAGTAAGTATTTGATCCCTTGCTGATTTTGTAAGTTTGCCCACTTATAGAGACATGAACAGTCTATAATATATGTATATATATATATATATATATATATATATATATATAGTAGGTTAATTCTAACATTGAAAGATAGAATATAAAAAAAAATCCAGAAAATCACATTGTACTTTAAAATTTATTTGCATTTTGCAGTGAGGAATAAGTATTTGATGCTCTACCAACCGTTAAAGGGAACCTGTCACCCCGTTTTTTCAGTAGGAGATAAAAATACCGTTAAATAGGGCCTGAGCTGTGCATTACAATAGGGTATTTTTTGACCCCGATTACCTACCTATGCTGCCGAAATACCTTACATAAGTGGCCTTTTTCACCTGTCAATCAGGCTGGTCAGGTCGGATGGGCGTGGTCACAGCGCTGTTTCTTCCCCCACATCTTGCTTATGTTCCCGTTGGTGGCCTAGTGCTTCTCGCATGCGCAAGTGCCGAATGCACTGCACAGTTCGAATCTCGGCTTCAGGAAAATGGCCACTTATGTAAGGTATTTCGGCAGCATAGGTAGGGAATCGGGGTCAAAAAATACCCTATTGTAATGCACAGCTCAGGCCCTATTTAACGGTATTTTTATCTCCTACTGAAAAAACGGGCTGACAGGTTCCCTTTAAGAGTTCTGGCTCCTACAGACCAGTTAGACGCTCCTAATCAACTCGTTACCTGCATTAAAGACAGCTATCTTACATAGTCACCTTTATAAAATGACTTCTGTCCCCAGACTCAATTAATCAGTCAGACTCTACTCCAAAATGGGCAAGACCAGAGAGCTTACTAAGGATGTCAGGGACAAGATCATAGATCTGCACAAAGCTGGAATTGGCTACAAAACCATAAGTAAGACATTGGGTGTGAAGGAGACAACTGTTGGTGCAATAGTAAGAAAATGGAAGAAATACAAAATGACTGTCAACATTTTCGATATTGATCTGGGGCACCATTCAAAATCTCACCTCTTGGAGTATCCTTGATCACGAGGAAGGTGAGAGATCAGCCTAAAACTACAAGGGGTCTGTTGTGAATTCTGTGGTCAAGCTCCCTCCTGTGGTCATGAGTGGTACTTCGGCTGGTTCCGTCCATGAGCTTCATCTGGTGGATGTGAGTGAGGCTGCGGCTTCTGAGTTTCCTCCCTCAGGTGACGAGGTTAGGTCGTTAGGTGCTACTCTATTTAACTCCACCTAGTTCTTTGTTCCTTGCCTCCAGTCAATGTTCCAGTATTGGTCTTGCTCTCTCCTGGATCGTCTTGTGGCCTGTCTGCCCTGCATAAGCTAAGTTCTGCTTGTGTTACTTTTGTTTGCTATTTTTTCTGTCCAGCTTGCTATATTGGTTTTTCTTGCTTGCTGGAAGCTCTGGGACGCAGAGGAAGCACCTCCGTACCGTTAGTCGGTATGGAGGGTCTTTTTGCGCCCTCTGCGTGGTTGTTTGTAGGTTTTTGTGCTGACCGCAAAGCTATCTTTACTATCCTCGGTCTATTCAGTAAGTCGGGCCTCACTTTGCTAATACCTATTTCATCTCTGTGTTTGTATTTTCATCTTTACTCACAGTCATTATATGTGGGGGGCTGCCTTTTCCTTTGGGGAATTTCTTTGAGGCAAGGTAGGCTTATTTTTCTATCTTCAGGGCTAGCTAGTTTCTCAGGCTGTGCCCGAGGCGCCTAGGTCTGGTCAGGAGCACGCCACGGCTACCTCTAGTGTGGTGTGATAGGATTAGGGATTGCGGTCAGCAGAGTTCCCACGTCTCAGAGCTCGTCCTATGTTGCTAGTAACTATCAGGTCACTTTGTGTGCTCTTAACCACCAGGTCCATTGTGTTTCTGAATCACCAGATCATAACAGGGGTCATTGTCCTGTTGAAAAATAAATGATGGTCCAACTAAACGCAAACCGGATGGAATAGCATGCTGCTGCAAGATGCTGTGGTAGCCATGCTAGTTCACTATGCCTTCAATTTTGAATAAATTCCCAACAGTGTCACCAGCAAAGCACCCCACACTCACACTGGGGTACTCAGTACTTCGGTTCACAGGGGGATGTCATGGTGGCTTACCCGGTCCGTGGCCATGAGACGTCCGTGTAATAGGGAAAGGACTTTAAAGGGATATGTTCATGATGACACCACCTGTGGTATTTGGTCAGGGTGACCGACACTGATTTAAGGGGAACGCTGGGGTGATGTTATGGCAGCTAGATGGTATACCATCCCACAGGTGAAGTATGTCCCCAGGGCTTCCCAGTGTGTAAATGGTGGATGGTGAGAGGCGCAATGAAGAACGAGGACACAAGGTTGCAGTCTCTTTACCTTTACTGAAGGCTTCAACATCCACAGTCCAGAGCACCAGGTCACAGGGCAGACAGAGTCCGGCCGGTTTGGAGGCAAGTCCAGAGTCCCCTTATCCAGGTAGAAATCAGTAGCCTTCCTCTAGCACCATGGTGTTGTAGTACCTTACTGCTAAGCTTCTCATAAGGTCCTCACAGATGTTGTAGATGTTATGTCTCTCTCTGTCCTCCAGATGGATAGGACAAACCCGTATGACCGGTGACTTGAGGCGTTTTACAGGGACTCAATCATGCCCCAGCCTCTATGGGGTGCCACCTTGCCTCCTGGGTGTATGGGAGGACAGGTAACGTGAAATTAGCTGTCCTGCCGGTCTCTGAAGCAAGGCATAAAGAACTGTTGCTCCCTCGGTGTTCTGGCTACCGGGATCCTGCGCCTCAGAAGGAGGCAGCCTGTGTAGGGCTGTTCTCCTCCTGGAATCCACTCCTTTGCTATGACTTCTTCACCCTCTCTACAATACAGTTCTCTTTCAGTGTCTCTTTCTAGAAGCTGCAGCTCTCAGGGCATGCACAGCTCCGTGTCCTTCTGTCTCGATCTCTGACAGGCTCCCACCCCTGTCAGGGACCAACTACCTGAGCGAAGCTCAGCCAGCCACTAACTAACTTCCTCCCCAAACAACCAGTTTTACCTAAGTTTGAGGAGTGCCCTAATAAATAGGAGCAGAGCTCCTCCTGGTGGCCTGGAGTGTAAAATGAGTGGAATGTTTGTGATACCTGGATGCAGTTGTCCTTCTTTGCCTCCAAATGTAATATCACTCTCCTCTAGAGGAAAATGACATTACTGCAATGAGCAGGACCCTGGTGCACATTAGTCTTTCCTCCTGTTATTGCTCCTCCCTTGTGTGCGTTAGCAGCACCCTGTGATTATTATAATTGCATTTGAAATATATACTGTAGAGCACCCTGCCCTTTGTTGTTTACACATATGCAGGCCTGTCTGAAGTTTACCAATGAACACCTGGATGATTCTAAGAGTGATTGGGAGAAGGTGCTTTGGTCAGATGAGACAAAAATTGAGATCTTTGGCATTAATTCAACTCACCATGTTTGAAGGAAGAGAAATGCTGCCTATGACCCAAAGAACACCGTCCCCACTGTCAAGCATGGAGGTGGAAACATTATGTTTTGAATTTATTTCTCTGCTAAGGACACAGGACTACTTGACTGCATCAACGGGATAATGTGTGAAGCCATGTACCTTAAAATCCTGATTGACAACCTCCTTCCCTCTGCCAGGACATTAAAAATGGGTCATGGACTTGGTTTTCCAGCAAGACAATGACCCAAAACATATAGCTAAGACAACAATGGAGTGGCTCAAAAAGAAGCACATTAGGGTCATAGAGTGGCCTAGCCAGTCTCCGGACCTTAATCCCAGAGAAAATTTATGGAGGGAGTTGAAGCTCCGAGTTGCCAAGCAACAGCCTCAAAATCTTAATGATTTAACCATGACCTGCAAAGAGGAGTGGACCAAAATTCCTCCTGACAAGTGCGCAAACCTCATCATCAACTACAAAAAATATCTGACTGCTGTGCATGCCAGCAAGGGTTTTGCCACCAAGTATTAAGTCTTATTTGCCAAAGTAATCACATACTTATTTCTCACTGCAAAATGCAAATAAATGTATATAATTTATACAATATGATTTTCTGGATTGTATTTTTGATATTCTATCTATCACTGTTAAAATTAGCCTACTTCTAAAATGATAGACTGTTCATGTCTTTAATGCAGGTAACGAGTTGATTAGGAGCGTCTAACTGGTCTGTAGGAGCCAGAACTCTTAATGGTTGGTAGAGGATCAAATACTTATTTCTCACTGCAAATTGCAAATACATTTATATAATTTATACAATGTCATTTTCTGGATTTTTTTTATATTCTATCTCTCAATGTTAAAATCAACCTATTTTATATATATTTATATATATTATAAACTGTTCATGTCTCTGTTAGTGGGCAAACTTACAAAATCAGCAAGGGATCAAATACTTATTTCCCCAACTGTATGTGTATGTCACCTGTGTATGGTGTGTGTGCGGGTTGTTTGTGTTGTAATGTGAGTATATATGTGCAGGACCGCCATCAGAGCATTACTTGTGTATGGGGTACCCTTTCTTCTGCTCATCGGGCCCCAGCAGCAGGATTCTGTCGGTGCAGTAACTGAACCTGCATCCGAGACACAGCTCAGTTAAAATCTATTGCCAAGGGGGGCCGCATGGCAATAGTTAAAAAAAACACCATCCAATTGAAGGCTGGCAGCTGACGTCAGTGCGCACATCGCCAGTGTATGATGTCATTGTCATTTGCTGGCGAGTCCGCACTTGAAATCGCTGGAGGGGATGTCACCACTGGACCCGGGCCAGGTAAGGAAATTGTTTTTTTTTCTATTGAAAGCAACAAACCCAAGTATGTTTTGACCCAAGATGGAGACACATCTGGCACGATGGAGACAGATGGGGTAGGATGGAGACAGATGGGGCAGGATCATGGGGCAGAATGAAGACAGATGGGGCAGGATGGAGACAGATGCAGCAGGATGAAGACACATGGGGCAGGATCATGGGGCATGATGGAGACAGATGGAACAGGATCTTGGGCCGGATGGAGACAGATGGGGCAGGAACATGGTGCAGGATCATGGGGCAGGTTGGAGACAGATGGGACAGGACGAAGACATGGTGCAGAATGGAGACAGATGGGGAGGGATGGAAACTGATGGGACAGGATAGAGACAGATGGGACAGGATGGAGACAGATGGGGCAGGATGGAGACACATGGTACAGGATCATGTGGCACGATGGAGACACATGGGACAGGAAGGAGATAGATGAGGCAGGATCATGGGGCATGATAGAGATAGATGAGGCAGGAACATGGTGCAGGATAATGGGGCAGGATAGAGACAGATGAGGCAGGAAGGAGACATATGGTGCATGATCATGGTGCAGGATGGAGACAGATGGGGAGGGATGGAGACACGTGGGACAGGATGGAGACAGATGGGGCAGGATGGAGACACATGGTGCAGGATCATGGGGCATGATGGAGACAGATGGGACAGCATAGAGATAAATGGGGCAGGATCATGGGGCATGATGGAGACAGATGGTGCAGGATGGAGACAAATGGTGCAGGATGGCGACAGATGGGGCAAGATGTAGATAGATGGGGCAGCATGGAGACAGATGGGGAAGCATAAAGACAGATTGGGCAGGACGGAGACAGATGGGGAAGGATCATGGGGCAGGATGGAGATACATGAAGCAAGATGGAGACACATGGTACAGGATCATAGGGCACGATAGAGACAGATGGGACAGAATGGAGACAGATGGGGCAGAATGGGGAGAGCATATGGCTGGAGCTAGGAATGAATGAGACACAAGGGAGCTAGGATAGGGATATTATTACTGTAGTGGCTAATGAATGGATTTTATTACTGCAGTGATGTATTTTATTTTTTAAGGATTCTGTTTTCAATGGGGGGTCCTGTTACTGTGCAGAGCGGCACTATGTTGCCTTTTTTCTTCATCTGGTGTAGTATAGAAGTTTGGAAAAGATTAAATAATGTGCTCTGCAAGCAGTTCTCTAATAACTATTTCCTGCAGAGATGACTACTGGCTGGAAGAAATGATGGCGGTCTGTGCTAAATGAAGATGAAAAGCGAAGATGATTGACTTCAACTACAGATGTCACTGGTGAGTCAGTGTATTACATGTACACGCACAATATATACTGTTAATTATATATAGAGCTCCTGTGTGTAATGTCACTGGCGATCACTGTATTACCTGTACACTGACACTATTTACAGAGCAGCAGCAAGGGGGATTGCTGATCAAAAAAGGTGACCATCAGGAAATGGAATTAATAATATAAGAAAAACCTTAAGGCACGTAGTTGATTCCAAGGATATGTTGTATATTTATTTGATCATGATCACTGATACATGCTTGGCATAAACAATAATTTGGTATAGTGAAAAAAAACAAAGTTTCAGCTGTTAAGGACCTTGTTCGCGGTTATCTAAACAAATAGAAAGGAGACATATAACCAAATATACATCAAGCCGTACAAAAGGTATTGTTGATAATATAACTAGTGTTGAGCATTCCGATACCGCAAGTATCGGGTATCGGCCGATATTTGCGGTATCGGAATTCCGATACTGAATTCCGATACTTCCCGCGTATCGGATACCGGAATCGGAAGTTCCCAGAATTCAAATTGAACGCAGCAGCCAATGAGGAATGAATGAAAGTGTGGGCACATCCTGTTTAGCATGGTGGGCATGTAAGTACTGGCAAGGCTTGGATTGGCTGCTGAAATGATGTCACTCTGCACTATAAAAAAGCGCTGCCGCCATTTTGCGCTCACTCTGCTGTGATTTCAGTTAGGGACAGGACGCTGTGTTCTAACTGAGGGCCAGTTGAGCTAGCTAATTGCTTTATTTTCCTTTCCAAAGGCTAATTTAGCAAAACGCTGTGTGTTCTTCACTGTTCACCTTGCTCTTGCCTTGCAGCGCTGTTTTAACAGCGTTCTGCAAGGTCTCTGTGTGTGTGTGTGTGCAGCTCACTCTGTAGTCTGTGTGCAGCCATATACCCGGTTGTATTCAGCTCAGGGGGGGTTCACACTGCCTCACACAGTTGTTCTTTTTTGCTCTTAGTGCAGCCTGCTGCACATTTTTTCTCAAATTTCCTATTAGTGTTTTTCCACCAGTCTCCAGCTCTATTGTGGAAAAACACTACATAGGATAACCTAGAGGGGGGTTTTTGGGCCTTGCAGCGCCGTTTACGGCTGTCTGCACGGTCTCCGTGTGAGCCCAGCTCGCCCTGTAGTCTGTGTGCAGCCATAGCCGGTTGGATTCAGCTCAGGGTTCGTTACTGGCTCATACCTTGAGAAAAATTTTCCTTTTTTTCAAATAGTGCAGCCTGTTTAAAATTTGAAAAAAAAAATTCCTATTAGTGTCTTTCCACTCGTATCCAGCTAAATAGTGGAAAAACACTATATAGGATAACCTAGAGGAGGGTTTTTTGGCCTTGCAGCGCCGTTTACGGCTGTCTGCACGGTCTCCGTGTGAGCCCAGCTCGCCCTGTAGTCTGTGTGCAGCCATAGCCGGTTGGATTCAGCTCAGGGTTCGTTACTGGCTCATACCTTGAGAAAAATTTTCCTTTTTTTCAAATAGTGCAGCCTGTTTAAAATTTGAAAAAAAAAATTCCTATTAGTGTCTTTCCACTCGTATCCAGCTAAATAGTGGAAAAACACTATATAGGATAACCTAGAGGAGGGTTTTTTGGCCTTGCAGCGCCGTTTACGGCTGTCTGCACGGTCTCCGTGTGAGCCCAGCTCGCCCTGTAGTCTGTGTGCAGCCATAGCCGGTTGGATTCAGCTCAGGGTTCGTTACTGGCTCATACCTTGAGAAAAATTTTCCTTTTTTTCAAATAGTGCAGCCTGTTTAAAATTTGAAAAAAAAAATTCCTATTAGTGTCTTTCCACTCGTATCCAGCTAAATAGTGGAAAAACACTATATAGGATAACCTAGAGGAGGGTTTTTTGGCCTTGCAGCGCCGTTTACGGCTGTCTGCACGGTCTCCGTGTGAGCCCAGCTCGCCCTGTAGTCTGTGTGCAGCCATAGCCGGTTGGATTCAGCTCAGGGTGCGTTACTGCCTCATACCTTGAAAAACAATTTCCTTTTTTTCAAATAGTGCAGCCAGTTTAAAATTTGAAAAAAAAAATTCCTATTAGTGTCTTTCCACTTGTATCCAGCTAAATAGTGGAAAAACACTATATAGGATAACCTAGAGGAGGGTTTCTTGGCCTTGCAGCGCCGTTTACGGCTGTCTGCACGGTCTCCGTGTGATTTAAACTAGCTCTGTAGCCCGATCTGCACCAAAAAAAAGGTTAAGTTCACCAAACACAACTTACACTTGTGTAGGCCACATTTGAAAAATAATAAAGTTTAGTCCACAATTTACAACATTAGTGTTTCTTACACCTGTTAGGAGGAGCATTACAGGAATAAGCACACTAAGGCCTTAGTACTTTTCTGCTTATCTTTATCTGTCAACCAAGATGAAGAGGGCAGGGAGTAAGGCACGTGGGCGTGGGCGCGGAGCAGGGAGAGGAGCAGGGAGAGGACGTGGTGATTCTGTGCCTGCTGCGGGCGCCGGTGACTCGTCGTCACTCAGTTTCAGCAGGGAACAGTCCTTCATGCGCAGCTTTGTCGGAGAGCGCCGTGCACCGCTGCTGCGTGAAGACCAAATTGAAGCCGTTGTCGGGTGGATGGCAGCTAACGCCTCGGCATCGACTTCAGTTAGTGCCACATCCTCTCAGGCACAGAGCACTGGAGAGCAGCCATCTGTCTCTTCACCACCTGCCAAATTGGCCAGGCAGTCAGAGAGCCCAGGACAGGAGCCGTCTCTACTTCTGTTCTCTGAATCTCTTGGCTTGGAAACAGGGGGCCAGCCAAGCAGCATTGGAGAAATGGAAGAAGAGGCAGTGTGCAGTGATGCCCAACACCTTTTTCTCTCTGACTCTGAAGAGGCAGGTGGGCCAGTGCCTCCGGTGACCACAGCGCAGTACGCATCTGATGATGAAACTCAGGTGCCGCTTTCTCGTGCGTACTGTGCTGCTGAGACTACCCAGGAGGAGCAGTTGGTGGCAGAGGGTAGTGGAGATGATGAGGTCCTTGACCCATCGTGGCGTGAGGAACAGGAAGGTGGTGGGAGCAGCTCAGAGGAAGAGCTTCCTCTTACGGGCCAAAGAGGGAGAGGGAGGGGGAAGACTGCGGAGCCTGTAGCCTCCACTTTGGCACCCGTTAGGAGCCTGTCTCTTTCCAAAGCCAAAAAGGGCGCTCCCAAGACTTGCAGTGCCTGGTCCTTTTTTGACACAGTTGCAGATGACATTTGTTTTGTCAAATGCAAGCTGTGTCATCATAAAGTAAAAAGAGGGAAAAATGTCAGCAACCTCAATACCACAAATATGTGGAAACATGTGCGGACCAGGCACGCGGTGGAGTTACAGAAACACACTGAAGATGTAGGCCAACCAACAGCGGCAGCTACCACCTCTTCAGCTCGTGTTGCCTCTTCCTCCAGCTCACGCACAGCTGGTTTGGCTTCCTCCCAGAGACCTTGTGTAATTCCACCCACAGCACCACCTTCCCAGTCATCCTCACACTCCCAGTCTACTCTACAGCCATCGGTAGTACAGGCATGGGAGAAAAGGCGGGCATTCTCGGCCAACCACCCCCGAGCACAGGCTCTGAATGCAGGCATTGCCAAACTGTTGTCCCTGGAAATGCTCTCGTTCAGGCTGGTGGAGACTGACAGCTTCCGTGACTTGATGGCATTGGCAGTCCCACAGTACAAGGTGCCCAGCCGCTTTTACTTCAGCAGGCAGGCTGTCCCTGCCCTGCACAGGCATGTTGAGGCAAACATAAAACATGCGCTACTGAACGCCGTCAGTAGCAAGGTCCACCTCACCACCGATGCGTGGACCAGTCAGCATGGACAGGGGCGATATGTTTCCCTCACTGCCCATTGGGTTAATGTTGTTGAGCCAGGTACAGATCGTGCGAGTGGCGCAGGACGTGTCCTGCCCACTCCAAGGATTGCAGGAATCCAGTCTGTACGCATCGACTCCTCCTCTTACACCAGTTCCTCTGATTCCTCTCTGCAGGATCCGTCACAGTCCACCTCCACATGGACCCGTGAACGTTTACCTATGACCGACATGAGCACAGCCGTGGCCAAACGTCAGCAGGCCGTCTTGAAACTAGTTTCATTGGGGCATCGAAGCCACACAGCGCAGGAGCTCTGGAATGCCATCAAGCAGGAGAGCGATGTGTGGTTACTGCCAGCGAATCTCCAGCCAGGCATGGTAGTGTGTGACAATGGCCGAAATCTGGTGGCAGCTTTGGCCCTTGGCAACCTCACTCACATCCCATGTCTGGCACATGTGCTCAATTTGGTTGTGCAGAGTTTTCTGAGGGACTATCCGGATCTTGATGCCCTGCTGCACAAGGTCCGCCTAGAGTGTGCTCACTTGCGGCGTTCCAGCTTGGCCAGATCCCGCATTGCTGCTCTGCAGCGCCGATTCCGCCTTCCGGAACACCGCATCATATGTGACCTACCTACCCGGTGGAATTCCACGTTACATATGTTGGAGCGGTTGTGTGAGCAGCAGCAAGCAGTTATGGAGTACCAGCTGCATCAGGCGCAAAGAAGTCGCAGTCAGCGCCGATCAGACTTCACAACCACAGAGTGGGCCACTATGAAGGACGTCTGCCAGGTTTTGCGTCCTTTTGATTATTCCACGCGGATGGCAAGTGCAGATGATGCACTAGTCAGCATGACTGTCCCCCTTATCTGCCTGCTTCAGCAAACTTTGCAAGGGTTAAGGGATGATGTGGTGGAAGAGGTGGAGGATGAGGAGTCACCTTTTCCATCAGCTTCTGGAGAGTCAGCGCCACGTGGTTCCTCACAAAGGGGTACGCAGGGGCCAATTTGTGAGGAGGATGAGGAGGAGTCAATGGAGGAGGAAGAGCTCCGTCCAGAGGAGGGAGCGACACAATTGTCCAGTGGTCAGTGTGTACAGCGAGGGTGGGGTGATGACGAGCGGGCAGAGATCATGTCTCAAGCAGGGGACAGCGTTTCTGGGCCGGTTGGCACTCTGCAGCACATGGTGGATTTCATGCTGCAGTGCCTGAGAAACGACCGCCGCATCGACCACATTCTCAACATGCCTGATTATTGGGTGTTCACCCTCCTCGATCCTCGCTACCGGGACAACGTCCAAAACCTCATCCCTGCGTTGACCCGGGAGCGTAAATTGCGGGAGTACCACGACACACTGGTGAATTCCATCATCTTCTCCTGTCCAACTGAGAGGAGTGCTGCTAGTGCTTTACAAAGCAGCTCAGTGCGTCGAGGCAGTGGGAGAGGCTCTGCCCAAAGAGGGAGCAGAAGCAGTGCCTCTGCCCAAGGCAAGCCCAGTATGGCACAACTCTGGCACACTTTTGTGTGCCCGCCCCAAATGTCTACACCATCACCGGCGGCTCCAGTCAGCAGGAGGCAACGGTTCCGTCAGATGGTGACAGACTACATGGCTTGCCCTCTTACTGTACTCCCAGACGGCTCTTCCCCGTTCAAGTTTTGGGTCTCTAAGCTGGATACATGGCCAGAGCTAAGCCAGTATGCATTGGAGGTGCTGGCTTGCCCTGCGGCTAGTGTCTTATCGGAACGTGTCTTTAGTGCCGCAGGTGGTGTACTAACAGACCGTCGCATGCGACTATCCTCCGATAACGTTGACCGGCTTACTTTCCTGAAAATGAACCAGGCCTGGATCTCGCAGGAATTTGCCACTCCTCTGCCTGATTAAGTAATTGGGTGTCATCCAGGTCTCCTGCTGTGTTCATCTTTCTACCACCTGAACTGCTATTCCTGGGCTCCAACACCGCCAGTTGCGGCTCAGAAGTGCAGGCTGCACAGTAAAAACATACGACCCAGTGTTATTGGGTTTCAGTAACGTCAGCTGATCCCCAGCTGTGTAGCCGGCAATGTGTCCTGCGACCGCCACGCTGGCACAACAACCTAAATGTAAGGGAACCTGTCCCCCCCCCCCCCCCCGTCGTTTGTTACTGAAAGAGCCATCTTGTGCAGCAGTAATGCTGCACAAGGAAAAGGTAGCTCTTTTTTTTTAGCTCTTTGCACACGCAGAACTTAACACTTATAAAATGTGTTCACTGATACCGTTATACCGTCCCGGAGCTGGGACTTTCCTTCGTAATGTGACGCAGCACAGCCGTCATTCCTACCCCCTTGGTGCCATGCGCTGCCTCCTCAGCGTTGTTTTAAGCTGTCACGGAGCCTGCGCTGTTCTGTTATCCCTTGGGCATGCCCTATTTGCGCTGCCTGTCTTCTGACATAATTTGGTGTCAGGCTGGCTGCGCCTGTGCGGCCGCGGTGCCCGAGATCCCGCCTCGCAGTGTCTTCTGATTGAGTCACACTGCGGGCCTGGGATCCATGGGCATGCGCAGTGCATATCTTCCCCTCGGGCTCTCGCTCATTTCCCTCCGCCTTCTTTAGACTGTGCGCCGTCAGCTGATCCCTAGCATGCCACGGCCGTGACACCGCACAGTCTGAAGAAGAGGGAAGGAGGGGAGTGAGAGTCGAGGTTATGCACTGTGCATGCCCATGGTTCCAAGGCCCGCAGTGGGATTACGTTAGATGAGACTGCGAGGTGGGATCTGGAGCAGCGTGGACGCACAGGCACTGACAGCCTGACACCAAATTATGTCAGAAGACAGGCAGCGCTAATTGGGCATGGCCAAGGGCTAACAGAACAGCGCAGGCTTCGTGGCAGCTTAAAACAACGCTGAGGAGGCAGCGCACGGCATCAAGGGGATAGGAATGACAGCTGTGCTGTGTCCCATTACGAAGGAAATTCGCACCTCCGGAACGGTTTAACGGTATAAAGGGACACATTTTTAGTGTTTACTTTGGTGTTTGCAAGGAGCATAATTAAAAGAGCAACCTTTTCCTTTTGCATCCTTAGTGCTGCACAACATGGCTCTTTCAGCTACAAACGTCTTGGGGGGGGGGGTTAAAGGTTTCCTTTCAACTTGCTCCAATCAGGCTTCGGCCTACACTCTGTTCCTCTGCTCCTCCTGCTGTCCCTGGGCTCTAACACCGCCAGTTGGTGCCTGGAAGTGCTGTGTGCACAGTCAACAGTCGCTCCTCTGTTATTGGGGTTCAGTAACGTCAGCTGATCCCCAGCTGTGTGTGCGGCAATACCTCCAATCTGCTCCTCCTGCTGTCCCTGGGCTCTAACACCGCCAGTTGGTGCCTGGAAGTGCTGTGTGCACAGTCAACAGTCGCTCCTCTGTTATTGGGGTTCAGTAACGTCAGCTGATCCCCAGCTGTGTGTGCGGCAATACCTCCAATCTGCTCCTCCTGCTGTCCCTGGGCTCTAACACCGCCAGTTGGTGCCTGGAAGTGCTGTGTGCACAGTCAACAGTCGCTCCTCTGTTATTGGGGTTCAGTAACGTCAGCTGATCCCCAGCTGTGTATCCGGCAACGTGTCATGCGACCGCCACGCTGGCACAACTAAAATGTAAGGGGACCTGTCCCCCCCCCCCCCTAGGCGTTTGTTACTGAAAGAGCCACCATGTGCAGCACTAATACTGCACAAGGGAAAGGTCGCTCTTGAAATTATGCTCCTTGCAAACGCTGAACTACACACTCATGTAATGTGTCCCCTCACACCGTCCAACCGTCCCGGAGGTGGGACTTTCCTTTGTAATGTGACACAGCACAGCCGTCATTGCTACCCCCTTGGCACCGTGCGCTGCCTCCTTAGCGTTGTTTGATTCCGTCATGGACCCTGCGCTGTTATGTTATCCCTTGGCCATGCACAGTTTGCGCTGCCCGTCCTCTGACATCATTTGTTGTCGTCCTGGCTGCGCCTGTGCGTCCACGCTGCCCGAAATCACACCTCGCAGTGTCGTCTAATGTGATCCCACAGTGGGCCTGGTATCCATGGCCATGCGCAGTGCATATACTAGCCTCTCACTCCCCTTCTTCACGCTTCTTCAGACTAGGCGGCGTCAGCTGATCCCTAATAGCATGCCACGGCCGTGACGCCGCACAGTCTGAAGAAGCAGGAAGGAGGTGAGTGAGAGGCGATGATATGCACTGCGCATGCCCATGGATCCCTGGCCCGCAGTGGGACTACATTAGATGACACTGCAAGGTTGGATCTCGGGCAGCTTGGACGCACAGGCACTGCCAGCCTGACACCTACATGATGTCAGAAGACGGGCACCGCTAACTGTGCATGGCCAAGGGATAACATTACAGTGCGGGCTCCGTGACAGAACCAAACAACGTTGAGGAGGTGGTGCCCGGCACCAAGGGGGTTGGAATGACGGCTGTGCTGTGTCACATTACAAAGGAAAGTCCCACTTCCGGGATGGTTTGACGGTGTGAGGGGACACATTATATGAGTGTGTACTTCAGCGTTTGCAAGGAGCATAATTTTCGGAGCCACCATTTTCCATGTGCAGTATTACTGCTGTACAAGATGGCTCTTTCAGCAACAAATGCCTGGGGGGGGGGGGTTAAAGGTTCCCTTTCAACTTGCTCCACTGCAGGCTTCGGCCTACACTCTGCTCCTCTTTGATTCCCTGGGTTTCAACACTGTCAGTTGCCACCTGGAAGTGTTGTCTACACAGAAAAAAACACTAGGTGATGTGTCAGTGGGGTTCAGCACCGCCAGCTGTTCCCCTGCTGTGTAGTCGGCAACGTGTCCAGCACAAGCCACGCTGGCACAACAGAACAAAAGCTGCCACCAGTGCAGGCTTCGGCCTACACTCTGCTCCTCTCCTCCTCCTGCTGACCCTGGGCTCAAACACCGCTAGTTTTTGCCCGGAAGTGCTAGCTGCACAGAGAAAAACACCAGCCAATGTGTTAGTGGGGTTCAGCAACGCCAGCTGTTCCCCTGCTGTGTAGCCGGCAACGTGACCTGCAAACGCCATGCAGGCACAGGAACTGAAATTAAAAGGGAACCTGGCCCCACCCCCCCAGGTGTTTCTATGTATAACAGCCACCTAGTACAGCAGTACTGCTGCATTTGTACAAGGTGGCTGACTTTTTCTCCTTGCCCACGTGGAACTCAACACGTACAAAATGTGTCTCATTGAGACCATTCCACTGTCCCTGAGGTGTGACTTTCCTTTGTAATGATACGCAGCACCCCCCTTGGTAGCGTTTCCCGTCTTTTGTCATCATGGTTAGCTGGCTGCGCCTGTGCATCCGCCCTGCTAGAAACAACGCCCCTCGTTGTCATATTTATTTTGTCAGCGAGGGTGTGGTTTATGGGCACGAGCAGTGCATATGTTCGCCTGTCTTAACTCATCTCCTTCCGCCTTCTTCAGACTGTGCGGCCTCCTGGCCGTGGTAGGCGATAAGGGATCAGCTGAGGCCGCCCAGTCTGGAGCCGGTGTAAGGACATGTGTAAGCGGCAAACCTATTTACTGCACAAGGCCACGAATCCCAGCCACGTAGTGTGATTGTTTGAAAACACACTGTGGGTCTGGGATTCATGTCCATCGCTAACCGCAACGGCCGACATGAAATGAGGTCAGAAGACAGGAAGCGCTCACAGCGCATGGCCAAGGGATCACAATAGCGCAGACTCCTGTACAGCAAATAACAACGCTCAGGAATCTGCGCCCAGTACCTAGGTGCAAATTTTGACACCTGTGCTGCGTCTCGTTAAAAAGACAAGTCACGCCTCCACAACTGTTTGACAGTATAATGGGCTAAATAGTGTACGTGTTTTAGTCAGCGTGTGCAAGGAGCAAAACAAATAGAGCAACCTTTTACTTGTGCAGCATTAATGCTGCACAAGGTGTGGCTCTTGTACCTTGCAACACCTGAGGGGGGGGTTAAAGGTAACCTTTGAAATTGGTTCAACTAGGCTTCGGCCTACACTCTGCTCCTCTACTCCTCCTGCTGACCCTGGGCTCAAACACCGCTAGTTTTTGCCCGGAAATGCTAGCTGCACAGAGAAAAACACCAGCCAATGTGTTAGTGGGGTTCAGCACCGCCAGCTGTTCCCCTGCTGTGTAGTCGGCAACGTGTCCAGCACAAGCCACGCTGGCACAACCGACCAAAAGCTGCCACCAGTGCAGGCTTCGGCCTACACTTTGCTCCTCTCCTCCTCCTGCTGACCCTGGGCTCAAACAACGCCAGTTTCTGCCCGGACATGCTAGCTGCACAGAGAAAAACACCAGCCAATGTGTTAGTGGGGTTCAGCACCGCCTGCTGTTCCCCCGCTGTGTAGCCGGCATCGTGTCCAGCACAAGCCACGCTGGCACAACCGACCAAAAGCTGCCACCAGTGCAGGCTTCGGCCTACACTTTGCTCCTCTCCTCCTCCTGCTGACCCTGGGCTCAAACAACGCCAGTTTCTGCCCGGACATGCAATCTGCACAGAGAAAAACACCAGTCAATGTGTCAGTGGGGTTCAGCACCGCCAGCTGTTCCCCTGCTGTGTAGTCGGCAACGTGTCCAGCACAAGCCACGCTGGCACAACCGACCAAAAGCTGCCACCAGTGCAGGCTTCGGCCTACACTTTGCTCCTCTCCTCCTCCTGCTGACCCTGGGCTCAAACAACGCCAGTTTCTGCCCGGACATGCTAGCTGCACAGAGAAAAACACCAGCCAATGTGTTAGTGGGGTTCAGCACCGCCTGCTGTTCCCCCGCTGTGTAGCCGGCATCGTGTCCAGCACAAGCCACGCTGGCACAACCGACCAAAAGCTGCCACCAGTGCAGGCTTCGGCCTACACTTTGCTCCTCTCCTCCTCCTGCTGACCCTGGGCTCAAACAACGCCAGTTTCTGCCCGGACATGCTAGCTGCACAGAGAAAAACACCAGCCAATGTGTTAGTGGGGTTCAGCAACGCCAGCTGTTCCCCTGCTGTGTAGCTTGCAACGTGACCTGCAAACGCCACGCAGGCACATGAACTGAAATTGAAGGGAGCCTGCCCCCCACCCACAGGTGTTTCTATGTATATCAGCCACCTTGTACAGCAGTACTGCTGCATTTGTACGAGGTGGCTGACTTTTTCTCCTTGCCCACGTGGAACTCAACACGTACAAAATGTGTCTCATTAGAGACCATTACAATGTCCCTGAGGTGTGACTTTCCTTTGTAATGACACGCAGCACCCCCATTGTTAGCGCTGCCCGTCTCCTGACATCATTGGTTGGCTGGCTGTGCCTGTGCGTCCCCCCTGCCCGACACAACGCCCCCCGTTGTCTCATATATTTTGACTGCGAGGGTGTGATTGATGGGCACGAGCAGTGCATATGTTCCCCTGTTTTCACTCCCCTCCTTCCGCCTTCTTCTGACTGTGCGGCCTCATGGCCGCGGCATGCGATAAGGGATCAGCTGAGGCCGCCCAGTCTGAAGCAGGTGTAAGGACATGTGTGAGCGGCGAACATATTTACTGCACAAGGCCACGAATCCCAGCACCGCAGTGTGACTTTAGGAAAAGCCACTGTGGGTCTGGGATTTATGGCCATCGTTAACCGCACCGGCCAACATGAAATGAGGTCATGAGACGGCCTGCACTAACAGGGTATTGCCAAGGGATAACACAAGAGCGCAGACTCCTGTACAGCAAATAACAACGCTCAGGAATCTGCGCCCAGTACCTAGGTGCAAATTTTGACACCTGTGCTGCGTCTCGTTAAAAAGACAAGTCACGCCTCCACAACTGTTTGACAGTATAATGGGCTAAATAGTGTACGTGTTTAATTCAGCGTGTGCAAGGAGCAAAATTAAATAGAGCAACCTTTGACTTGTGCATCATTAATGCTGTTCAAGGTGTGGCTCTTGTACCTTGCAACACCTGAGGGGGGGGTTAAAGGTAACCTTTGAAATTGGTTCAACTAGGCTTCGGCCTACACTCTGCTCCTCTACTCCTCCTGCTGACCCTGGGCTCAAACACCGCTAGTTTTTGCCCGGAAATGCTAGCTGCACAGAGAAAAACACCAGCCAATGTGTTAGTGGGGTTCAGCACCGCCAGCTGTTCCCCTGCTGTGTAGTCGGCAACGTGTCCAGCACAAGCCACGCTGGCACAACAGAACAAAAGCTGCCACCAGTGCAGGCTTCGGCCTACACTTTGCTCCTCTCCTCCTCCTCCTGCTGACCCTGGGCTCTAACACCGCTAGTTTTTGCCCGGACATGCAATCTGCACAGAGAAAAACACCAGTCAATGTGTCAGTGGGGTTCAGCAACGCCAGCTGTTCCCCTGCTGTGTAGCTTGCAACGTGACCTGCAAACGCCACGCAGGCACATGAACTGAAATTGAAGGGAGCCTGCCCCCCACCCCCCCAGGTGTTTCTATGTATAACAGCCACCTTGTACAGCAGTACTGCTGCATTTGTACAAGGTGGCTGACTTTTTCTCCTTGCACACGTGGAACTCAACAAGTACAAAATGTGTCTCATTACAGACCATTACAATGTCCCTGAGGTGTGACTTTCCTTTTTAATGACACGCAGCACCCCCATTGTTAGCGCTGCCCGTCTCCTGACATCATTGGTTGGCTGGCTGTGCCTGTGCGTCCCCCCTGCCCGACACAACGCCCCCCGTTGTCTCATATATTTTGACTGCGAGGGTGTGATTGATGGGCACGAGCAGTGCATATGTTCCCCTGTTTTCACTCCCCTCCTTCCGCCTTCTTCTGACTGTGCGGCCTCATGGCCGCGGCATGCGATAAGGGATCAGCTGAGGCCGCCCAGTCTGAAGCAGGTGTAAGGACATGTGTGAGCGGCGAACATATTTACTGCACAAGGCCACGAATCCCAGCACCGCAGTGTGACTTTAGGAAAAGCCACTGTGGGTCTGGGATTTATGGCCATCGTTAACCGCACCGGCCAACATGAAATGAGGTCATGAGACGGCCTGCACTAACAGGGTATTGCCAAGGGATAACACAAGAGCGCAGTTTCCTGTACTGCAAATAACAACGGTAAGGAATCTGCGCACAGCACCTAGGTGTAAATTTGTACACCTGTGCTGCGTCTCCTTAAAAAGACTAGTAGTCACGCCTCCACTACTGTTTGACAGTATAATGGGCTAAATAGTGTACGTGTTTAATTCAGCGTGTGCAAGGAGCAAAATTAAATAGAGCAACCTTTGACTTGTGCATCATTAATGCTGTTCAAGGTGTGGCTCTTGTACCTTGCAACACCTGAGGGGGGGGGTTAAAGGTAACCTTGGAAATTGGTTCAACTAGGCTTCGGCCTACACTCTGCTCCTCTACTCCTCCTGCTGACCCTGGGCTCAAACACCGCTAGTTTTTGCCCGGAAATGCTAGCTGCACAGAGAAAAACACCAGCCAATGTGTTAGTGGGGTTCAGCACCGCCAGCTGTTCCCCCGCTGTGTAGCCGGCATCGTGTCCAGCACAAGCCACGCTGGCACAACCGACCAAAAGCTGCCACCAGTGCAGGCTTCGGCCTACACTTTGCTCCTCTCCTCCTCCTCCTGCTGACCCTGGGCTCTAACACCGCTAGTTTTTGCCCGGACATGCAATCTGCACAGAGAAAAACACCAGTCAATGTGTCAGTGGGGTTCAGCAACGCCAGCTGTTCCCCTGCTGTGTAGCTTGCAACGTGACCTGCAAACGCCACGCAGGCACATGAACTGAAATTGAAGGGAGCCTGCCCCCCACCCACAGGTGTTTCTATGTATAACAGCCACCTTGTACAGCAGTACTGCTGCATTTGTACGAGGTGGCTGACTTTTTCTCCTTGCCCACGTGGAACTCAACACGTACAAAATGTGTCTCATTAGAGACCATTACAATGTCCCTGAGGTGTGACTTTCCTTTGTAATGACACGCAGCACCACCCTTGTTAGCGCTGCCCGTCTTTTGACATCATTGGTTAGCTGGCTGCGCCTGTGCATCTCCCCTGCTCGAAACAACGCCCCTCGGTGTCTTATTTTTTTGGACAGCGAGGGTGTGATTGATGGGCATGTGCAGTGCATATGTTTGCCTGTGTTCACTCATCTCCTTCCGCCTTCTTCAGACTGGGTGTCCTCATGGCCTCGGCAGGCGATAAGGGATCAGATGAGGCCGTCCAGTCTGAAGCAGGTGTAAGGACATGTGTGAGCGGCAAACATATTTACTGCACCAGGGCACGAATCCCAGCACCGCAGTGTGATTTTTTAAAAACACACTGTGGGTCTGGGATTCATGTCCATCGCTAACCGCAACGGCCAACATGAAATGAGGTCATAAGACAGGAAGCGCTCACAGCGCATGGCCAAAGGATCACAAGAGCGCAGACTCCTGTACAGCAACTAACAACGCTCAGGAAGCTGCGCCCATGCAAAAAGGTGTTTTCGACACCTGTGCTGCTTTTCTTTAAAAAGACAAGTCACGCCTCCACTACTGTTAAACAGTATAATGGGCTAAATAGTCTACGTGTTGCATTCAGCTTGTGCAAGTAGACAAATTAATAGAGCAACCTTTTACTTGTGCAGCATTAATGCTGCAGAAGGAGTGGCTCTTGTTCTTTGTAACACCTGAGGGGGGGTTAAAGGTAACCTTTGAAATTGGTTCAACTAGGCTTCGGCCTACACTTTGCTCCTCTCCTCCTCCTCCTGCTGACCCTGGGCTCTAACAACGCTAGTTTTTGCCCGGAAATGCTAGCTGCACAGAGAAAAACACCAGCCAATGTGTTAGTGGGGTTCAGCAACGCCAGCTGTTCCCCCGCTGTGTAGCCGGCATCGTGTCCAGCACAAGCCACGCTGGCACAACCGACCAAAAGCTGCCACCAGTGCAGGCTTCGGCCTACACTTTGCTCCTCTCCTCCTCCTCCTGCTGACCCTGGGCTCAAACACCGCTAGTTTTTGCCCGGAAATGCTAGCTGCACAGAGAAAAACACCAGCCAATGTGTTAGTGGGGTTCAGCAACGCCAGCTGTTCCCCCGCTGTGTAGCCGGCATCGTGTCCAGCACAAGCCACGCTGGCACAACCGACCAAAAGCTGCCACCAGTGCAGGCTTCGGCCTACACTTTGCTCCTCTCCTCCTCCTCCTGCTGACCCTGGGCTCAAACACCGCTAGTTTTTGCCCGGAAATGCTAGCTGCACAGAGAAAAACACCAGCCAATGTGTTAGTGGGGTTCAGCACCGCCAGCTGTTCCCCTGCTGTGCAGCTTGCAACGTGACCTGCAAACGCCACGCAGGCACATGAACTGAAATTGAAGGGAGCCTGGCCCCCACCCCCAGGTGTTTCTATGTATAACAGCCACCTTGTACAGCAGTACTGCTGCATTTGTACAAGGTGGCTGATGTTTTCTCCTTGCCCACGTGGAACTCAACACGTACAAAATGTGTCTCTTTGAGACCATTCCACTGTCCCTGAGGTGTGACTTTCCTTTCTAATGATACGCAGCACCCCCCTTGGTAGCGCTTCCCGTCTTCTGACATCATTGGTTGGCTACTTGCGCCTGTTCGTCCGCCCTGCCTGAATAAAATGCTCCTCGTTGTCTTAATTATTTTGACTGCGAGGGTGTGATTGATGGGCACGAGCAGTGCATATCTTCGCCTGTCTTAACTCATCTCCTTCAGCCTTCTTCAGACTGTGCAGCCTCATGGCCGCGGCATGCAAGAAGGGATCAGCAGAGGCCGCCCAGTCTGAAGCAGGTGTAAGGACGTGTGTGAGCGGCCAAAATATTTACTGCTCAAGGCCACGAATCCCAGCACCGCAGTGTGGCTTTATGAAAAGACACTGTGGGTCTGGGATTTATGGCCATCGTTAACCGCACCGGCCAACATGAAATGATGTCATAAGATGGGCAGCGCTAACAGGGCATTGCCAAGGGATAACACAAGAGCGCAGACTCCTGTACAGCAAATAACAACGCTCAGGAAGCTGCTCCAAGCACCAAGGCGTTATTTTGGACACCTGTGCTGCGTCTCATCAAAAAACCAAGTCACGCATCCACTACAGTTTGACTGTAGAATGGGGTAAATTGTGTATGTCTTTCATTCAGCGTGTGCAAGTAGACAAATTAATAGAGCAACCTTTCACTTGTGCAGCATTAATACTGCACAAGGTGTGTCTCTTGTACTTTGTAACACCTGAGGGGGGGGTTAAAGGTTTCCTTTGAAATTGGTTCAACTAAGCTTCGGCCTACACTCTGCTCCTCTCCTCCTCCTCCTGCTTCAACACGGGCTCTAACATCGCTAGTTTTTGCCCGCAAGTGCTAGCTGCACAGAGAAAAACACACGCCATTGTGTTAGTGGGGTTCAGCAACGCCAGCTGTTCCCCCAGTGTGTAGCCGGCAAAGTGTCCTGCAAACGCAACGCAGACACAAAGCTGCCTCCAGTGCAGGCTTCGGCCTACACTCATCTCCCCCTGCTTACCCTTTGCTCCAACACCGCTAGTTGGGGCTCTAGGAAGACAATCTTTAATAGGCAAGGCAACGCATCCGGGTTCCAGCACCGCCAGCTGGTTCTCGGCAGTGTTTTTGTCACAGGTACTCCCTCGTGCCAAGCCTGGTTTCAGCACCGTCAGCTGTTTCCGGGTTGTGTCAAGCTCACTGAGACACCTATGCTTGCCTCGTCGTGGTGCGGTCGGGTTAGCCAACTCCAGGGTGCCTCCAGTTTAGGAGCTTCCTATGTGGGCTGCGTGAACTGGTAGTCAAGGCTGGTTCTGTAGTGCCAGTAGGCCCAGCTCCCCCTGTAGGACTGTTGGGGTTCGGTAACTGCGGCTGCCTCGCGGCCTAGCTGTTCTCTCCTCTCCTGTGGACCTTCGGGTCCACCACCTGGTTCCAGCACCGTCAGCTGGTTCCGGGCCGAGCCTTTGGCTTAGGTGCCTCCTCCTGGGTATCCGAGTTCCGCCAACGCCAGGCGGTCCTTGGTAGTGCTTTTAAGCGCGGGCACCTACAGCTTAGTAACCGGGTTCCAGCACCGTCAGCTGGTCCTCGGTCGTGCCATTGGCTCTTGCACACTGGGGCAACGCATCCGGGTTCCAGCACCGCCAGCTGGTTCTCGGCAGTGTTTTTGTCACAGGTACTCCCTCGTGCCAAGCCTGGTTTCAGCACCGTCAGCTGTTTCCGGGTTGTGTCAAGCTCACTGAGACACCTATGCTTGCCTCGTCGTGGTGCGGTCGGGTTAGCCAACTCCAGGGTGCCTCCAGTTTAGGAGCTTCCTATGTGGGCTGCGTGAACTGGTAGTCAAGGCTGGTTCTGTAGTGCCAGTAGGCCCAGCTCCCCCTGTAGGACTGTTGGGGTTCGGTAACTGCGGCTGCCTCGCGGCCTAGCTGTTCTCTCCTCTCCTGTGGACCTTCGGGTCCACCACCTGGTTCCAGCACCGTCAGCTGGTTCCGGGCCGAGCCTTTGGCTTAGGTGCCTCCTCCTGGGTATCCGAGTTCCGCCAACGCCAGGCGGTCCTTGGTAGTGCTTTTAAGCGCGGGCACCTACAGCTTAGTAACCGGGTTCCAGCACCGTCAGCTGGTCCTCGGTCGTGCCATTGGCTCTTGCACACTGGGGCAACGCATCCGGGTTCCAGCACCGCCAGCTGGTTCTCGGCAGTGTTCTTGTCACAGGTACTCCCTCGTGCCAAGCCTGGTTTCAGCACCGTCAGCTGTTTCCGGGTTGTGTCAACTTCACTGAGACACCTATGCTTGCCTCGTCGTGGTGCGGTCGGGTTAGCCAACTCCAGGGTGCCTCCAGTTTAGGAGCTTCCTATGTGGGCTGCGTGAACTGGTAGTCAAGGCTGGTTCTGTAGTGCCAGTAGGCCCAGCTCCCCCTGTAGGACTGTTGGGGTTCGGTAACTGCGGCTGCCTCGCGGCCTAGCTGTTCTCTCCTCTCCTGTGGACCTTCGGGTCCACCACCTGGTTCCAGCACCGTCAGCTGGTTCCGGGCTGAGCCTTTGGCTTAGGTGCCTCCTCCTGGGTATCCGAGTTCCGCCAACGCCAGGCGGTCCTTGGTAGTGCTTTTAAGCGCGGGCACCTACAGCTTAGTAACCGGGTTCCAGCACCGTCAGCTGGTCCTCGGTCGTGCCATTGGCTCTTGCACACTGGGGCAACGCATCCGGGTTCCAGCACCGCCAGCTGGTTCTCGGCAGTGTTCTTGTCACAGGTACTCCCTCGTGCCAAGCCTGGTTTCAGCACCGTCAGCTGTTTCCGGGTTGTGTCAACTTCACTGAGACACCTATGCTTGCCTCGTCGTGGTGCGGTCGGGTTAGCCAACTCCAGGGTGCCTCCAGTTTAGGAGCTTCCTATGTGGGCTGCGTGAACTGGTAGTCAAGGCTGGTTCTGTAGTGCCAGTAGGCCCAGCTCCCCCTGTAGGACTGTTGGGGTTCGGTAACTGCGGCTGCCTCGCGGCCTAGCTGTTCTCTCCTCTCCTGTGGACCTTCGGGTCCACCACCTGGTTCCAGCACCGTCAGCTGGTTCCGGGCCGAGCCTTTGGCTTAGGTGCCTCCTCCTGGGTATCCGAGTTCCGCCAACGCCAGGCGGTCCTTGGTAGTGCTTTTAAGCGCGGGCACCTACAGCTTAGTAACCGGGTTCCAGCACCGTCAGCTGGTCCTCGGTCGTGCCATTGGCTCTTGCACACTGGGGCAACGCATCCGGGTTCCAGCACCGCCAGCTGGTTCTCGGCAGTGTTCTTGTCACAGGTACTCCCTCGTGCCAAGCCTGGTTTCAGCACCGTCAGCTGTTTCCGGGTTGTGTCAACTTCACTGAGACACCTATGCTTGCCTCGTCGTGGTGCGGTCGGGTTAGCCAACTCCAGGGTGCCTCCAGTTTAGGAGCTTCCTATGTGGGCTGCGTGAACTGGTAGTCAAGGCTGGTTCTGTAGTGCCAGTAGGCCCAGCTCCCCCTGTAGGACTGTTGGGGTTCGGTAACTGCGGCTGCCTCGCGGCCTAGCTGTTCTCTCCTCTCCTGTGGACCTTCGGGTCCACCACCTGGTTCCAGCACCGTCAGCTGGTTCCGGGCCGAGCCTTTGGCTTAGGTGCCTCCTCCTGGGTATCCGAGTTCCGCCAACGCCAGGCGGTCCTTGGTAGTGCTTTTAAGCGCGGGCACCTACAGCTTAGTAACCGGGTTCCAGCACCGTCAGCTGGTCCTCGGTCGTGCCATTGGCTCTTGCACACTGGGGCAACGCATCCGGGTTCCAGCACCGCCAGCTGGTTCTCGGCAGTGTTTTTGTCACAGGTACTCCCTCGTGCCAAGCCTGGTTTCAGCACCGTCAGCTGTTTCCGGGTTGTGTCAAGCTCACTGAGACACCTATGCTTGCCTCGTCGTGGTGCGGTCGGGTTAGCCAACTCCAGGGTGCCTCCAGTTTAGGAGCTTCCTATGTGGGCTGCGTGAACTGGTAGTCAAGGCTGGTTCTGTAGTGCCAGTAGGCCCAGCTCCCCCTGTAGGACTGTTGGGGTTCGGTAACTGCGGCTGCCTCGCGGCCTAGCTGTTCTCTCCTCTCCTGTGGGCCTTCGGGTCCACCACCTGGTTCCAGCACCGTCAGCTGGTTCTCGGCAGTGTCTTTTGCTCTTGTACCTTCTGCTCCCCATCCTGGTTCCAGTACCGTCAGCTGGTTCCGGGCAGAGCCTTTGGCTTAGGTGCCTCCTTCTGGGTATCCAAGTTCCACCAACGTCAGGTGGTCCTTGGTAGTGCTTTCAGGCACGGGTACCTCCTGCTTAGTAACCGGGTTCCAGTAACGTCAGCTGGTCCTCGGTAGTTCCATTGGCTCTTGGACCTTCGGCTACCCATCCGGGTTCCAGTACCGTCAGCTGGTTCTCGGCAGTGTCTTTTGCTCTTGTACCTTCTGCTCCCCATCCTGGTTCCAGTAACGTCAGCTGGTTCCGGGCAGAGCCTTTGGCTTAGGTGCCTCCTTCTGGGTATCCGAGTTCCGTCAACGTCAGGCGGTCCTTGGTAGTGCTTTTTAGCACGGGTACCTCCTGCTTAGTAACCGGGTTCCAGTAACGTCAGCTGGTCCTCGGTAGTTCCATAGGCTCTTGAACCTTCGGGTAGCCATCCGAGTTCCAGTTCCATCAGCTGGTTCTTGGCATTTTCTCAGCCTTCTTGTACCTTCTGCTACATTTCCAAGTTGAAGACCCTAACGTCGACGACCCGGAAGACCACCACGATGACGACGACACGGAAGACCACCCCGATGACGACGACGACGACGGCGGAGATGACGACACTGGAGACGACGACCCTGGAGACGACAACATGGAAGACCGAGAAGCAGAAGAACAAGAGGCTGCAGAACAAAGAGCAGAAGAACATTAAGCATAAGACTTAATATCAGAGCAAAAGATATTATCTAAATTATATGCAGAAGAAGACTAAGCAGTGTATGGGGGTGAGTCCGTTCCTCCTCGTGGTGCCCCTGGATAAAGCCTGATGCTGCAGGCCAAACTGAACGCGGACAAATGTAACTTTTGTGACTGGCAGAACGGAAGGTGTAATCTTCAAACTTTTATAGATAACAACTACGGGAATGCCTGTCACAAATGAGAATATGATGAAGAAGTAGAATAGGAAGAATAATAACAGTGGAATAAAAAGAATATGTAGAATAAGAAGAATAATAATAGTTGAATAAAATGAATATGAAGAATGTAATAAAAAAAAAAAAATAGGTAGAAGATGAAGAAGAAGATGAATAAGGTGAAGAAGTTGATGTCAAAGATGCTGATGATGATGAAGATGAAAGTGTGGGAAAAGAAAAAAAAAAAGAAAAAAAAGAAGGGGAAGGGCGTGGAATAGTGAAACATCAATATCTGACAAAATAAAAAAAAAATTTACATAGTCAATATCTTTGTCACTCCGAACGTCTTAAAAAAAAACAAAAAACATGCTATTCTATTTGATTGGGATAAACCTCTATGACTTTAATGTCTCCGCCACCTCCCCAAATACATCCGGCATTATTCTTAGTTGTTTTCCTTCATGTAGAATGAACCTACAAGGAAAGAAAGGGTTTATTTTAATTCCGATATTTTGGTCCCATTGACTTGCATTGGGATCGGGTATCGGTATCGGCGATATCCGATATTTTTTGAATATCGGCCGATCCAAACCGATACCGATACTTTCCGATATCGGAAGGTATCGCTCAACACTAAATATAACATCAATATAATTCTGTATATGGACATTTTATTTGTAAATAGGGGTATGCTTGATAGAAGAGGGTCCTCATTCCTCAGGTATATAGGACAGTATACGAAAACATAGAAATATATATGAATCCTGTCATAGAAAAATGCGGCAGCACTCACTGATCCTGGAGTGAGGAAAGTCTTTATTGAGACATGTGATAATACATCTTCACTGTTGAGCGATACCGTCCGATACTTGAAAGTATCGGTATCGGATAGTATCGGCCGATACCCGAAAAATATCGGATATCGCCGATACCGATATCCGATACCAATACAAGTCAATGGGACATCAAGTATCGGAAGGTATTCTGATGGTTCCCAGGGTCTGAAGGAGAGGAAACTCTCCTTCAGGCCCTGGGATCCATAGGGATGTGTAAAATAAAGAATTAAAATAAAAAATATTGATATGCTCACCTCTCCGGCGGCCCCTGGACATCATGCGGCTAACCGGGTGGCTTCTTTGTTTAAAATGCGCGCCTTTAGGACCTGGGAATGACGTCCCGGGTTCTGATTGGTCGCGTGCCGCCCATGTGACCGGCACGCGACCAATCAGAAGCCGTGACGTCATTCGCAGGTCCTCAATTCCTAGAATTAGGAGTTTTTGTGAATGAGAATGACGTCGCGGCTTCTGATTGGTCGCGTGCCGGTCACATGGGCGGCACGCGACCAATCAGAAGCCGCGACGTCATTCTCATTCACAAAAACTCCTAATTCTAGGAATTGAGGACCTGCGAATGACGTCACGGCTTCTGATTGGTCGCGTGCCGGTCACATGGGCGGCACGCGACCAATCAGAACCCGGGACGTCATTCCCAGGTCCTAAAGGCGCGCATTTTAAACAAAGAAGCCACCCGGTTAGCCGCATGATGTCCAGGGGCCGCCGGAGAGGTGAGCATATCAATATTTTTTATTTTAATTCTTTATTTTACACATCCCTGTTGATCCGATACCGATACCCGATATCACAAAAGTATCGGATCTCGGTATCGGAATTCCGATACCGCAAGTATCGGCCGATACCCGATACTTGCGGTATCGGAATGCTCAACACTAATCTTCACGGCTCGGGGGATGTGCAGTGACAGCAGGAATGTGCAGGGGTCGACAACGGCCATTTCGCGCTGTATCTAGCGCTTCTACGGGTCCAAGAATCGTTAGATACAGCGCGAAACGGCCGTCGTCGACCCCTGCATATTCCTGCTGTCACTGCACATCCCCCGAGCCATGAAGATGTATTATCACATGTCTCAATAAAGACTTTCCTCACTCCAGGATCAGTGAGTGCTGCCGCATTTTTCTATGACAGGATTCACATATATTTCTATGTTTTCGTATACTGTCCTATATACCTGAGGAATGAGACTTTCCTCACTCCAGGATCGGTGAGTGCTGCCACATTTTTCTACGACAGGATTCATCACTCACCTATGTTTCATGCGAGCACCCATGATCAGCGGTCAGGATTCCAGCTGGTGCAGCACGCATCTTGTTTTTTTTCTCCTTGTGCCCTAGCAGTGCTGCTCCACTGTTTTTCTTTCTTTCTTGATAATCAGAAATATATATGAGATAACCTACATACCTTCTGAATAATGTAAATAGGTAATTACACAAGACCCTGTGAACACATGCTGTAAGTAACCTAAGGTACATAAAATATATGTAATATTCCCTAGGGGGGTCATAATAGGAATAACAGCCACAAACGCCAAAACAAGTCATCTTGTTGTTTTACAGAGAAGGAAAAAATGAAATGAAAAGAGAAAAGGTTTTTCTTATTCTATATACAGAGCTCCTTTTTACAGTGTCACCAGTGATCACTGTATTACCTGTACACTGACACTGTATGCAGAGCTTATGTGCATAATGTCACTGATGATCTCTGTATTATCTGTGCATTAAATACAGCGTTCGTGTATATAATCTCACTGGTGATCACTGTATTGCCTGTACAATGACCCTATATACAGAGCTCCTATGTATAATATGACCAGTGATAACTGTATTACCTGTACACTGACACTGTATTCAGAGCTCCTGTGTATAATGTCACTTATGATCGCTGTATTACCTGTACACTGATACTATATACAGAGCTCCTATGTATAATGTCACTGATGATCACTGTATTACCTGTACTATGGCACTATATACAGAGCTCCTATGTATATTGTTACTGGTGATCACTGAATTACCTCTATACTGATACTATATACAGAGCTACTGTATATGATGTCACTGGTGATCACTGTATTACCTGTACACTGACACTGTATACTGCAGATCTCCTGTGTATAATGTTACTTACAGTGATATTAGTATTGTGTTTATTAAAATTTAAGGATCAGTATTGTAGTATTCGGTCACTGTGGTGGTAATATGTAGTCTGACCATGGTGTGTCGTTATTTGTCCCCTGTATGTGGTATTATTCTGTCACTATGAGGTGGTAATATGTGATCAAGACATGGTGTCGCAGTATTTGTTCCTTGTATGTGGTATTATTTGGTCACTGTGGTGGTAATATGTTGTCTGGCCAAAGTGTGGTGGTATTTGTCCCCTGTATGTTGTATTATTCGGTCGCTATGTGGTGGTAATATGTGGTCCGGTCATGGTGTGGCGGTATTTGTTCCTTGTATGTGACATTATTGGTCATTTGAAAAATTTAAAAATATACCTAAAGAGTATTGGATATTTTTACAAATGTTTAATAAGTTACAGTAGAGTGGGGCCCGGCCAGAGGAGTCTACCTTGTTGTTGTGGTGAGTTAACAAATCTTTTTGGCCAAAACAAAAGCTGCTATGTATGTGATCTGGTGATGGGAACTGTTAATGTGTGATTGGTGAGGATGTGGTGTAGAAGTGGAGTTTTTCCTAGAGTGGGTGGTGGGACTGTGGATGGTTTGAGGGGTAGAGGCGGAGCTAGGGTAGAGTCTCAAGGGGGCTCCAAAAATTTTGTCAGTATGGGGTCCCAAAATTCCTGTTGGCTGTCCTGGGGACAGCATCGTCACTAAAACAAGTTTTACTTATGATGCTTCATTTCAGGTAGAGAGTAGGAGCTGTAACAGTGACTGCAGCATCTGCCCAATGATGACGCTTCGTTTGATTAACAAAATCATCCTCACATATGAAGTAGAGAAAAAAAGTACAATAGCTGTTATAAAGTGTAGTTAGGGAATGGTAGGGATTTTTTTTTAAAGCAAATACTGTATATTAGAAAATAGCTTAGATTATAGCATCAAATAGGTGGGGAGTTAGGAGCAAAATGAGTTTGTCTTTGGACCACCCCTTTCATGCTTGCTTTACTTTATAACCTGTATTCCTGCCATAAATAATTGATGCTTCATTTATAAGTATATTTGTATAAAACACTAAAATGTTTCTCTTGAGGAACTATTGCTTGAAATGTATTGCCCATCCACTTAACATTTAACTGGCTAGTACATTTGCTGTGCAGTACTTGAAAACATGGTGAGAAACCGGCAAACAACACACAAAATATATGATTAAGAAGGTCAAAAAGTCTCTTGACGGAAAGAATAATAATGAGGTCTCGGAAGGAAATTCACACTTCCTTGCACTGCTTGTTTGGCACATAGTACTGCTATAGATTGGTTGCCAGAAAACAAGTTGCAAGGAAAACGGTGCAGTCATTCAATGCTGCTCAATGAATGGGCCTTTTATAAGTTGTACTGAAGAGGAACTAGCATGTGTGGTTAGCAAGAGGGAAGTAATAACAGGTTATACTGTAGCATATAAATGCCACCTTCTCAGAAGAGACACCTGGCCATAGCGAAAAGCAAATTGTTAGCAAGTGAATGGAACTCTGGAAAAACACAGTAAGATCTTCCAGCTGATTTAACTTATCTCTCCTAGAAGCTATTCAAAGGTAATATATGTGCAATTAAACAGTGAATGCATAATATAGAAATTATGCTTTACACTAGGAATTTAAGCACATTTTGCAAGGGTTAAGAGGCTTTCATTTAAAATGTAAAAACCACAGAAAACCACCTAGTTACCGCTGTGAAATATTAAAGCATAACTATACTTTCAAGTATCTTTTCAGAAGAAGCTGTGCGTGTTTTAGGAGGTATAAGGCCTCCTTCATATGTCAGTGTCTCCGACACGTGTGGTGGTGACACTTTTCACATGTATCAGAGACACTTACACTCAGAGGTGGACATACCGCATGTGCAGCTGCATCGGGGCCCAGAGGTGGAGGGGCCCCTGCAGGGTGGCTAATAATGAGGGCAATCTGGCCTGTTTATCCAGCCCCAAGGCTCCGGGGGGCCCTTGGCTAGCTTGCCCTCATGTGCAGCGGGCAGGGAGAGATCCCTGCAGCTCCTCTGCCTATAAGAGAAAATGGCCCCGGAGTGGAGCTGCAGCGATCTGTCCTGCTTCCTACCCACGCTTCCTGTCTCACACAGCAGTCAGCAGAATGACTGGATGACTTGATTCAGCACGCAGCTGTGCCAGAGAGAGGAAGCTGCTGGCGACGGTGATGCTGTGGCTGCGGGAGAGCGTGCGGAGAGGTGAGAGGTGCTGTGTTTGTAGATGTACGTACGTGTGTTTGTGCAGAGATGAGTGGTGGTGTGTGTGCGTGCATGCATAGAGCTGTGGAGGAAAATGCAGGGAGGTGAATGGTGCTGTGTGTGTCTGTGTGTGTTGATGGAGGAGAGGGCAATGATGAGGTGTTGGGGGAGAAGGCAATGATGGGGTGACAGAGAGGGCAATGATGAGAGTGGTGGGGAGAAAGCAATGATGGAGGTGGTGGAAATGACAATGATGGGGTGGTGGAAAGGGCAATAATGGGGGTGGTGGGGGAAGGGGAAATGATGAGTTGGTGGAATGGGCAATGATAGTGGTGGTGGGGGGCAAGGCAATGATGGAGGTGGTGGAAAGTATAATGATGTTTGTGCTGGAAAGAGCAATAATGGTCCTCTCTCCTCCTGTAGACTGTGAGCCCTCGCGGGCAGGGTCCTCTCTCCTGTATCCTCACCCATCCCTTGTAGATTGTGAGCCCTCGCGGGCAGGGTCCTCTCTCCTCCTGTAGATTGTGAGCCCTCGCGGGCAGAGTCCTCTCTCCTACTGTAGACTGTGAGCCCTCGTGGGCAGGGTCCTCTCTCCTCCTGTAGATTGTGAGCCCTCGCGGACAGGGTCCTCTCTCCTCCTGTATCCTCACCCATCCCCTGTAGACTGTGAGCCCTCGCAGGCAGGGTCCTCTCTCCTCCTGTAGATTGTGAGCCCTCGCGGGCAGGGTCCTCTCTCCTCCTGTAGATTGTGAGCCCTCGCGGGCAGGGTCCTCTCTCCTCCTGTAGATTGTGAGCCCTCGCGGGCAGGGTCCTCTCTCCTCCTGTAGATTGTGAGCCCTCGCGGACAGGGTCCTCTCTCCTCCTGTATCCTCACCCATCCCCTGTAGACTGTGAGCCCTCGCAGGCAGGGTCCTCTCTCCTCCTGTAGATTGTGAGCCCTCGCGGGCAGGGTCCTCTCTCCTCCTGTAGATTGTGAGCCCTCGCGGGCAGGGTCCTCTCTCCTCCTGTAGATTGTGAGCCCTCGCGGGCAGGGTCCTCTCTCCTCCTGTAGATTGTGAGCCCTCGCGGGCAGGGTCCTCTCTCCTCCTGTAGATTGTGAGCCCTCGCGGGCAGGGTCCTCTCTCCTACTGTAGACTGTGAGCCCTCGTGGGCAGGGTCCTCTCTCCTCCTGTAGATTGTGAGCCCTCGCGGGCAGGGTCCTCTCTCCTGTAGATTGTGAGCCCTCGCGGGCAGGGTCCTCTCTCCTACTGTAGATTGTGAGCCCTCGCGGGCAGGGTCCTCTCTCCTGTAGATTGTGAGCCCTCGCGGGCAGGGTCCTCTCTCCTACTGTAGATTGTGAGCCCTCGCGGGCAGGGTCCTCTCTCCTTCTATATCCTCACCCATCCCCTGTAGACTTCAATATCCGCACAAAGGAACAGCGCTCCACCGGGTGTAATAATACAAAAAAGAAATCTTTATTTAGCCATACAGCATCAGCAACGTTTCGACCATATGCTGGTCTTTTTCAAGCATACAAACATGGCGGCAGGGCGGACTTAAATAGTGTGGACACCACGCAGGGAGCCAATCACCATCCAGTGCCACCCACCTTACTTCTTAGTACAAAAACATCAAAATTTCAGACATCAGACACTGGTATATACAAATAGATGACAATAAAACATTATCCCCATTGCAATAATTATATTAATTCATATAGAATCTTCTGGAAAGCGCTTTGTTTACACTTCTCCTCCATAGGTTTATTTGCTTCTTTAGTTGCCATGGTGCTCAGTAGCCAATCGGGTACCTCTTCCAATATACTTCTTATTGGCCATATACCAGATTGGCGCCAGAAGTTTTATATAGCCAATCGGTATGGTCTTTTTATTCAGGCCCCCACAACTCCCCCAATCTGAATCCTTTATACAGCCTGTGTACTTACATGTCGTCACCGGCATCCACCGGCGTCTATACTGAGCAACGGGCGCCGGGGCAGCGAGGCGCGCGCGCACCAGCGCCATCCCGGACTATGTCACGTCACATGACATGACCAAAGGCACGCCCAGGGATGACGCAGGCCCGCGACGCACCACAACAAGAGCCCCACGCATCCGTCGGACAAAAGATTACCCGGGGAAGCAATGACTCGTCACCATGGAAACCCACCTAGACGGCAGGCAGGGTCATGGAGCAAGGGCGCAGGCGCGCCATGTCAGGGCCGTGTCTCATCTGGAATCACCTTCTGAGGCACGCCCCCACATGACGCAACCCAGCGTAACCCGGCAACCACCCCACGCACTAGCCGAGTTGGCAGGTAACCAGGACGCCGTACCGGCATATAGGAAGGCACCTAGCCACATATCTAGAGCTACCTTCTACTATTAGTACTAATATGGCTATAATAAATAAATATTGCATATTTAATCACAAACTAGTATAAAAATAACTAACATAGCAAGACACCCATGTGAAAAAAGAAAAAAGCAACAAACACAAACAAGTAGATATAAGCCAATCACATAAGGGCAGTCGGGAATCGGGAGAAGAATCATATAAATAACATTATTTTCTTACAAATTATCCACATTTTAACCTGTTTTATATCTTCATCCATATCCATTCACCGACTGTCCCATGTTTGGGTTCCCTGGATATAGAACGAGCGCCCATATAAGTGAATGCTGTCGGTCATCTGCTTGCTTTATCCCCCCAGACTGTGAGCCCTCGCGGGCAGGGTCCTCTCTCCTGTATCCTCACCCATCCCTTGTAGATTGTGAGCCCTCGTGGGCAGGGTCCTCTCTCCTCCTGTATCCTCACCCATCCCTTGTAGATTGTGAGCCCTCGCGGGCAGGGTCCTCTCTCCTCCTGTAGATTGTGAGCCCTCGCGGGCAGGGTCCTCTCTCCTCCTGTAGATTGTGAGCCCTCGCGGGCAGGGTCCTCTCTCCTCCTGTAGACTGTGAGCCCTCGCGGGCAGGGTCCTCTCTCCTCCTGTATCCTCACCCATCCCTTGTAGATTGTGAGCCCTCGCAGGCAGGGTCCTCTCTCCTCCTGTATCCTCACCCATCCCTTGTAGACTGTGAGCCCTCGCGGGCAGGGTCCTCTCTCCTGTATCCTCACCCATCCCTTGTAGATTGTGAGCCCTCGCGGGCAGGGTCCTCTCTCCTCCTGTATCCTCACCCATCCGTTGTAGATTGTGAGCCCTCGCGGGCAGGGTCCTCTCTCCTCCTGTATCCTCACCCATCCCTTGTAGATTGTGAGCCCTCGCGGGCATGGTCCTCTCTCCTGTATCCTCACCCATCCCTTGTAGATTGTGAGCCCTCGCGGGCAGGGTCCTCTCTCCTCCTGTATCCTCACCCATCCGTTGTAGATTGTGAGCCCTCGCGGGCAGGGTCCTCTCTCCTCCTGTGTCCTCACCCATCCCTTGTAGATTGTGAGCCCTCGCGGGCAGGGTCCTTTCTCCTCCTGTAGATTGTGAGCCCTCGCGGGCAGGGTCCTCTCTCCTCCTGTAGATTGTGAGCCCTCGCGGGCAGGGTCCTCTCTCCTCCTGTATCCTCACCCATCCCCTGTAGACTGTGAGCCCTCGCGGGCAGGGTCCTCTCTCCTCCTGTACCTGTTAGTGCCTTGTTTTACTCATGTTTATTGTACTTGTCTATATTTGCCACATTCACATGTAAAGCGCCATGGAATAAATGGCGCTATAAAAATGAATAATAATAATAATAAAATAATGGGGATGGTGTGGAAGGAGGAAATGTTGGAGGTGGTGGAGAAGGAAATGATGGTGACCGTGGAAAGGACAATGATGGGGGTGGAAAGGGCAATGATGGGGATGGTGGAGAAGGAGGAAATGATGGAGGTGGTGGAATGGGCAATGATGGGGATGGTGGTGGAGAAGGTAATGATGGTAGCAGTGGAAAAGACAATGAAGGGGGTGGTGGGGAAAGAGGCAATGATAGAGGTGGTGGGTAAGAATGCAATTATGGAGGTGATGTATAGGGCAATGAAGGGGATGGTAGGGGAGAAGGCAATGATGATGGCAGTGGAAAGGACAATGATGGGGTGGTGGGGAAAAAGGCAATAATGGAGGTGGTGGGTGAGAAGGCAATTAGGGAGGTGGTGGAAAGGGCAATGATGGGGATGGTAGGGGAGAAGGCAATGATGGGGGTGGTGGGGGAGAAAGCAATAATGGAGGTGGTGAGAAGGGTAATGATGGGGGTGGTGGGGGAGAAAGCAATGATGGAGGTGGTGGAAAAGACAACAATGGGGGTGGTGGGGAGAAAGCAATGATAGAGGTGGTGGAAACGCAATGATGGTTGTGGTGGAAAGGACAATGATGGTTGTGGTGGAAAGAACAATAATGGGGTGGTGGGGAAAAAGGCAATGATGGTTGTAGTGGAAAGGACAATGATGGTGGAATGGGCAATGATGGGGTGGTGGGGGAGAAAGCAATGATAGAGGTGGTGGAAAGGGCAGTGATGAGGTGGAGTGGGAGAAGGCAATGATGGAGGTGCTGGAATGGGCAATGATGGGGTAGTTGGGGAGAAAGCAATGAGAGAGGTGGTGGAAAGGGCAATAATAGGGTGGTGGGAGGAGGAAATGATGGAGGTGGCAGAATGGGCAATGATGGGGGTGAAGTGGGAGAAGGCAATGATGGAGGTGCTGGAATGGGCAAGGATGGGGTGTTGGGGGAGAAAGCAAAGATAGAGGTGGTGGAAAGGGCAGTGATAGGGTGGTGGGGGAGAAGGCAATGATGGAGGTGGTGAAGAAGGCAATGATGGTGGTAAAAAGGGCAAAGGGGAGAGGACAATAATGGGATGCAGGGGAGGAGGATAATGAGGGGTGTGGGAGATTGGGATTGGCGGAAGGGGGATTTATAATGGATTTAAGAACAGGGGGAGGTGGAGGAAAATGTTATTATAGCTTATTACATCTAACACAGTCTCTTAGTATATAGTGTACTCACTTATTATACATAACACAGCCCCTTAGTATATAGTGTACTCTCTTATTTCCTTGCTCCTTAGTGTCCTCTGGTCTTGGTACCAGCCATTGTGATATTTTGACCTACCTGGGCCTGCCCCTGACGATCCCTGTATAGGGGTCAGTTTCACTAAAGGAGTTGGCATTTCTGCAAGACAATCAGAACTGCATTATGTCTTTTATGCAATCCATGGAGACTTCTTTGCAGTCCTCTGAACCAGTAAATGCTAGTCAGCTTGCTAGTCTCCAGCAGGAACTATCCCAACAGCATGACACACAGTCCTGTATGTTAAGTTATATGGCCTCAGTGGATGACTGTTTTTACAATCTTCAGTCCGCTGCCTCAGCCTCAGCTCAGGCCTTACCCCGAGATCCTGATCCTGTTGCTATACCTCATCCTCCGCCTCGCCTGGGAAAGCCGTTCAGGTATAATGGCAATCCCAAGCTTTGTAAAGGCTTCCTGAATCAGTGTTGCCTTCTCTTTGAGCTGTTGCATCAGCAATACCCCACCGATCGGGCTAAGGTGGTGCTTGTGGTCTCACCTGGAGGGGGAGGCTCCGGCTTGGGTGAATCCACTGTGGGAGCGAGATGATCCCAGAGTTTCTCAGTTTCCAATTTTCCTGGAGACCTTTCTAAGAGTGTTCGATTAGCTGGGTTTTCTGGCCTCCACTACTGAGTCCCTCTTTAATCTTCGCCAAGGTTCTCTTACTGTTGGCCAATATGCCATTCGCTTCCGCACCTTGTCCTGTGAGTTCAACTTCTTTTGAGGATTAATCACCCTCGCCACACGTATTGACCTACGCTTCCTGGAGTTTTCTCGTGAATTTGCTCGGGAAAGGAGACCTAGTTGCCTGTTCTTTTCCGTCCACCAACGACTCAGTCCGCGACCTACGGTGTCTACCTCTGTGGCTGCTCCTTATCCGATGCAAGTGGATTGGCTCAAGATAGTGGAACGTCGCAAAGAAAGACTTGCACAAAGTCTATGCTTCTACTGCGGGGGTGCTTCACACTTACTCTGTTCCTGTCCTGAGCATCTGAGAAACTCCTCCACCTAGGTCAGGTAAGAGAGGCCTCCCTGGGTGTATGTGATTCCTCTCTACCCCTACCCTTGTCTCTCCAGTTGATCCTGGGTCCTAAAGTTTACTCTGAAGTCGCTTGCATGGATTCGGGTGCGGCAGGTAACTTCATTAGGCTTGAAGAAGTTAATCAGTACCGGATTCCAGTTGAAACCCTGGAGAACCCTAGGATGATACCTTCGGTGGATGGCAGACTTACAAGAAACCGTCACTAAGGTCACCGAAGAGGTACAGTTACAGGTGGGAGCCCTACATTCAGAAAAGATAGCTTTCTACGTTCTTTCTAATTTGTCTCACATGCTTCTTCCCGGTCTCCCCTGGTTAAGGGCGCACGAGCCAACCCTCGAATGTCGTTCAGGTGACATACATCTCTTGTTCTGCCAGGAACAGTGTCTGCTGTCATTCCATCCGGTCGGTGCTTCACAGCTTCTTTCTGCTCCCGCTGGGTTACCATCAGCCTACTGGTCTTTCGCGGATGTCTTCAACAAGGAGGCAGAGAGTCTTCCCCCTCATCAGCTGTATGGCTATCCACAGACTCTACCAGCTATCTGCAGCAGAGACTCAGGCCATGTCGGAATATGTCCAGGAGAATCAGGCCAAGGGTTTTATTCGGAAGTCCTCCCACAGGCACGGGGTTCTTCTTTATCAAAAAGAAGGACGGCTCACTTCGTCTCTGCATTGACTATAGAGTAGGGTTGAGCGACTTTTCTTTTTATAGGATCGGGTCGGGTTTCACGAAACCCGACTTTTTCAAAAGTCGGGTCGAGTGAAATCGGCCGATCCTATAGAAATGTCGGGGTCGGGGTCGGCCGAAACACGAAACCCAATGCAGTGCATTGGGTTTCTAATGGTTCCAGGGTCTGAAGGAGAGGAAACTCCCCTTCAGGCCCTGGGATCCATATTTAAGTGTAAAATAAAGAATCAAAATAAAAAATATTGATATACTTACCCTCGGACGCGCCCTGGTTCTCACCGGCAGCCTTCCTTCCTAAGAATGAGCGCCTGAAGGGCCTTCGATGACGTCGCGGCTTGTGATTGGTTGCGTGAGCGGTCACATGGGCATCACGCGACCAATCACAAGCCGCGACGTCATCTAAGGTCCTTCAGGCGCTGATTCTTAGGAAGGAAGGCTGCGGGTTAGCACCAGGGCGCGTCCGAGGGTGAGTATATACCTATTAGGAATATACTCGCCCTCGGACGCTTCCTTCCTAAGAATTAGCGCCTGAAGGACCTTAGATGACGTCGCAGCTTGTGATTGGTCGCGTGACGCCCATGTGACCGCTCACGCGACCAATCACATCGAATGCCCTTCAGGCGCTCATTCTTAGGAAGGAAGGCTGCCGGTGAGAACCAGGGCACGTCCGAGGGTGAGTATATCAATTTTTTTTTTTTATTCTTTATTTTACACTTAAATATGAATTCCGATACCGATTCCCGATATCTTAAACATATCGGAACTCGGTATCGGAATTCCGATTCCAGATCAGAAGATCGCCGACCTCATGGCCGACCCCACACAGGGGTCGGGTCGAGTTTCATGAAACCCGACTTTGCCAAAAGTCGTCGACTTCTGAATCTGGTCGACCCATTTCGCTCAACCCTACTATAGAGGACTGAACAATATCACAGTCAAGAACACATACCCTCTGCCGCTTATCCCGGAGCTCTTTGATCATCTGAGGGGAACACGGACCTTCACCAAGCTTGATGTTCGTGGGGCCCACAACCTGATCCGTATTTGCTCTGGGGCCGAGTGGAAGACATGTTTAACATGCGGGACAGACACTATGAATATTTGGTTATGCCCTTAGGCCTTTGCAATGCTCCCACGGTAGGAGTTTGTTAACAACATTTTCCAGGACCTCTTGTACTCCTGCATTGTGGTATACTTGGATGACATTCTCGTTTTCTCTCCGGACCTGCCATCTCATAGACAGAATGTTCGTCAAGCGCTGCTACAATTGAGGCAAAACCGACTCTATGCCAAGTTCGAGAAATGCATTTTTGAGCAAACATCCTTACCATTTTTGGGGTGCATCATCTCTGACTCTGGTTTAAGAATGGATCCTGAAAAGGTGTCTGCCATCCTCAACAGGCCGCCACCTCTCAGGGATAGGGCCATTCATCGGTTCCTCGGCTTTGTAAACTACTACAGACAGTTCATTCCTCATTTTTCTTTGATATCCATGCCAATCTTGGTTCTTATCCACAAGGGAGCCAATCCCAATGTTTGGTCTTCGGATGCTAAGAACGCCTTTTTGTCCTTGAAGCAAGCCTTTGCAGCCGCCCCTGTGCTTCATCTTCCAGAGGCCAGCAGACCATTCATTCTTGAGGTGGACGCCTCCTCCACGGGAGATGGAGCTGTGCTTTCCCAGAGGTCTTCTTCCAGTCGGTTAGTCACCTGCATTTTTTTCTCCAAGGCGTTTTCTACATTTGAACGCAATTACTCCATCGGAGGCAAGGAGCTGCTGGCCGTAAAGTTGACATTAGAGGAATGGCAGTACCTACTCGAACAGGCAGTTCATCCATTCAGAATTTTTACTGACCACAAGAATCTGGCTTATATCTGATCCTCTCAAAGGCTCAACCCCCTGCAAGCCAGGTGGTCTCTATTCTTCACCCGGTTCGACTTTGAACTTCACTTCCGACCAGGCAATAAGAATGTCAAGGCGGATGCCCTGTCTAGGTCCTTCCAGCCAGTTGATGCAGAAGAGGATCCATCCCACATTATCGATACTTCCAGAATTATCAGCTGGCTCCCCTAAATCTTGCTATCTTACCTCCGGGTAAGACATTCATTGCGGAGGAAGACAGAGAAAGGGTATTACTCTGTGGTCATTCTTCTAAATTAGCTGAACATGCTGGAACTAAGAAGACCCTCTCTCTTATCTCACGCCACTTTTGTTGGTCCTCTCTTTGCCAAGACATAAAGGAGTTTACAGCTTCATGTCCATCCTGTGCCAAGAACAAAGTGACAAGGCAACTACTCTCCGGATCTCGGGATCCTCTTCAGGTACCATCGGTTCCCTGGTGACATATAGCCATGGATTTTATCACTGATCTCCTCCAATCCTCTGGTTGTACAGTTATTCTAGTGGTCGTGACTCGTGAACCGTTTCTCTAAAATGGCTCACTTCATCCCTCTGCCAGGCTTGCACTCTGCTCCTGAACTGGCTAGGACTTTTATTAGTCATATCTTCAGAATTCATGGATTCCCGCAACACATTGTGTCTGACAGAGGAGTTCAATTTGGTTCTGGAGAGCCCTCTGCAAACTTATGGACGTGACACTGGACATTTCCTCTGCGTTTCATCCCCAGACCAACAGTCAGGTAGAACGAACTAACCAGATTCTGACTTCATATCTTTGGCATTTTTCCAATGTTTACCAAGATGATTGGGTTAGTCTTCTTTCCTGGGCAGAGTTTGCCTATAACAATCTCACCAGGAAGTCTTCATCCAAGTCTCTTTTTTTCATTGTCTCTGGACAACATCCTAATATGCCTCTACCGTTCCTCCCATCTCGGGTGTGCAAGCAACCTATTCTCTGTCCTTGAAATTCTGAAAGATTTGGGAGGAGACTAAGGAAGCGCTTGTTAAAGCGTGTAACAAGATGAAGAGATATGCTGATAAAAGGCGCTTGGACTCTCCTCCTTAATGTTCTGGCGATAAAGTGTGGCTTTCATGCAAGTATATCAGACTTAAGATTCCTTCCTACAAATTGGGTCCTCGATACATTGGTCCCTTTGAGATCTTGAGACAAATTAATGACATTGCCTACAAGAAGAAGTTACCTGCCTTGCTCCGTATTCCAAACACCTTCCATGTATCCCTCCTCAAACCCGTAGTACTTAACCAATTTCATTCTTCTCCCTGTTACACCCCTCAACACATTTGCACCTAAAACATTTTTGAGGTAAGGGATATACTCACCATAAAAAGATGAGAGTGAGAACTTTTTTCTTGATTGGAAAGGGTTTAGTCCTAAGGAGAGGTTGTGGGAAACTTGGGAGAACATCAATGCACCCCGTATTCTTGGGAAATTTATTTCCAGCCTTAAGAAGAGGGGGTGTACTGTTACAAGCGTTGCCGCCCCGATACTCACCTCACTCCTCATGCTTGCGATGCTTACCTTCCTCCTTGGTCTACCAAGCGTGGGGCTAAGCAGGGATCCCTACACATCCCTACACAGACAAAAATTTTTGCCTATAGGATATTATTGCAAGAGAGCTTGGCTGAGTAGATTACACAAGAAGGAAAACACACAGCAAGTCAGCAGGATCTAGGAGCAACATGGCAGATGTGACAACCTACATGGTGAGCTGCAGCATGTGCTACATGTTCACAGATCGACCAGAAGAAGAATCAAATTTCACCTGTCAGAAGTGTAGACTAGTGGCCCTTTTAGAAGAAAAGGTGCGGGGTCTGGAAGAAAGAATAGCAACTTTGAAACTCATCAAAGAGATTGAAGACTTCCTAGACAGAACAGAAGCATCTCTACTGGTCACAGAAGGTGAAAAAAGTGTCAGAGAACCTCCAAAAGCAGATGAGTGGAAGCATGTGACCAAAAGAAGCAAGAAGACCATGGAGAAATCACCAACCACACAACTGAAGAACCGATATCAAATCTTTGTAGAGGATGAAGATGGCACACCTAAGGGCACACAGCAACAAGTGACAGCAAAAAGTACAGCCAAGAAGCAACGAAGAGTGGTGGTGGTGGGAGACTCACTACTGAGAGGCACAGAAGCAGCCATCTGCAGACCGGACATAACTGCAAGAGAAGTATGCTGCCTTCCAGGTGCGATGATCAAGGATGTGACCGATAGGATACCAAAGCTCTTCAGCTCCAAGGACGTCCACCCATTTCTTCTGATACATGTTGGCACCAATGACACGGCAAGGAAGGACCTACCGACAATCTGCAAAGACTTTGAAGAGTTAGGGAAGAAAGTAAAGGAACTGGATGCACAGGTAGTTTTTTCTTCTATCCTTCCAGTAGATGGGCATGGCACCAGGAGATGGAACAGGATCCTTGATGCAAACAACTGGTTAAGACGATGGTGCAGACAACAAGGATTCGGATTCCTGGACCATGGTGTGAATTACTTGTACGATGGACTCCTCGCCAGAGACGGACTACACCTCAACAAACCTGGGAAACACACATTCGCCAGAAGACTCGCTACACTCATCAGGAGGGCGTTAAACTAGAAGAAGAGGGGACGGGAAGAAAAACATTAGACTTGAACAAAGAAGAACCAGGAAAACATACTCAGATGGGAAGTAAGAACATTTCTAAAACAATCCACAGCGAGGAGATTGGAACAAAACAAAATCCTCTAAACTGCATGCTCGCAAACGCCAGAAGCCTGACAAACAAGATGGAAGAACTAGAAGCAGAAATATCTACAGGTAACTTTGACATAGTGGGAATAACCGAGACATGGTTAGATGAAAGCTATGACTGGGCAGTTAACTTACAGGGTTACAGTCTGTTTAGAAAGGATCGTAAAAATCAGAGAGGAGGAGGGGTTTGTCTCTATGTAAAGTCTTGTCTAAAGTCCACTTTAAGGGAGGATATTAGCGAAGGAAATGAGGATGTCGAGTCCATATGGGTCGAAATTCATGGAGGGAAAAATGGTAACAAAATTCTCATTGGGGTCTGTTACAAACCCCAAAATATAACAGAAACCATGGAAAGTCTACTTCTAAAGCAGATAGATGAAGCTGCAACCCATAATGAGGTCCTGGTTATGGGGGACTTTAACTACCCGGATATTAACTGGGAAAAAGAAACCTGTGAAACCCATAAAGGCAACAGGTTTCTGCTAATAACCAAGAAAAATTATCTTTCACAATTGGTGCAGAATCCAACCAGAGGAGCAGCACTTTTAGACCTAATAATATCTAATAGACCTGACAGAATAACAAATCTGCAGGTGGTCGGGCATCTAGGAAATAGCGACCAAAATACTGTGCAGTTTCACCTTTCTTTCACTAGGGGGACTTGTCAGGGAGTCACAAAAACACTGAACTTTAGGAAGGCAAAGTTTGACCAGCTTAGAGATGCCCTTAATCTGGTAGACTGGGACAATATCCTCAGAAATAAGAATACAGATAATAAATGGGAAATGTTTAAGAACATCCTAAATAGGCAGTGTAAGCGGTTTATACCTTGTGGGAATAAAAGGACTAGAAATAGGAAAAACCCAATGTGGCTAAACAAAGAAGTAAGACAGGCAATTAACAGTAAAAAGAAAGCATTTGCACTACTAAAGCAGGATGGCACCATTGAAGCTCTAAAAAACTATAGGGAGAAAAATACTTTATCTAAAAAACTAATTAAAGCTGCCAAAAAGGAAACAGAGACGCACATTGCTAAGGAGAGTAAAACTAATCCCAAACTGTTCTTCAACTATATCAATAGTAAAAGAATAAAAACTGAAAATGTAAGCCCCTTAAAAAATAGTGAGGAAAGAATGGTTGTAGATGACGAGGAAAAAGCTAACATATTAAACACCTTCTTCTCCACGGTATTCACGGTGGAAAATGAAATGCTAGGTGAAATCCCAAGAAACAATGAAAACCCTATATTAAGGGTCACCAATCTAACCCAAGAAGAGGTGCGAAACCGGCTAAATAAGATTAAAATAGATAAATCTCCGGGTCCGGATGGCATACACCCACGAGTACTAAGAGAACTAAGTAATGTAATAGATAAACCATTATTTCTTATTTTTAGGGACTCTATAGCGACAGGGTCTGTTCCGCAGGACTGGCGCATAGCAAATGTGGTGCCAATATTCAAAAAGGGCTCTAAAAGTGAACCTGAAAATTATAGGCCAGTAAGTCTAACCTCTATTGTTGGTAAAATATTTGAAGGGTTTCTGAGGGATGTTATTCTGGATTATCTCAATGAGAATAACTGTTTAACTCCATATCAGCATGGGTTTATGAGAAATCGCTCCTGTCAAACCAATCTAATCAGTTTCTATGAAGAGGTAAGCTATAGGCTGGACCACGGTGAGTCATTGGACGTGGTATATCTCGATTTTTCCAAAGCGTTTGATACCGTGCCGCACAAGAGGTTGGTACACAAAATGAGAATGCTTGGTCTGGGGGAAAATGTGTGTAAATGGGTTAGTAACTGGCTTAGTGATAGAAAGCAGAGGGTGGTTATAAATGGTATAGTCTCTAACTGGGTCGCTGTGACCAGTGGGGTACCGCAGGGGTCAGTATTGGGACCTGTTCTCTTCAACATATTCATTAATGATCTGGTAGAAGGTTTACACAGTAAAATATCGATATTTGCAGATGATACAAAACTATGTAAAGCAGTTAATACAAGAGAAGATAGTATTCTGCTACAGATGGATCTGGATAAGTTGGAAACTTGGGCTGAAAGGTGGCAGATGAGGTTTAACAATGATAAATGTAAGGTTATACACATGGGAAGAAGGAATCAATATCACCATTACACACTGAATGGGAAACCACTGGGTAAATCTGACAGGGAGAAGGACTTGGGGATCCTAGTTAATGATAAACTTACCTGGAGCAGCCAGTGCCAGGCAGCAGCTGCCAAGGCAAACAGGATCATGGGGTGCATTAAAAGAGGTCTGGATACACATGATGAGAGCATTATACTGCCTCTGTACAAATCGCTAGTTAAACCGCACATGGAGTACTGTGTCCAGTTTTGGGCACCGGTGCTCAGGAAGGATATCATGGAACTAGAGAGAGTACAAAGGAGGGCAACAAAATTAATAAAGGGGATGGGAGAACTACAATACCCAGATAGATTAGCGAAATTAGGATTATTTAGTCTAGAAAAAAGACGACTGAGGGGCGATCTAATAACCATGTATAAGTATATCAGGGGACAATACAAATATCTCGCTGAGGATTTGTTTATACCAAGGAAGGTGACGGGCACAAGGGGGCATTCTTTGCGTCTGGAGGAGAGAAGGTTTTTCCACCAACATAGAAGAGGATTCTTTACTGTTAGGGCAGTGAGAATCTGGAATTGCTTGCCTGAGGAGGTGGTGATGGCGAACTCAGTCGAGGGGTTCAAGAGAGGCCTGGATGTCTTCCTGGAGCAGAACAATATTGTATCGTGCGGTTATTGGGTTCTGTAGAGGGACGTAGATCTGGGGATTTGTTATGATGGAGTGTGGGCTGAACTGGATGGACAGATGTCTTTTTTCGGCCTTGCTAACTATGTTACTATGTTACTATGTTACTTTGTATTTCTATGGCACTTCCTGGTGTGCAGCCCCTCCGGGGAACCCGCTGCCTGCCCATGCAAGCTGGGCAGCTTAGGTCACGGGCGCGTGCTCCTCCTGCGCTTTATGCAACCAGGAAGTCCTGACCCGGAAGCATCCTCCCGACTTGGTGGTATGTTCCGGGTATATAAGGCTGCTTCCTGCTAGAGGAGGTACCTGATTATTACACTAGTGCCTGCTCTGTTGCCTGTCCTGGTGCTCAGATAAGTGTTTCCTTGTATCTTAGATCCTAGTGTGCTTCCAAGTGTGCTCTCTGAGCAGTTCTTACCCAGCTTCACTTTCACTCTCTTATTAGTGCCAGCCATCGTTCGGGCCCCTAGTGGTCCTTGGATCCAGACCTGTCCCCTCGGTCACTGCTCTATGGTACCCGTTCCTTCATCTCAGCCTCCCACCTCTGGTTCCTGCATTCCAGTTTGTTCCTGGTTCTTTCCTTGCTCCTCAGTGTCTTCTGTTCTTCATTGCTTCCTCTGTCTCCTACGAGCCGTCCTCTTGGTACCAGCCGTTGTGGTATTTTGACCCCCCTGGGCCTGCCCTGATGATCCCTGTATAGGGGTCGGTTTCACTAGGTCAGCTCACTCAGGGGAGGTTTAGTATCATGATGCAGAGGGTCCACTCTAGGAAGCATGACAAATTAACTGGATAAAAAGGAAAAATGAGCAATTGTCAGTACACAGTGCTATATAATATGACTGAAATATATTAAGAGGATAAAACCTTTCATGGGAGGAGTGCTTCTTTAAACTTTGCAGTTCAGAATCACTTATTCCTAAATCTAACATCAATGTACAATCGTACTTTGGCCACTGTATTGGACTATTTTACTTTACATATGCTATTCATATAGTGCTATTATTCAGGTACTGTAAAGTAAAATAGTGCTCTTTTGATTTTATATCAGAACTTTTCAATACATCATACAGATTATGCCTGGAAGTACGGGTGGAGGGAAATAGTCTGCAGGAGCACTCAGCTCTACTCTTAAGTCTCCGCTCACTTTCAAGAGTTGCCCTGTACTGCTGTGGACTTAATTTTACACAGAAATATCTGTTTGACCTGAAAAACTGTAGGACTATAACAATCAGCCACCCATTCTTGCTGGTGAATCAGCTGTTTCTCTGCAAAGGTAAGTAATTATGCAGGGGAGCAACTTAAACACTGCAGCTGCTACTGTGGGTTTCGCCCGCAGTATGGTCACTGCATGTGAACACTGCTTAATACAAAAAATGCCCTCTTTTGTAGATTTACTGTATGCAGTGTTATTCTATCCATATACCAACTGTTTTATGAGTGCCGTAATTGTTCTCAATTGGCTATGAAATCTTTAAGGCTGTATCTAAACCAGATAGACTATACAGTCACTTTCTTACTGTGCTTCTATACATGCAGTCAGATTCATCTGCTCTTTTCTTCTTATTTTCTGACGAGCAAAATGAAACATCTGATTCACTAAAATATTTTACAGTTTTCCACATTGTTAAAATCATAGTGGCCCATATCATGGCAAGTTATTTTAGATATATGTGAGCATTGTGGGATTTACAGTGCTTTGAAAAAATATTCATATAGGGATGAGCAAACCCATAAATTTCGAGGGCTGTATCAGAAACCTAGTGTCTGATACCAAACCCTGAACACGGACTTTTAAGAGAATGTCTGGTTTGCAGTTTGGGCTCGAATGCCTAATAAGGTTTGTTGAAAGGCTGCAGTGTGGCCAATCATCAAGCTTTTAGGCTGTGGGCACTTCCGGAGCCATCACATAAATGCTGAATCACTAGTGTCGCCGCCATTCTGCTGTGATTAGGGTAGGGACAGGATGCAGCTGTTGTGAGGGACAGAATTAGACTTGGCACTCTGTCAAAAAGCTACTGTGTGTATTCTGCACATGTCTGAGTCTGAGTACTGTGCCAAAAAGCTGCTGTGTGTACTCTGCACCTCAACTGTGGGAGTACTGCGCCTTTAAACCTCTGTGTGTACTCTGCAACTCTGCCTATGGGAGTACTGTGCCTTTAAGCCTCTGTGTGTACTCTGCAACCTCGCCTGTGAGAGTACTGTGCTAAAAAACCTCTGTGTGTACTCTGCACCCCTGCCTGAGGGAGTACTGTTGTGAGGTGGCCAAGGTGGTAGTCATGGCAATGTGCTGCTTTTCCGGCACACCCTGGCACCCTGCAAAAAAAAGATAATATCCTGTCTGTCGTGGGGTTTGTGTAAAGTGCATATCACTCACTTTTGGATTGGAGATTTCCTCGGGGTGCACAGTCCCGTTTCCAGATATCACCACACAGTGACTGACAGACTCTGAGTCCATTTTTAACATATCACCTGTACCCAAAACATTCTGTTCAGTCACAGATACCACACAGTACTTCTCACTGATCACAGTTCCTTTCTGTTGTGCTGTCCCTTTCTCTACTGGCAATCTTTGTCCCTGAAACGTATCATCCAATGCCGCAGCTTCTTGACTTCCCGGGCAAGTTGTTGCTTGGGGATCCCCACCTATTTTCCCTTCTGAGGGCGAAATATAGGATGGCTCTTTTCCAGACAGTAGGTCTCGGACGTTCCTGGATATCCCACTGAACCAAGTTGCTACCGTTCTCATGCTGCTCCCATTTGCTCGTATCCGTGTGACTTTTAGGCTTATGGCCCTGAACTGTTGGTCGTTCTTTGAACTTGCTTCTGGATCAACCTTACAGATCTCCATCCAACTCTTTAACTGCCCTAAACTAGGATGTGTCACACCTACTACCTACTCATACCTCTCCCAATTCGGAAATTTCCTAAACTACAGTGCCCTCCACTGTACTAAACCTGATTCTAACCATTCTTACTACTCTAACTAAATCTATCATTTGTGCTATAGTTTCCTAACTCTGTCCCTAGTCTTATAAAAATACACAACTATACATTACACATATGTCATCACATAATAAACCATGTTACACTAAAATGTACCCGTTTTCCTAGAAAGGGATGCAGGGCATGAGTTGACCTCAACACACCCTTAGACTGTGCCTTTAAACCTCTGTGTGTACTCAGCAACTCCACCTGTAGAATTACTGTGCTTCTAAGCCTCTAAGTGTGCTCTGCAACCCTGCCTGTTGTCATACTTTGCTTTTAAACCTTTGTGTGTACTCTGCTCTCCCGCTTGTAGGAATACTGGGCATTTAAGCCTCTGTATGTACTCTGCTACCCCACCTGTGGCAGTACTGTTCCAAAAATCCTGTACTCTACAGCCATGTCCGTATGAGTAGTGTGCACAAAAATATTTTTGATTCTTAAGCCATCTTTTGTGAGTAATGTATTTTAAAAAAATTCTTGCATGCAGCCCATTTGTGGGCTAAAAATCCTCTGTTTGTACTGTACTAAGAAGTCTCTGTGTACCATGCCAAAAGCCTCTGTTTGTACATGACCAAAAAACCTCTGGGAGTACTGTGCCTAAAAACCTCTGCTTGTACTGAGTATTGTACCAAAAAACCTTTGTTTGTACTGTACCAAAAAGCCCAAGAGAGTTCTGTGCCAAAAAGCCTCTGTTTCTACTGTACCAAAACGCCTATGGGAGGACTGTACCAAAAAGCCTTTGTACTGTACCAAAGAAGCTCTGGGAGTACTGTGCCAAAACGAATCTGTAGTGTAAAAAAGCCTCCGTTTGTACTGTGTCAAAAAGCCTCTGTACTGTACCAAAATGCACCAAAAAGCCTCTGTTTGTAGTGTACCAAAAAATCTCTGTTCGTACTGTACCCAAAAGCCTCTGCGTGTATTGTGCCCAGAAGCTTTTGAAAGTACTGTTCTCAAAAGCCTCTGTGTGTACTGTAACAAAAAACCTCTGGGAGTACTGTGCCAAAAATCTTCTGCGTACACTGCAACAGTGCGTGCCTAAAAAATAATTATACTCTGCCGCTGTGTCTGTACGAGTTGTAGTCCTAAAAAAAAAGAGATATACTTTGCACTCGAGTCTGTGGGAGTACTGGACGTAAAAACATGTTTTTTTAATCTTCAACTGTTTCTGTGGCAATATAGTGCCAAAAAAGTGCTACAATCCACCCACTGCTGTTAACATTTCAAATGCCGCTGTCAAACTCCAACAACAGCATTTAACATGACCATGCCGGAAGCGAGTTACTAATCCCGCCCATCGGCACCCGTGTCACATGACTGCGGGTCGCCAATGGGTTGGCATGACAACCTGGGGTCTACAGGAAACCCCTGTGGTTGTAATTGCCGGAATGCCATGAGTGCCGCCGTTTTGCGCAACCCTGCTGGGTGTAGCACATTCGATCGGATGATTGCAGCTTCTAGTTTCCTATGGAGACTATTGGAGCATGTGAAAAAAAAAATGTTTTTAAACAAATAAAAAAATGAAAAAAATATAAGAGTTCAAATTACCCCCCTTTTGCCCCATTCAAAATAAAACAATTAAAAAAAATCTGGTATTGACGCATTCAGAAACGCCTGATCTATCAATATATAAAAAGTAAACGAGAAAAAAATAAAAACATAAGAATTATAATATTATATTGTATCTATCCCAAAATGGTGTCAATAAAAATGTCAGCTTGGTATGCATAAAATAAGCCCTCACCTGGCCCCAGATCACAAAAAATAGAGACCCTACGGGTCTCGGAAAATGGTGGCTTTTTTTTTGCAATCTTTGGATTTTTTTTCACTGCTTAAATGAAAAAAGAACCTATACAAGTTTTGTATCTACAAACTTGTAATGACCTGGAGAGTAATAATAATTGGTTAGTGTCAGCATTTAGTGAACATGGTAAAAAAAAAACGATGTCTACTAAAGAAAATAATTCCAAAAACACATTTCATTTTTGTTTCAAGATTCTAAATGTTTAAATTAATAAATGATGAACTATCTTGCATTTTAAGAAAACTTATTTTTTTATAATTTTTATTATAACATGCTTATTTTTTTTTTAGAGTGTCACAAAACATGTGCCAAATGTTCTGGACCACAGCCAACTGACTGCACAAAATGCCAAAGCCAACTAATTCTGGACCAGGAAAGTGAAATGTGTGGTGTGCAAGGGGATGCACAATGTCCTCCGAAAACTTTCCTTGAAGATGATTCATTCACATGTAGTTCTTGTGATCAGACATGTGAATCATGTGATGGTCGCTCAGCTGAAAACTGTGTAACCTGCTTGGTACCGTACTACCTATATAGTAAGTACTAGATATAATAATGTAATCTTAGATTTCTATGTCAGCTAACATTTAAATGTTTGGCTATGAGTAAGTTTTAGTAAATATACAAATATGACGCATACTCAGCAATTCAAATCTGAGCAGTTTGCTCTAAATTACTCTGACTAGTACATACATCCACCATCTAGCGTAGCCAGCTTCGAAATCTGATAAAACTTAACCTTTAATTTCTATGATAAAAAGACAATAAACAGACAAAAATTTATAAAGTGCTCAAAAATACCAGTGCACGCAATAAAATGGTACAATCTCACCCAATTGTTGTTTTCTGATTTTCCACCATTCATAAAGGATCAGGACAGGTGAACTCGAAGTAACGAGAGGAAAAAATATGGGGGGGGAGGGGGGTCTTGGGGTCTGACTTCCCTGTTGTGCCCTCTGCAAAAAGACTCCCACCCTGACAAGGGCAGTACCCAAGTATAGATCTACTGGGCACCGTGTAGTAGATCTATACCTGGGTACTGCCCTTGTCAGGGCGGGAGTCTTTTTGCAGAGGACACAACAGGGAAGTCAGACCCCAAGACCCCCCCCCCATATTTTTTCCTCTCGTTACTTCGATTTCACCTGTCCTGATCCTTTATGAATGGTGGAAAATTAGGAAACAACAATTGGGTGAGAGTGTACCATTTTATTACATGCACTGGTATTTTTGAGCACTTTATAATTTTTTGTCTGTTTATTGTCTTTTTATCATAGAAATTAAAGGTTCAGTTTTATCAGATTTAGAAGCTGGCTATGCTAGATGGTAAATATACAAATACTTTCAGACAACAAGGGTTTCCCATTTCATAAAGTGATGTGTAGAATATAATCATTGAGGTGTCACCTCTGTAATCCCCTCTGATCCTGAGAATGGACGTAGCAATGGTGAGGAACTGTTTTATTTTTACTGTTTTCTTCCTGCATACAGGTTCTTGTCACAGGCTGTATGAGGAAATACATCACAGCCCAATTCAAATGTATTCAGGTGACTGTGACCTGATGTAATTTTCCTCTTAGCCATAGGGCAGTTTCCTCCTTCAGTGCCTGCAAATTGCAAAAGATTCATCAACCAGAAACGTAAAAAAGAATTCCCATATCCAATAATCCTGATTGTAAGACTTGCTACAAGTACAACCATAGCTAGAACTTTCAGGCAATATTGAACCTTCTCCACCAACAGCAACTCTTGGATCTCCTGCTCCCAAGCTGATTCCTTAAGAAGGAGATATGTCCCTGTTAGACCTTTTGGCCAAAATACCCAGATCTGGTTCTCAGTAGGGTTGAGTGAAATGGATCGTTCATTTTCAAAAGTCGCCGACTTTTGGCACAATCGGGTTTCATGAAACCCGACCCGATACCTGTGTGGGGTCGGCCATGCGGCACGCGACTTTCGCGCCAAAGTCGTGTTTCAATGACGCAAAAAGCGCCATTTCTCAGCCAATGAAGGTGGACGCAGAGTGTGGGCAGCGTGATGACATAGGTCCTGGTCCCCACCATCTTACAGAAGGGCATTGCAGTGATTGGCTTGCTATCTGCGGCGTCACAGGGGCTATAAAGGGGCGTTCCCGCCGACCGCCATCTTACTGCTGCTGATCTGAGCTTAGGGAGAGGTTGCTGCCGCTTCGTCAGAAGCAGGGATAGCGTTAGGCAGGGTCCATTAACCCCCAAACCGCATGTGCTGTAGCGATTTCCACTGTCCAACACCACATTTTGTTTGCAGGGACAGTGGAAGCTACATTTTTTTTCCTCAGCGCTGTAGCTCATTGGGCTGCCCTAGAAGGCTCCCTGATAGCTGCATTGCTGTGTGTACGCCGCTGTGCAAACCAACTGCTTTTTTCAAAGCACAAATCCTGTTGTTCCTTCCTTTCTGCACAGCTATCTTGTTTGTTTGTCCACACTTTTGATTTAATTTGTGCAGCAGTCCACTCCTTGTTATTGCTGCCTGCCATACCTGGCTGAGATTACTGCAGGGAGATAGTAATTGTAGGACAGTCCCTGTTTTTTTTGGGTTTTTTTAATTCTCCCTGAAAAAAATAAATAGTGGGAGATTAATATTGGCATTTGTGCTTCAGTGCAAGTCATGTGTGCCATCTCTCTCAAATTGTGGGCCACAGAAAGCCTAGTGTCTGTTTTTTTTTTTTTTTGGGGGGGGGGTTTAAATTCTCCCTGAAAAAAAATAAATAGTGGGAGATTAATATTGGCATTTGTGCTTCTGTGCCAGTCGTGTGTGCCATCTCTCTCAAATTGTGAGCCACAGAAAGCCTAGTGTCTGTTTTTTTTTTAATTTTGGTTTTTAAATTCTCCCTGAAAACAAAAAAATTAGTGGGAGATTAATATTGGCATTTGTGCTTGAGTGCCAGTCGTGTGTGCCATCTCTCTCAAATTGTGGGCCACAGAAAGCCTAGTGTCTGTTTTTTTTTTTTTTTTTTTTTTTTGGGGGGGGGGGTTAAATTCTCCCTAAAAAAAATAAATAGTGGGAGATTAACCCCTTCATGACCTTGGGATTTTTTGTTTTTCCGTGTTCGTTTTTCACTCCCCTCCTTCCCAGAGCCATAACTTTTTTATTTTTCCGTCAATTTGGCCATGTGAGGGCTTATTTTTTGCGGGACGAGTTGTACTTTTGAACGACATCATTGGTTTTAGCATGTCGTGTACTAGAAAACGGGAAAAAAATTCCAAGTGCGGTGAAATTGCAAAAAAAGTGCAATCCCACACTTGTTTTTTGTTTGGCTTCTTTGCTAGGTTCACTAAATGCTAAAACTGACCTGCCATTATGATTCTCCAGGTCAGTACGAGTTCATAGACACCTAACATGACTAGGTTATTTTTTATCTAAGTGGTGAAAAAAAATTCCAAACTTTGCTAAAAAAAAAAAATAAAATTGCGCCATTTTCCGATACCCGTAGCGTCTCCATTTTTCGTGATCTGGGGTCGGTTGAAGGCTTATTTTTTGTGTGCCGAGATGACGTTTTTAATGATAGCATTTCGGTGCACATAAATTCTTTTGATCGCCCATTATTGCATTTTAATGCAATGTCGCGGTGACCAAAAAAACGTAATTCTGGCGTTTTGAATTTTTTCCCGCTACGCCGTTTAGCGATCAGGTTAATGCTTTTTTTTAGTTGATAGATCGGGCGATTCTGAGCGCGGCGATACCAAATATGTGTAGATTTTATATTTTTTTTATTGATTTATTTTGATTGGGGCGAAAGGGGGGTGATTTAAACTTTTATATTTTTTTATTTTTTTAACATTTTTTTCAACTTTTTTTTTTTACTTTTGCCATGCTTCAATAGCCTCCTTGGGAGGCTAGAAGCAGGCACAGCACGATCGGCTCTGCTACATAGCAGCGATCTGCTGATCACTGCTATGTAGCAGAAATGCAGGTGTGCTGTGAGCGCCGACCACAGGGGGGCGCTCACAGCCACCGGCGTTCAGTAACCATAGAGGTCTCAAGGACCTCTATGGTTACAATGGAGACTGGAGACGGATCGCCGACCCCCGATCATGTGACGGGGGTCGGCGATGACGTCATTTCCGGCCGCCCGGCCGGATGCGGTAGTTAAATGCCGCTGTCTGCGTTTGACAGCGGCATTTAACTAGTTAATAGGTGCGGGCAGATCGCGATTCTGCCCGCGCCTATTACGGGCACATGTCAGCTGTTCAAAACAGCTGACATGTCCCGGCTTTGATGCGGGCTCACCGCGGAGCATGGAACAAAGCAGGGGATCTGACCTTGGACGTACTATCCCGTCCAAGGTCAGATAGGGGTTAATATTGGCATTTGTGTTTCTGTGCCAGTCGTGTGTGCCATCTCTCTCCAATTTTGGGGCACAGAAAGCCTAGTGTGTAATACTGGCCCTGATTTCTTGGCAATTCTCCCTAACAAAAAAAGTAGTGGGAGATTAATATTGGCATTTCTGCTAGAGTGCCAGTCCTGTGTGTGCCATCTCTCTCCAATTTTGGGGCACAGAAAGCCTAGTGTGTAATACTGGCCCTGATTTCTTGGCAATTCTCCCTAACAAAAAAAAGTAGTGGGAGATTAAGATTGGCATTTCTGCTAGAGTGCCAGTCCTGTGTGTGCCATCTCTCTCCAATATTGGGGCACAGAAAGCCTAGTGTGTAATACTGGGCCTGATTTCTTGACAATTCTCCCAGAAGCAAAACAAAAGTGGGAGATTAAGATTGGCATTTGTGCTTGAGTGACAGTCCTGCGTGTGTCGCATCGCTCTCAAATTGTGGGCCACGGAAAGCCTAGTGTCTGCAATACTGTTTTTTTGTGGGGGGTTTAAATCTCCCTTAAAAAAAAAATATGGGAGATTAATATTGGCATTTTTGCTCGAGTGACAGTCCTGCAAAACTGTTTTTTTTGGGGGGGGTTTAAATTCTCCCTGAAAAAAAATAAATAGTGGGAGATTAATATTGGCATTTGTGCTTCTGTGCCAGTCGTGTGTGCCATCTCTCTCAAATTGTGGGCCACAGAAAGCCTAGTGTCTGTTTTTTTTGGGGGGGGTTTTTAAATTCTCCCTGAAAAAAAATAAATAGTGGGAGATTAATATTGGCATTTGTGCTTGAGTGCCAGTCGTGTGCGCCATCTCTCTCAAATTGTGGGCCACAGAAAGCCTAGTGTCTGTTTTTTTTGGGTAGGGGTTTAAATTCTCCCTAAAAAAAAATAAATAGTGGGAGATTAATATTGGCATTTGTGCTTCTGTGCCAGTCGTGTGTGCCATCTCTCTCAAATTGTGGGCCACAGAAAGCCTAGTGTCTGTTTTTTTTTTATTTTGGTTTTTAAATTCTCCCTGAAAACAAAAAAAAATAGTGGGAGATTAATATTGGCATTTGTGCTTGAGTGCCAGTCGTGTGTGCCATCTCTCTCAAATTGTGGGCCACAGAAAGCCTAGTGTCTGTTTTTTTTTTTTTTTTTTTGGGGGGGGGGTTAAATTCTCCCTAAAAAAAAATAAATAGTGGGAGATTAATATTGGCATTTGTGCTTCTGTGCCAGTCGTGTGTGCCATCTCTCTCAAATTGTGGGCCACAGAAAGCCTAGTGTCTGTTTTTTTTTTATTTTGGTTTTTAAATTCTCCCTGAAAACAAAAAAATAGTGGGAGATTAATCTTGGCATTTGTGCTTGAGTGCCAGTCGTGTGTGCCATCTCTCTCCAATTGTGGGGCACAGAAAGCCTAGTGTCTATAATCCTTTTTTTTTTTTTTTTTAATTCTCCCTAAAAAAAAAATAGTGGGAGATTAAGATTGGCATTTCTGCTAGAGTGCCAGTCCTGTGTGTGCCATCTCTCTCCAATTTTGGGGCACAGAAAGCCAAGTGTGTAATACTGGCCCTGATTTCTTGGCAATTCTCCCTAACAAAAAAAAGTAGTGGGAGATTAGGATTGGCATTTCTGCTAGAGTGCCAGTCCTTGTGTGCTATCTCTCTCCAATTTTGGGGCACAGAAAGCCTAGTGTGTAATACTGGCCCTGATTTCTTGGCAATTCTCCCTAACAAAAAAAAGTAGTGGGAGATTAAGATTGGCATTTCTGCTAGAGTGCCAGTCCTGTGTGTGCCATCTCTCTCCAATTTTGGGGCACAGAAAGCCTAGTGTGTAATACTGGGCCTGATTTCTTGACAATTCTCCCTAACAAAAAAAGTAGTGGGAGATTAAGATTGGCATTTCTGCTAGAGTGCCAGTCCTGTGTGTGCCATCTCTCTCCAATTTTGGGGAACAGAAAGCCTAGTGTGTAATACTGGCCCTGATTTCTTGGCAATTCTCCCTAACAAAAAAAAGTAGTGGGAGATTAAGATTGGCATTTCTGCTAGAGTGCCAGTCCTGTGTGTGTCATCTCTCTCCAATTTTGCGGCACAGAAAGCCTAGTGTGTAATACTGGCCCTGATTTCTTGGCAATTCTCCCTAACAAAAAAAGTAGTGGGAGATTAAGATTGGCATTTCTGCTAGAGTGCCAGTCCTGTGTGTGCTATCTCTCTCCAATTTTGGGGCACAGAAAGCCTAGTGTGTAATACTGGGCCTGATTTCTTGACAATTCTCCCAGAAGCAAAAAAAAGTGGGAGATTAAGATTGGCATTTGTGCTTGAGTGACAGTCCTGCGTGTGTGGCATCTCTCTCAAATTGTGGGCCACAGAAAGCCTAGTGTCTGCAATACTGTTTTTTTTTTTTGGGGGGGGGGTTTAATTCTCCCTTAAAAAAAAATATGGGAGATTAATATTGGCATTTTTGCTCGAGTGACAGTCCTGCGTGTGTGGCATCTCTCTCAAATTGTTGGCCACAGAAAGCCTAGTGTCTGCAATACTGTTTTTTTTTTTGGTTTTTAATTCTCCCTTTAACCCCTTCCCGACCTGTGACACAGCGTATGCGTCATGAAAGTCGGTGCCAATCCGACCTGTGACGCATATGCTGTGTCACAGGATGATCGCGTCCCTGCAGGTCGGGTGAAAGGGTTAACTCCCATTTCACCCGATCTGCAGGGACAGGGGGAGTGGTAGTTTAGCCCAGGGGGGGTGGCTTCACCCCCCCGTGGCTACGATCGCTCTGATTGGCTGTTGAAAGTGAAACTGCCAATCAGAGCGATTTGTAATATTTCACCTAAAAAACTGGTGAAATATTACAATCCAGCCATGGCCGATGCTGCAATATCATCGACCATGGCTGCAAATACTAATGTGCCCCCACCCCACCCCACCGATCGCCCCCCCAGCCCCCCAATCTGTGCAGCGCTCCCCTCGGTCCTGTGCTCCGCTCCCCCGTCCTCCTGTCCGCTCCCCCCGTGCTCCAGTCAACCCCCCCGCACTCCGATCACCCCCCCGCACAGCGATCCCCCCCCATGCTCCGATCACCCCCCCTGCACAGCGATCCCCCACCCCGTGCTCCAATCCACCCGCACTCACACCAATCCTCATCCGTGCTCCGACGCCCCCCCGTGCTCCGACGCCCCCCCCGTGCTCCGACGCCCCCCCGTGCCCTGATCTCCCCCCCCCTTATACTTACCGAGCCTGCCGGTGTCCGTCTTCTTTCCTGGGCGCCGCCATCTTCCAAAATGGCGGGCGCATGTGCAGTGCGCCCGCCGAATCTGCCGGCCGGCAGATTCGTTCCAGAGTGAATTTTGATCACTGAGATATAACCTATCTCAGTGATCAAAATAAAAAAATAGTAAATGACCCCCCCCCCCCCTTTGTCACCCCCATAGGTAGGGACAATAAAAAAAATAAAGAATTTTTTTTTTTCACTAAGGTTGGAGTTAGAACTAGGGGTAGGGTTAGGGGTAGGGTTAGGGGTAGGGTTAGGGTTAGGGGTAGGGTTAGGGGTAGGGTTAGGGGTAGGGTTAGGGGTAGGGTTAGGGCTAGGGTTAGGGTTAGGGGTAGGGTTAGGGTTCGGGATATGCACACGTATTCTGGTCCTCTGCGGATTTTTCCGCAGAGGATTTGATAAATCCGCAGTGCTAAACCGCTGTGGATTTACCGCGGTTTTTCTGCGCATTTCACTGCGGTTTTACAACTGCGATTTTCTATTGGAGCAGTTGTAAAACCGCTGCGGAATCCGCAGAAAGAAGTGACATGCTGCAGAATGTAAACCGCTGCGTTTCCGTGCTGTTTTTCTGCAGCATGTGTACAGCGATTTTTGTTTCCCATAGGTTTACATTGAACTGTAAACTCATGGGAAACTGCTGCGGATCCGCAGCGTTTTCCGCAGCGTGTGCACATACCTTTAGAATTAGGCTATGTGCACACGGTGCGGATTTGGCTGAGGATTCACAGCGGATTGGCCGCTGTGGATTCGCAGCAGTGTTCCATCAGGTTTACAGTACCATGTAAACATATGGAAAACCAAATCCGCTGTGCCCATGGTGCGGAAAATACCGCGCGGAAACGCTGTGTTGTATTTTCCGCAGCATGTCAATTCTTTGTGCGGATTCCGCAGCGTTTTACACCTGTTCCTCAATAGGAATCCACAGGTGAAATCCGCACAAAAAACACTGGCAATCCGCGGTAAATCCGCAGGTAAAACGCAGTGCCTTTTACCCGCGCATTTTTCAAAAATGGTGCTGAAAAATCTCATACGAATCCGCAACGTTGGCACATAGCCTTAGGGTTGGGTTGGAATTAGGGTTGTGGTTAGGGGTGTGTTGGGGTTAGGGTTGTGATTAGGGTTACGGCTACAGTTGGGATAAGGTTTAGGGGTGTGTTGGAGTTAGAATTGAGGGGTTTCCACTGTTTAGGCACATCAGGGGGTCTCCAAACGCAACATGGCGCCACCATTGATTCCAGCCAATCTTGTATTCAAAAAGTCAAATGGTGCTCCCTCACTTCCGAGCCCCGACGTGTGCCCAAACAGTGGTTTACCCCCACATATGGGGTACCAGCATACTCAGGACAAACTGCGCAACAATTACTGGGGTCCAATTTCTCCTGTTACCCTTGAGAAAATAAAAAATTGCTTGCTAAAACATAATTTTTGAGGAAAGAAAAATGATTTTTTATTTTCACGGCTCTGCGTTGTAAACGTCTGTGAAGCACTTGGGGGTTCAAAGTGCTCAGCACATATCTAGATAAGTTCCTTGGGGGGTCTAGTTTCCAAAATGGGGTCACTTGTGGGGGGTTTCTACTGTTTAGGCACACCAGGGGCTCTGCAAACGCAACGTGACGTCCGCAGGCAATTCCATCAAAGTCTGCATTTCAAAAGTCACTACTTCCCTTCTAAGCCCCGACGTGCGCCCAAACAGTGGTTTACCCCCACACATGGGGTATCGGCGTACTCAGGAGAAACTGGACAACAACTTTTGGGCTACAATTTCTCCTGTAACCCTTGGGAAAATAAAAAATTCTGGGCTAAAAAATTATTTTTGAGGAAAGAAAACGTATATATTATTTTCACGGCTCTGCGTTATAAGCTTCTGTAAAGCACTTGGGGGTTGAAAGTGCTCACCACATATCCAGATAAGTTCCTTTGGGGGTCTAGTTTCCAAAATGGGGTCACTTGTGGGGGGTTTCTACTGTTTAGGCACACCAGGGGCTCTGCAAACGCAACGTGACGCCCGCAGACCATTCCATCAAAGTCTGCATTTCAAAAGTCACTACTTCCCTTCTGAGTCCAGACGTGTGCCCAAACAGTGGTTTACCCCCACACAAGGGGTATTGGCGTACTCAGGAGAAACTGGACAACAACTTTTGTGGTCCAATTTCTCCTGTAACCCTTGGGAAAATAAAAAATTCTGGGCTAAAAAATTATTTTTGAGGAGAGAAAACGTATTTATTATTTTCACGGCTCTGTGTTATGAACTTCTGTGAAGCACTTGGGGGTTGAAAGTGCTCACCACATATCTAGATAATTTCATTTCTGGGTCTAGTTTCCGAAATGGGGTGACTTGTGGGGGGTTTCTACTGTTTAGTCACATCAGGGGCTCTGCAAACGCAACGTGATGCCCGTAGAGCATTCCATCAAAGTCTGTATTTCAAAACGTCATTACTTCACTTCCGAGCCCTGGCAAGTGCCCAAATAGTAGTTTACCCCCACATGTGGGGTATCACCGTACTCAGGAGAAACTGGACAACAAATATTGGGGTCAAATTTCTCCTGTTACCCTTGGGAAAATTAAAAAATTCTGGGCTAAAAAATTATTTTTGAGGAAAGAAAACGTATTTATTATTTTCACTGCTCTGTGTTATGAACTTCTGTGAAGCACTTGGGGGTTCAAAGTGCTCACCTCACATCTAGATAAGTTCCTTTCGGGGTCTAGTTTCCAAAATGGGGTCACTTGTGGGGGGTTTCTACTGTTTAGCCACATCAGGGGCTCTGCAAACGCAACGTGACGCCTGCAGAGCATTCCATCAAAGTCTGCATTTCAAAACGTCACTACTTCACTTCCGAGCCCCAGCATGTGCCTAAACAGTGGTTTACCCCCACATATGGGGTATCAGCGTACTCAGGAGAAACTGGACAACAACTTTTGGGGTCAAATTTCTCCTGTTACCCTTGGGAAAATAAAAAATTGCGGGCTAAAAAATCATTTTTGAGAAAAGAATTTTTTTTTTTTATTTTCATGGCTCTGCGTTATAAACTTCTGTGAAGCACTTGAGGGTTCAAAGTGCTCACCACACATCTAGATTAGTTCATTTGGGGGTCTAGTATCCAAAATGGGGTCATTTGTGGGGGATCTCTAATGTTTAGGCACATAGGGGGTCTCCAAACGCGACATGGTGTCCGCTAATGATTGGAGCTAAATTTCCATTTAAAAAGCCAAATGGCGTGCCTTCCCTTCTGAGCCCTGCCGTGCGCCCAAACAGTGGTTTACCCCCACATATGGGGTATCTGCGTACTCAGGACAAACTGGACAACAACCTTTGTGGTCCAATTTCTCCTATTACTATTGGCAAAATAGGAAATTCCAGGCTAAAAAATCATTTTTGAGAAAAGAAAAATTACTTTTTATTTTCATGGCTCTGCATTATAAACTTCTGTGAAGCACCTGGGGGTTCAAAGTGCTCAGTATGCATCTAGATAAGTTCCTTGGGGGGTCTAGTTTCCAAAATGGGGTCACTTGTGGGGGAGCTTCAATGCATAGGCACACAGGGGCTCTCCAAATGCGACATGGTGTCCGCTAACAATTGGAGCTAATTTTCCATTCAAAAAGTCAAAAGGCGCGCCTTCCCTTCCGAGCCCTGCCGTGTGCCCAAACAGTGGTTTACCCCCACATATGAGGTATCGGCGTACTCGGGAGAAATTGCTCAACAAATTTTAGGATCCATTTTATCCTATTGCCCATGTGAAAATAAAAAAATTGAGGCGAAAAGAAATTTTTTGTGAAAAAAAAGTACTTTTTCATTTTTACGGATCAATTTGTGAAGCACCTGAGGGTTTAAAGTGCTCACTAGGCATCTAGATAAGTTCCTTGGGGGGTCCAGTTTCCAAAATGGGGTCACTTGTGGGGGAGCTCCAATGTTTAGGCACACAGGGTCTCTCCAAACGCGACATGGTGTCCGCTAACGATGGAGATAATTTTTCATTCAAAAAGTCAAATGGCGCTCCTTCCCCTCCGAGCCTTACCATGTGCCCAAACAGTGGTTTACCCCCACATGTGAGGTATAGGTGTACTCAGGAGAAATTGCCCAACAAATTTTAGGATCCATTTTATCCTGTTGTCCATCTGAAAATGAAAAAATTGAGGCGAAAATAATTTTTTTGTGAAAAAAAAGTACTTTTTCATTTTTACAGATCAATTTGTGAAGCACCTGGGGGTTTAAAGGGCTCACTATGCATCTAGATAAGTTCCTTGGGGCGTCTAGTTTCCAAAATGGGGTCACTTGTGGGGGAGCTCCAATTTTTAGGCACACGGGGGCTCTCCAAACGTGACATGGTGTCCGCTAAAGAGTGCAGCCAATTTTTCATTCAAAAAGTCAAATGGCGCTCCTTCCCTTCCAAGCCCTACCGTGCGCCCAAACAGTGGTTTACCCCCACATATGAGGTATCAGCATACTCAGGACAAATTGGACAACAACTTTCGTTGTTCAGTTTCTCCTTTTACCATTGGGAAAATAAAAAAATTGTTGCTGAAAAATCATTTTTGTGACTAAAAAGTTAAATGTTAATTTTTTCCTTCCATGTTGCTTCTGCTGCTGTGAAGCACCTGAAGGGTTAATAAACTTCTTGAATGTGGTTTTGTGCACCTTGAGGGGTGCAGTTTTTAGAATGGTGTCACTTTTGGGTATTTTCAGCCATATAGACCCCTCAAACTGACTTCAAATGTGAGGTGGTCCCTAAAAAAAATGGTTTTGTAAATTTCGTTGTAAAAATGAGAAATCGCTGGTCAAATTTTAACCCTTATAACTTCCTAGCAAAAAAAATTTTGTTTCCAAAATTGTGCTGATGTAAAGTAGATGTGTGGGAAATGTTATTTATTAACTATTTTGTGTCACATAACTCTCTGGTTTAACAGAATAAAATTTCAAAGTGTGAAAATTGCGAAATTTTCAAAATTTTCGCCAAATTTCTGTTTTTATCACAAATAAACGCAGAATTTATTGACCTAAATTTACCACTAACATGAAGCCCAATATGTCATGAAAAAACAATCTCAGAACCGCTAGGATCCATTGAAGCGTTCCTGAGTTATTACCTCATAAAGGGACACTGGTCAGAATTGCAAAAAACGGCAAGGTCTTTAAGGTCAAAATAGGCTGGGTCATGAAGGGGTTAAAAAAAATGGGAGATTAATATTGGCATTTGTGCTTGAGTGCCAGTCGTGTGTGCCATCTCTCTCAAATTGTGGGCCACAGAAAGCCTAGTGTCAGTTTTTTTTTTATTTTGGTTTTTAAATTCTCCCTGAAAAAAAATAAATAGTGGGAGATTAATATTGGCATTTGTGCTTCAGTGCAAGTCGTGTGTGCCATCTCTCTCAAATTGTGGGCCACAGAAAGCCTAGTGTCTGTTTTTTGGGGGGGGGGTTTAAATTCTCCCTGAAAAAAAATAAATAGTGGGAGATTAATATTGGCATTTGTGCTTCTGTGCCAGTCGTGTGTGCCATCTCTCTCAAATTGTGGGCCACACAAAGCCTACTGTCTGTTTTTTTTTTTTTATTTTGGTTTTTAAATTCTCCCTGAAAACAAAAAAAATAGTCGGAGATTAATATTGGCATTTGTGCTTCAGTGCCAGTCGTGTGTGCCATCTCTCTCAAATTGATGGCCACAGAAAGCCTAGTGTCTGTTTTTTTTTATTTTGGTTTTTAAATTCTCCCTGAAAAAAAATAAATAGTGGGAGATTAATATTGGCATTTGTGCTTCAGTGCCAGTCCTGCGTGTGTGGCATCTGTCTCATTTTGTGCCACAGAAAACCGAGTGTGTAACATTGTGCCTGATTTTCCTTGCAGTCTCACCCACCTATAAAGGGATATCTAAATCCTACAGAAGTTTGAGTTCACCTTGTAAGTTGTTTTACAGTAACAAATACCATTACTTTGGTTACGTTTTTAAAACAATGAAGAAGTCTGGTGGAAGAGGTCGTGGCCGTGGGCGTTCATTGCCAGCTGGTATTGATGGTAGTGGTGGTGGAGGATCAGGTGGTTGTGGGAAAAACAATATAGCACCTAAGTCTCGAGCTGTGGAGCCAGGTTCATCATAGGCTACACAAGGCCTCGAACGCTCCCTTTTCTGGGAGTAGGCAAACCGCTTTTAAAGCCGAAGCAGCAAGAGCAAGTTTTGGCTTTCCTTGCTGACTCAGCCTCTAGCTCTTTTGCCTCCTCTTCTGAAACTGGTAAATGTAAAAGCAGCGCGTCGTTAGTGGATGTTCACGCTCAGGGACAAGTCGCTCCATTGTCCTGTTCAGCAAAAACAACAACAGAGAAGGATGCGTCAGGCGACACAATGGGTTACTCCATGGAGCTCTTTACACATACCGTTCCTGGGTTAGAAAGTGAAACAGTTAACAGGCCATGCCCATTACAAGTTGACTCGGACATGGAGTGCACAGATGCACAGCCACAGCCAGATTACTCTGCTGTTCCTTTGACTCAGACCACCACATTGCCCTCGCAGTGTACTGATCCAGAATCAGACCCTGATGATACTATGGTGCCCCGTCACAAACGCTATACCACCGGATTACACGGTAACACAGACGAAGTTGCACATGAGATAGAAGAGGAGGTCATAGATGACCCAGTTGTTGACCCCGATTGGCAGTCATTGGGGGAACAGGGTGCAGGCGGCAGTAGTTCTGAAGCAGAGGAGGAGGGGCCGCAGCAGGCATCTACATCGCAACAGGTTCCATCTGCCGGGCCCGTATCTGGCCCAAAACTCGTGGCAAAGCCAAAACCAGTTGGAGGACAGCGTGAACATCTGGTTAAAGAAGCTCAGTCTGCAATGCCTGAAAAGGTATCCGATGCTAGAAAGAGTGCAGTCTGGCATTTTTTTAAACAACATCCAATTGATCAGCGCAAAGTCATCTGTCAAAAATGTTCAACTACCTTAAGCAGAGGTCAGAATCTGAAAAGTCTAAATACAAGTTGCATGCATAGACATTTAACCACCATGCATTTGCAAGCCTGGACTAACTACCAAACGTCCCTTAAGGTTGTAGCACCCTCGGCCAATGAAGCTAGTCAGCAACGCTACATCCCTTCCGTCACTGTAAGGCCACCATTTTCCGCACCACCTGCAGTATCTGTGCAGGTTTTGTTGCCAGGCCAAAGCAGTCAGGGTCAGGGAATCACCAGTTTCGTAGAAGGAAACACTGCATCTAGGGCACCGGAAAGAATACCGTCTCCAACCGTCTCTCAGTCTGCCATGTCCACCGGCACCCCCGTTAGTTCCACGATCTCCAGCTCTCCAGTCCAGCTCACCCTACATGAGACTCTCGTTAGAAAAAGGAAGTACTCATCCTCGCATCCGCGTACACAGGGTTTTAATGCCCACATAGCTAGACTAATCTCGTTAGAGATGATGCCTTACCAGTTAGTTGAAAGCGAAGCTTTCAAAGCCCTGATGGACTACGCTGAACCACGCTACGAGCTACCCAGTCGACACTTCTTTTCGAGAAAAGCCATCCCAGCCCTCAACCAGCATGTTAAAGAGCGCATCGTCCATGCACTCAGGCAATCTGTGAGTACAAAGGTGCACCTGACAACAGATGCATGGACCAGTAGGCATGGCCAGGGACGTTACGTGTCCCATCACGGCACACTGGGTGGATGTGGTGGATGCAGGGTCCACAGGGGACAGCAATATTGGGACAGTTCTGCCTAGCCCACGGTGTAGGAAACAGTTGGCTGTAGCCGTTCGCCCCCCCTCCTCCTCCTCCTCGTCCTCCTGCAGAAGCGAGAGCTCGTCCACAGACCGCAGTCGCACAACCACTCCATCCGCAGCTGCCACTGTTGCACACCAGGTGTCCCATTATGGGGCAGCTACTGGCAAGTGTCAGCAGGCTGTATTGGCTATGAAGTGTTTGGGCGACAACAGAAACACCGCGGAAGTTCTGTCCGAGTTCTTGCAGAAAGAAACGCAGTCGTGGCTGGGCACTGTAGTTCTTGAGGCAGGCAAGGTAGTGAGTGATAACGGAAGGAATTTCATGGCTGCCATCGCCCTTTCCCAACTGAAACACATTCCTTGCCTGGCTCACACCTTAAACCTGGTGGTGCAGTGCTTCCTGAAAAGTTATCCAGGGTTATCAGACCTGCTCCTCAAAGTGCGCGGACTTTGCTCGCATATCCGCCGTTCGCCCGTACACTCCAGCCGTATGCAGACCTATCATCGGTCTTTGAACCTTCCCCAGCATCGCCTAATCATCGACGTTGCAACAAGGTGGAACTCAACACTGCACATGCTTCAGAGACTGTGCGAACAGAGGCGGGCTGTTATGTATTTGTGGGAGGATACACATACACGGGCAGGCAGTAGGATGGCAGACATTGAGTTGTCAGGTGTGCAGTGGTCGAAGGTACAAGACATGTGTCAAGTCCTTCAGTGTTTTGAGAAATGCACACGGCTGGTAAGTGCAGACAACGCCATAATAAGCATGAGCATCCCCCTAATGCGTCTGCTGATTCAAAGTTTGACGCACATAAAGGAGCAGGCGTCTGCAGCAGAGGAAGAGGAAAGCCTTGATGACAGTCAGCCATTGTCTGGTCAGGGCAGTGTACAGGACGAGGTAGCGGGCGAACAGGAGGAGGAGGACGAGAAGGATGATGGTGATGAGTATTTTTTTAATGAGGAAGCTTCTCCGGGGTCACCGGAAATTGGTGGCGTGGCAAGGCCGGATTCTGAAGCAAGGGACACAAGTAACGTAGATTTGCCTGAAACTACCCCTCAACCCAGCACAACCGCAGATTTGACAACTGGAACTTTGGCCCACATGGCGGATTATGCCTTACGTATCCTCAAAAGGGACACACGCATTATTAAAATTATGACCGATGACGATTACTGGTTGGCCTGCCTCCTTGATCCTCGCTATAAAGGCAAATTGCAAAATATTATGCCACATGAGAACTTGGAACAAATATTAGCAACCAAACAATCAACTCTTGTTGACCGTTTGATTCAGGCATTCCCAGCACACAGTGCCAGTGATCGTTCTCACACGAGCTGCAGGGGGCAGCAGACCAGAGGTGTTAGAGGTGCAGAAATCAGAAGTGGCATTGGACAGAGGGGTTTTATGACCAGGTTGTGGAGTGATTTTGCTATGACCGCAGACAGGACAGGTACTGCAGCATCAATTCAAAGTGACAGGAGACAACATTTGTCCAGTATGGTTACTAACTATTTTTCATCCCTTATCGATGTTCTCCCTCAACCGTCATTCCCATTTGATTACTGGGCATCCAAATTAGACACCTGGCCAGAATTGGCAGAATATGCATTGCAGGAGCTTGCTTGCCCGGCAGCTAGTGTCCTATCAGAAAGAGTATTCAGTGCTGCAGGTTCAATATTAACCGAAAAAAGGACTCGTCTGGCTACCCAAAATGTTGATGATCTAACCTTCATTAAAATGAACCACTACTGGATTTCGAATTATTTTGCCCCACCTTTCCCGGCTGACACCCAGATTTCCAATGAAAAGGTCTTGCTTCTGGACTGCTCTGACTGAGTTTTCCAATCTCGTAATTTGCAGCAGCTGTTTGTCCGGCATACGACATGTTTACACCTCCCTAAATGGCCAAACTCCCCCCACGGGGCTGTGGTCTCGCCACTTGGCGCAAGCACCCGTGAGAGTGCCATTTGTCTGAAGAGGTGGGTGTGCACGCTTTTGGTCGACGGCACTGCCACTGGGTCCTCATAGTACAATAAAGTGTCTCTGGCGGTGGTGGCGCGCAACCAACGTCAGACACACCGTGGTAACATGAGGGGCCCTGGGCCTGTACCGCTGGCCACAAGACAGTTTCCCCCCCCCCCAGCTCAAACAGTGCTCTACGATTTGCAAAATTATCTCTCACAGCTCCAGCAATGTTTAGTCTATGCGCTGACATCCTTCAATGCCTGGCACTGACAATACCAATGTGTTGACATGTATGATGCTACTTAAAATAGTCTGGGGCAGTGTCCTATATTTACACCAGTAAATACTTTGCGCCAAATTACTAGGTCAGAAACACAGCAGAGGAGCCCACCCCTGTACCTATGTATGCCACCCTTTTATTTTTTGATTTTGTTGTATTGCGAGACATTAACATCTATTTATTTTTTGGGAGTACTAACTGTCAGACACTCATTACAATCGGCCTCCGCTGACAACACCAATACTGCCTGTGTACCCCTGCAAGATAATTCCAAGTGCATAGAGCCTACTTTTGTTATGTTAGGCCTACTAAGCCTGTCTGCGGTCCCTCCTTCCAATAGTCCTCCACTGACCACACCACTGCTGCCTGTGTACCCCTGGAACCTATTTTAAAGTGCCTACAGCCAACTTTTGTTATGTTAGGCCTACTAAGCCTGTCTGCGGTCCCTCCTTCCAATAGTCCTCCACTGACCACACCACTGCTGCCCGTGTACCCCTGCAAGATAATTCCAAGTGCATAGAGCCTATTTTGTTATGTTAGGCCTACTAAGCCTGTCTGCGGTCCCTCCTTCCAATAGTCCTCCACTGACCACACCACTGCTGCCCGTGTACCCCTGGAAGCTATTTTAAAGTGCCTACAGCCTACTTTTGTTATGTTAGGCCTACTAAGCCTGTCTGCGGTCCCTCCTTCCAATAGTCCTCCACTGACCACACCACTGCTGCCCGTGTACCCCTGGAAGCTATTTTAAAGTGCCTACAGCCTACTTTTGTTATGTTAGGCCTACTAAGCCTGTCTGCGGTCCCTCCTTCCAATAGTCCTCCACTGACCACACCACTGCTGCCCGTGTACCCCTGGAACCTATTTTAAAGTGCCTACAGCCAACTTTTGTTGTTAGGCCAACTAAGCCTGTCTGCGGTCCCTCCTTCCAATAGTCCTCCACTGACCACACCACTGCTGCCCGTGTACCCCTGGAAGCTATTTTAAAGTGCCTACAGCCTACTTTTGTTATGTTAGGCCTACTAAGCCTGTCTGCGGTCCCTCCTTCCAATAGTCCTCCACTGACCAGACCAATGCTGTCCATGTACCCCTGGAACCTATTTTAAATTGCATAGAGCATCCTTTTTTTAATTGTAGGCGTACTAAGTCTGTCTGTGGTCCATAATTGAAATTGTCCTCCACTGACCAGAGCAATGCTGCCTGTGTACCCCTGTAACCTTTTTTAAACTGCATTGAGCCAAATTTTTTGTTTAAGGCCTACTACCTGTATCTGTTTGCGCCACTCAATACAGCTGTCCTCCTCTGAAAAAAGCTGAGCGTCAATAGTCTGGTTTTCAGCCTATAGGAATGTGAAAACTGCATTGGGGCTACTACTAACGGTGTCTGCCGCTCCAAGGTGTTCTCCAGGTTGCCTCTCCATAGCTTTGATCTTCTAGCTCTCGTTCAGTAGTTGTTGAAACAACACTGCATTCGGCCTACAAGTAGGCTCTGGGTTGTAGAGATGGTGTCTTCCACTCCAAGGTGTTCTCCAGGTTGCCTCTCCATAGTTTTGATCTTCTAGCTCTCGTTCAGTAGTTGTTGAAACAACACTGCATTATTGGGTCTGGGTTGTAGAGATGGTGTCTTCCGCTCCAAGGTGTTCTCCAGGTTGCCTCTCCATAGCTTCAATCTTCTAGCTCTCCTTAAGTAGTTGTTGAAACAACACTGCATTAGGCCTACAAGTTGGGTCTGGGTTGTAGAGACGGTGTCTTCCGCTTCAAGGTGTTCTCCAAGTTGCCTCTCCATAGCTTTGATCTTCTAGCTCTCGTTCAGTAGTTGTTGAAACATCACTGCATTAGGCCTACAAGTTGGGTCTGGGTTGTAGATACGGTGTCTTCCGCTCCAAGGTGTTCTCCAGGTTGCCTCTCCATAGCTTCGATCTTCTAGCTCTCGTTAAGTAGTTGTTGAAACAGCACTGCATTAGGCCTACAAGTTGGGTCTGGGTTGTAGAGACGGTGTCTGCCACTCCAAGGTGTTCTCCAGGTTGCCTCTCCATAGCTTCGATCTTCTAGCTCTCGTTAAGTAGTTGTTGAAACAACACTGCATTAGGCCTACAAGTTGGGTCTGGGTTGTAGAGACGGTGTCTTCCGCTTCAAGGTGTTCTCCAAGTTGCCTCTCCATAGCTTTGATCTTCTAGCTCTCGTTCAGTAGTTGTTGAAACAACACTGCATTAGGCCTACAAGTTGGGTCTGGGTTGTAGAGACGGTGTCTGCCGCTCCAAGGTGTTCTCCAGGTTGCCTCTCCATAGCTTCGATCTTCTAGCTCTCGTTCAGTTGTTGTTGAAACAACACTGCATTAGGCCTACAAGTTGGGTCTGGGTTGTAGAGACGGTGTCTTCCGCTCCAAGGTGTTCTCCAGGTTGCCTTTTCTGAGCTCCTATCTTCAGGCTCTTGTTAAATAGTTGTTAAATGGAACAACTGCATTTGGCCTACTAGTTGGGTTGGGGCCTACTAACAGTGTCTGCCGCTCCTTGCTGTTCTCCTGGTTTCCTGTCCTGAAATTCCATTTTCAGGCTCTCGTTAAGTAGTTGTTAATGTTAGACTGCATTTGGCCTACTAGTTGGGTTGGGGCCTACTATCGGTGTCTGCCGCTCCTTGCTGTTCTCCTCCATTGAACAAAGCTGTGCCGCCTGTTTACTACTGTTGCCAATTTTGAACTGCATTTAGACTACTTACTGATTTGGGCCTACTCTCTGTGTCAGCCTCTCATTACAGTTGTCCTCCACTGCAATGCCCCCTGGTTAGTCCTGTTACCAATTTTGAACTTCATTTAGCCCACTTTATTCTTTGGGCCTATATCTGTGTTTCCTCCTTATCCTGCCCATCGCCCAGCCAGTGATAGATGAGTCTGCTGGTACATTGACCCATAACGCAACATTCCCCGTGCACGCTACACAGCAAGATTGTGACCCTGCTGAAAGTCAGGTTCCTCTTCCCGCATACCATACCACCTTACACGGGGACAAAGAGGAAGGTGCAGATGAAAGTGCAGGTTCCTTCATCAGGTGGGGGGAGGAATACTCGTTGGCTACGTCACTGGCGCAGGGCCCCTCATAGTACGCAAAAGTGTCGCTGCCGGTGGGAGGCGCCCCCACCGTGCAAACACACCGCCGTACTTTGAGGGACCCTGTGCCAGTGCCAATGCCAACGAGTGGGCCCCCCCTGCTTGCTCAGGATCACAGCACTTGCAAAGTTGAAATACTTACCTCTCCCTGCTCCACTGCTGTGACGTGGTCCAGATTTCCTGGGCCCACAAAATACTTGAACCAGCCCTACCCCCCACAACTTTAGCCAAATGACCCCCAATTTCCAATGCCTTACTATTATTATAAGGTAAATTAAGATTGACAAGCTTCAGTAACAAGAATGGATGTTTTTGCCATTAAAATGGGCACTGTACATGTTTTCCTGGCCTCCACTCACTGCCGACTATGCTCCCCCATTGACTTGCATTGGGTTTCGTGTTTCGGTCGATCCCCGACTTTTCGCGATAATCGGCTGATTCCACTCGACTCGACTGTTGAGATAGTCGGGTTTCGTGAAACCCGACTCGACCCTAAAAAACTAAAAGTCGCTCAACTCTAGTTCTTAGGCCTTTCCACCACACAATCGTCATCATCCCTAACTTGGCTGACTTTTGCCTCAGTTTTGAGAGCTCCTTGTCTCTCACCTGATCCCTTCTCTAGATTTAAAAAATACCAAAAAAGGACACATTCAAGAAAAAACACAAAAAAACAGGCAAAGATGCTTACCTGTCTAAATAGGCCTCAATACAAATGCACAAGCAGGGTGCAGCGGACCCAAACAAAATAGCAAGTGCACAGGTGCAATACTTAATGAAACAGCCAGCCTTCAATAAGGGTTTGGCCGTGTGGTACACCAATGCACTAAGATAAAATACTCTGTATGTGGCGTGTTCACACAAGGAATACAAAGCGTCTGGCTACAGCCTATTAATGATGCCATATGGCGGGCTGCCCAGTGCTAAAATGCATCCCGTGCGAACAGAGGCCACAGTGTACAGAACAATTTGGGCCCAGCTGCACCCTGCAAAAAATATACGTGCAAAAAAAAACATATAAATATATGTAAGGTATTAGTTGATATTAGGGTCATAATATTGAAGCTGGCAACCCACGCCAAGGGTCCTTACGTATTGCCAGTCCTACTCTAACATGAAAAACACCAAAAAAGGACACATTCAAGAAAAAACACCAAAAAACAGGCAAAGATGCTTACCTGTCTAAATAGGCCTCAATACAAATGCACAAGCAGGGTGCAGCGGACCCAAACAAAATAGCAAGTGCACAGGTGCAATACCTAATGAAACAGCCAGCCTTCAATAAGGGTTTGGCCGTGTGGTACACCAATGCACTAAGTTTTTTTTGCACGTATATTTTTTGCAGGGTGCAGCTGGGCCCACAGTGTTCTGTACACTGTGGCCTCTGTTCGCACGGGATGCATTTTAGCACTGGGCAGCCCGCCATATGGCGTCATTAATAGGCTGTAGCCAGACGCTTTGTATTCCTTGTGTGAACACGCCACATACAGAGTATTTTATCTTAGTGCATTGGTGTACCACACGGCCAAACCCTTATTGAAGGCTGGCTGTTTCATTAGGTATTGCACTTGTGCACTTGCTATTTTGTTTGGGTCCTATGGAGCGTCTGACAAGTGCAGTGCACATGCCCAGGAATCCCAGCCCCGCACTGTGCATACTGCATAACACAGTGCGGGGCGGGGATTCAGTAACAGGCTGGCTGCACCGACCGCACAGGCGCAGAAAGGAACCCGGCACCAGCGCTCTGACGGATAATGCTCTATGCGCCTGCGCAAGGCAGAAGAGCAGAGCGCAGGTGCCAGAATTCACACAATAACAGCGCTGAGGGGCGGCGAAAATCTACACAAGAGATGACTGACAGCAGTTGGGTGCTTCTAAGAGGAGGCTTCAGACCCGCCTCCATGGACAAAGATAGGTATTTCAGCAGAATTATAAATACATTTATTGGGGCAATAACAGAAACAAAAACTAAAAGAGCCACCTTGTTAGAATGCAGCATTAGTGCTGCACAAGGTGGCTCTTTTAGTTTATAACGGCTGGAGGGGGGTGACAGTGGCCCTTTAAGGACCCAACAAAGGGATATGACTGGCTATTGGTCTCACATGAATTGACCAATTGGTACGCTACGTACCTTAACTTTTTTAACGTTTTCTATAGCAGTAACATAGTAACATAGTAACATAGTTAGTAAGGCCGAAAAAAGACATTTGTCCATCCAGTTCAGCCTATATTCCATCATAATAAATACCCAGATCTACGTCCTTCTACAGAACCTAATAATTGTATGATACAATATTGTTCTGCTCCAGGAAGACATCCAGGCCTCTCTTGAACCCCTCGACTGAGTTCGCCATCACCACCTCCTCAGGCAAGCAATTCCAGATTCTCACTGCCCTAACAGTAAAGAATCATCTTCTATGTTGGTGGAAAAACCTTCTCTCCTCCAGACACAAAGAATGCCCCCTTGTGCCCGTCACCTTCCTTGGTATAAACAGATCCTCAGCGAGATATTTGTATTGTCCCCTTATATACTTATACATGGTTATTAGATCGCCCCTCAGTCGTCTTTTTTCTAGACTAAATAATCCTAATTTCGCTAATCTATCTGGGTATTGTAGTTCTCCCATCCCCTTTATTAATTTTGTTGCCCTCCTTTGTACTCTCTCTAGTTCCATTATATCCTTCCTGAGCACCGTTCCAATTTCATGTATTGAGTCTTTACATGTTATAGCGTTTCAGAGTGCAGCTTAGTTTGTTAATTGGCTGTGCTATATCATGTAATGTCATAGCTGCAGGGCAATATGAAGAAGCATGTGCGGCCTCATCTTAGGTCATATGATCCCTCTCTGGCTGCTGCAAACTTCTGCTATGTGTAAAATTACAGCAGGCATTTTTGAGGAGATTGCCATTAGGATTAAATAATAACCATCAAATTACAAATTGTTTGAATTTTCCTGTACCTGCTAATTTTCTAAAATATGACACAAATTAAATTTTCATTGAATCAATTCACTTATCTGTGCTATATTACTACCGGTTCCTGTCCCCACACATTACATTTAATTTCATGAAAAGCCAAGAAATGGGCTCTCAGGACAACAAGCCAACCAAACAAAGTATCCCTCCTTGCTTTAATCACGCACAACTGGTAGAGCCCAGATGTCAATTTATTCATGAATGTTAAGGAAGAATAAAATGGAATGGCACAATAAATAATCATAAGAAGAAAAGTTGCAGCATTTTTAGTTAATGAAGAATTCAATGCAAACTACACAGGAGACATTCTAAAGTCATCTCAACAACAACAACACAAAATGTAACTTTGTGTTCCCTGCAGAAAGCAAATGTGTAAAGCAATGTCCCACTGGGACATACAATACAAGCGAAGAAGCAGATGGGATGACACTTGGCTTCTGTGCAGCATGCCACCAGGTATGCACAACATGCCATGGAGGATCAGCCAAGGACTGTGATTTGTGTGCTTCTGGATACTACAAACTGCTTCACCTCTGCATCCTACATTGCCCCCCTGGGTAAGTTGATGTGCTCTAATGTTCTAGTAGCTTGTGTGTACTGTCATCCATGCTAATAACTACTGCTTTGCATCTTCACTTACCTTATATATGTAACATCGAGTCATGCTATGTTCGGTCTGCTGCTTGTGTATTGTATATTTAGCTACTGGTTAATTCATGTGTTCCTGTGTTTCTAATTATTCTTGAGGAAATATGGCAAGTCTCCTTCATTGTTTCAAGTGAAATGGGCTGAAAAGCAATAACGACCACAGCAACTTCTAAAAGTATGGAGTGTAAGTAATGAAGTGGATGCAGTGCCACTCTACAGATTACCATGGCCATTTCAAACACTTGCTTGGTGGGGGTGCCAAGAATAAGACAAGGATCAGACATTAATTTTAAAGAACCCAGATGATACCCTTTTATAATGACTCTGCCTAGTTATGAATGAATGCATTTCCTTATTACTATTATTTCTATATTTATGACGCACTACTGTGTTATGAAAGTAAGTACATAATACAAATGGATAAAATAAGGGGGCGTAATGAACCCTTCCCTGATGTGCTGACAATCTGTGTCAGACTATATTCACATATCTGCGTTTTGGAGTCAGATGCTGGACTGTGATGCAACAGACCAGCACATATATGAGGCTACTGAATTCACATTAGGAGGTCTGCAGATTATCTGTGCATGGTAGTCCATACTCAGACCCTGAAAAATGTATGTGTGAATCTGGCCTTGCAGTACAGTGGGGGATTTCACTGACACATATGAAAACTCACTATACATATGCATGCCAACAAATATTTGTGATGTGCAGAAATAAATGTACAAAGACAAACAATACAAATATTACATTGAGAACATGTATATGTGTTACATGTTTATGTATTAAGAAGTAGGGATGGGTAAACCTGAAAGGTAAAGTTCGGGGTCCGCACTGAACACCTAGGGTCTGTGCACAGACCCTGAACAAGGACTTCTCCTTGTAGTCTGTGTTACTGTTTATGTTCGGCAGCCGGAATAACCATCGTTTAACAAGAAATACCAGCTCTGATCAGCAGTAAGTTTTTTACCGCCGGCCAGAGAGCTGTGGTTCCCACGCTGTCATGCTGTAAAAGGTTATCGCTGGTCACAGATGTCGGCTGATGAGAGTACTACTCTCATCAACCTACACATGGTCTCGCTGATAGCAGCAAGTACAGGCATATGATGATGAGTTTTCATCAGCCGGCGACTGTGCAATAAATAAGTAAAATTTAAAAATGGCATGGAGTATTCGTGATAACCAGCGCAGGCAAAACCAACAGCTGTGGGCTGCAGGCCTCAGCTGTCAGCATTATCCTGGCTGGTTATCAAAAATAGAGGGGTCCCCTCACCATTTTTTTAATTTAAATTATTTAAATAAATAATTTAAAAAACTGATGGGGTGTTCCCCCCATCCTTTTTGACAACTAGCCAAGCTAAAGCAGACAGCTGGGGGCTGGTATTCTCAGACAAGGGGCCTTGGATATTGGCCCTCTCCAGCCTAAAGATAGCAGTCCACAGCCACCCCAGAAAAAACACATCTATTATATGCGCCAATTCTGTGCTTTGCCCGACTCTTCCAACTTTCTCTGGTGCGGTGGCAAGTGGGGTAATGTTTGTGGACTTGATGTCCACTTTGTAATGTCAGCTGACGTCAAGCTCGGGGATTAGTAATGGAAAGGCATCTGTAACACAATCCATTAATAACCCCCGTAATTGAAAGTAAGAAGGATACACACACGTGAAAAGGTCCTTTAATTGTACAAAACACACATTTAAAATCCTTTATTTGAAATAAACACTCCGCACTTTTTTATCCATTGATTACTGTAAAATTAAAAATAAGAAAACATATTCCTCACCTGTCCAATAACAATCCATTTGTCCCATGAAGAGGCCAACTCTCCTTAATCTAGATTGCATGGCTGAGTGATGGCATAATGCAAATCCAGCCGTGAATTCATAAGAAACTGATAGACGCCTCTACACACCTCTGGGCTTCATGTCGGTTGGCATTACAAAGCTGAGATCTACCCCACATATATTACTCCACTTGCCACCGCACCGGTACAAGTAACATAGTAACATAGTAACATAGTTAGTAAGGCCGAAAAAAGACATTTGTCCATCCAGTTCAGCCTATATTCCATCATAATAAATCCCCAGATCTACGTCCTTCTACAGAACCTAATAATTGTATGATACAATATTGTTCTGCTCCAGGAAGACATCCAGGCCTCTCTTGAACCCCTCGACTGAGTTCGCCATCACCACCTCCTCAGGCAAGCAATTCCAGATTCTCACTGCCCTAACAGTAAAGAATCCTCTTCTATGTTGGTGGAAGAGTCGGGCAAAGTAGGAAGAGTCGGGCAAAGCACCAGAATCTAATAGATGCACCTTTTCTGGGGTGGTTGTGGGTTGTTATTTTTAGGCTAGGGCGGCCAATATCCATGGCCCCTACTAAGCCTGAGAATAGTAGCCCCCAGCTGTCTGCTTTAGCTTGGCTGGTTGTCAAAAATGTGGGGGACTTCAAGCCGTTTTTTAAATGATTTATTTCAATAATTAAAATAAATGTTGTGGGGACCCCTCTATTTTTGATAACCAGTCAAGATAAAGCTGACAGCTGGAGGCTGCAGCTCGCAGCTGTCAACTTCACTTGTGCTGATTATCAAGAATAGGAAAGACCCCAAGTCTGTTTACATTTTTTTTCTTTACATACAGCACTGGAGCTTACTGTACATGTAAATGAATAAATATGTAATTGAGAAAATGGTGTGGTATCACCCTTAATTTTTCTATCTGTCTGAGAGAAAGCTGATAGCTGGGACTGATGTTATTATTCTGGGAAGGGGCCAATATCCATTAAGCTTCCTATGCTATTAATATTATCTTACAGCTGTCTGCGTAGCTTTTACTGGTTAGTAAATGAGAGACCATGCAAAAAAAATGATGTGGCGTTTCCCCTAATATTTTTAACCAGCAAAGGCTAAACAGACAGCTGTAGGCTGATATTAATAGGCTGTGTAGTATTAAAAATGCATAGGACGCCAGTCACACATATACGTGTGATGCACAGTGATGCTTAATACTACACAGCTTTCCACTTCATGAATTGGTAGGTTTGTGAGTGCCCTGTTTGCATCAGTATTTTGCACCTGTTCTGCCCCCACCTTTATCAGGGGGGTCTGCTGCATCCTGCTAGTGCATTGGTAATCTGACCTAGTGTTTGTAAGGCTGTATCTATTTCCTGTGATGTTTTTTCTTTAATATGTAGCTGCCTCTTTTTAAAGGGTCCAAATGAATTTGGACAGTTATCTCAAAAGCTCTTTAATGGATTGCATGGGCTATTCCCTCATTATTCCATCATCAATTAAGCAGCTAAAAGGACTGGATCTGATTTCAGATGTTTCTGGCATTTGCATTTGGAAGCTTTGCTGTGAACCCATAACATACAGTCAAAGGAGCTCTCAATATAAGAGAAACAGATCATCATTAGGAGAATGCATTGGGGAGCTTGGGAACTCAAAAAGGCCTGGAGGTCGACAGAAGACTTCTGTGGTGGATGATCACAGAATCCTTTACAAAAAATAGAAAAAACAGATTAGAATTCGCCAAAAAACATCAAAAGAAGTCAGCTAAATTCTGGAAAAACATAAAATAAACGTCTGCCATAGTGATGGGAAGAAGAAAGCATGGAGAAGGCTTGGAACGGCTCATGATCCAAAGCATATCACATCATCTGTTAAACATGGTGGAGACAGTGTTATGTCATGGGAATGCATGGTTTCCAATGGCACTGGGACACTAGTGTTTACTGATGATGTGACTGAAGACAGAAGCAGCTGGATGAATTCTAAAGTGTACAGGGTTATACTTTCTGTTGAGATTCAACCAAATGAAGCAAGGTTGATTGGATAGCGCTTCACAATACAGATGTACAATGACACAAAACATACTGCAAAACCAACCCAGGAGTTTTTAAGGCAAAGAAGTGAAATATTCTGCAAAAGCTGAGTCAATCACCAGATCTCAACCCCATCGAGCATGCATTTCACAAGGCAAAACTTATGGCAGAACCACCCACAAACAAGCAACAATTGAAGTCACTTGCAGTAAAGGCCTGGTAAAGCATCAAAGCTGGAAACCCAGCGTTTAGTGATGTCTACGGCTTCCAGAATTCAGGTGGTCATTGCCTGCAATAGATTCTCTACAAAGTATTAAAATGAAGATTTTATTTATGACAAAGTTAATTCATCCGAATACTTTTGAGCCCCCAAAATGAGGAGGCTTTGTAGAAACAATGGTTGTAGTTCTTAAATGTTTCACAGGATATTTTAAACCCCTTTTGTTAAACTGGAAAGCTGACACTTCATTTACATCTCAATTGTTTAATATTCAATGAAAAAATAATGGCCTGCAGAGCCCAAATTACAAAGATTCAGTAAATGTCCAAATTTTTCTTGACCTAACTGTACAGTATATATAATACTGTATTGCAGTATCTTAATATACAGTTTACTTACCTTGCAATGTCTTCATATCCTGTTCCATCCAGATGTGTCCGGATCCCAGAATTCCAAGCGGCGGACGTTCACCGACCTCCATATCGGGACACCCAAGTGAAGGGTGTCTCATTATGGGAACTGCTGGTGGTACCAGCCTCTTGCGCTGTACCACCAGCAGAACACCGTTGCACCACACACACACACTGCATACGCCGTGCACACCACACACACACACACACACACACAAACACACACTGTATCTGCTGTACTCACCACACACACACACTGCATACGCCATATGCAGCCTCTTGCACGGTACCACCAGCGGAACACTGTCAGAAACACGCGGCTGCCGGGATCAGTCGAATGATTCACTGACCGCCACCATCTTTGTACAGGAGGAGCACATAGCACATGGGGTAGACAGGTCAAAGAAGAGAGCACAGACAGGAGAAGTCAGCACAAAGAAAGAGAGAGTGGATAGGTGGGTGAGCACATGGGGGGAGAGATTCTCAATGCTGCAAAGCCTGCCCCCATCGTGACATTACCGCCCTTCCGAGGCGATAGCATCGGGCCTCCTTCTAGTATAATATAACTGACATTCTTATATGAAGCCCAGTTAGTGTGTCCTTCAGCAGGCACCTAACTCTCATGGCAATCCATTGGCCCACCTTGCAAGGGAATGATAGCAATGGGAATTGGTGCCCTTCATACACCCTGTTGAGCCATAGCAATTGTCACACCAGATCTACTAATTAGAAAGGATGCTAAAACAATGCCAGCAGGTAGGAGGAGGTTTTCAGTGGTCTGGTCAGGCTGCCATGGACTACTGATGTGGTCACTGGGCCAGGGTCTGGCAAATCTTTAAGAGAAATTGCTCGTAGTAATACAACTATAAGAGGATAGCAACCACATTGTTTTGTCATATTAAAGAAATAATAGGATTTGTTAATTTAGACACGTGCTGTATTACTTTGCTCCTGCTGATGTAAAAGGTTCCTGTTGTTTTGCGTATGCATCTTCTATGGAGATCTACTGTATGTGCTTCCATCCATGATGTCAGAGCTCAAAACTAATGGAAACATTAATGAAGTTATTAGAGATAATGTACAAAGCATTGGCACAGTACTCATTTGTACTAGGCATTTGTGTAGTCAAGGCAAAAATTCCATTACGCTCCCTTCTTCTCATGGTGAGCTTTAGTATATTTATTTTAACAAGACAGATGAGGGCGATCATTGAATTAATTATAATCACAATGCACTTGCACAGTACACCGTCATCTATAAAAAAATATATTTTAACTTAAAATTGTGTCCCCTCCCCCTGTATACATTATCCCCTGGTCCAGCCCTACTTTAGAGAACAAAAAAGTTTAGATTAAAAACACCAATTTAAAAATACTATAGAACTCATCCAATAGTTCATACCATCATAGTCTATTCAACTACTTACACACAGAGAAGCATGGGGGAGAGTGTTGGAGTAGAAGTAAATGGAAATTGAGATTGAGGATGCAGAAGAGGCTGAAAAGTATCCTTATTTGAAGGGGTTGCTAATCTTTTTTTCTTGAAAGCTCACCACTCCCCTGCCTCTCTTTCAGCTTGCAAAGGGATGTTGTACTCCTGAAGAGCGACAGTTCAGACCAACAGCAAAGTCGCTCCACTGGTCTGCTGCAGAGGCAACTTTTCCTCTGCAGGTTCGGAGGAGCGCAGGGACATTGAAGCTGGTAGGATCCAGCAATCCAGTTGACTTCAGAGCTGAGTTTGCAAGCTCTTAAAGGGAACCTGTCACCTGAATTTGGCGGGACCGGTTTTCGGTCATATGGGCGGAGTTTTCGGGTGTTTGATTCACCCTTTCCTTACCCGCTGGCTGCAATCTTGCCTTGCGAAGGCGTGTACTATGGAGGACATAGAATGAACTTCAATCCAATATTGCGGCCACCATGCAGCCAGCGGGTAAGGAAAGGGTGAATCAAACACCTGAAAACTCCGCCCATATGACCGAAAACCGGTCCCGCCAAATTCAGGTGACAGGTTCCCTTTAAGAAGGGAGCTTGCAGGTGCACGCTCCTTGCCTGGAAAGCCATCCAATGAGGTTAGTCCGGAGTTGTAATGAGTAGCACACTATAAAATTAAAAATCTCTCTCTTCTTAAGAACAGGGAAGATTTTTAATAAGGTAAAGTGCAAAGTTGCTTGTTCTTATGATCACTTTGCAATTTTACCCATTTAAGAGCTTGTACACAGTATACAAACTATTGCCCCCTTTATTGTATCTCAAATCTGATAAATATCCATGCCGTGAATGGTAAAGTGTTAAAATGTAAAAGATTTGCCACGCCACTGTCTTGCTACTTTCTGAAATATATGCAAATTCCTCTGGAGTAAAAAAGGGAAAAAAAAGGAAAATGAAGAAACTTCAAATCATTTGGGAAAAGCCATAAAGTTTTCAGCATTTCATTTATGGCACACAGTATATTTCAAATAATACATAGAGAATATGAGACCTCGCATGAGTCCAGCTCATTACTACTTCCTCTGCAAAATGATCTCATTAGAACATGCATAAAGCTATCAGACTGTAATAAAATAATGACATATAAAATGCCTTCTGCACTTCAGATTCCTTAGCATAGGTGCCTGTTACATGGAAATCTGGCTCAGATTAAGCGTTCTCGGGAATTTGTTATATGAAATACAAATTCAATTTGAGGTTCTAATTTAGATAGAGAATATGTTTTCTCAATTTACTTTTTTTTCTTAATAGGCTAAATATGTGTGAATTACTTAGATTCTATACGCTTTAATTTTCATATATTATAAAGATTTTAGTTTATTATACCATTAACTGCATTAAAACTATAATTAAAACTAAACAGAATGTGCCTGTATCCTTCAGCAATAGATGCTTAGAACTTTAGAACTAAAAGACCATACTGCTGTATAGAAACATTCTGTCAGAATCTAAGACTGATGATTTATTATGAAAATTGATGAAATAATGGTGGCTAAAGAAGCTGGCTATCCGCAAAACTGCCCGTTTGCTTCCCGCTTGCTAACGTTTGTCTCCCAAATGGTAGACACAATGTACAGTGCCTTGCAAAAGTATGCGGCCCCCTTGAACTTTTCATCCTTTTCCCACATATCATGCTTCAAACATAAAGATACCAAATGTAAATTTTTGGTGAAAAATCAACAACAAGTAGAACACAATTGTGAAGTTGAACAAAATTTATTGGCTATTTTAAATTTTTGTGGAAATTCAAAAATTGAAAAGTGGGGCGTGCAATATTATTCGGCCCCTTTACTTTCAGTGCAGCAATCTCACTCCAAAAGATCATTGAGGATCTCTGAATGATCCAATGTTGTCCTAAATGCCTAATGATGATAAATATAATCCACCTGTGTGTAATCAAATCTCTGTATAAATGCACCTGCTCTGTGATAGTCTCAGGATTCTGTTTGAAGCACAGAGAGCATCATGAAGACCAAGGAACACAACAGGCAGGTCCATGATACTGTTGTGGAGAAGTTTAAAGATGGATTTGGATACAAAATGATTTCCAAAACTTTAAACATCCCAAGGAGCACCGTGCAAGTGATCATATTGAAATGGAAGGAGTATCATATCATTGCAAATCTACCAAGAGCCGGCCGTCCCTCTAAACTTTCATCTCAAACAAGGAGAAGACTGATCAGAGATGCAGCCAAGAGGCCCATGATCACTCTGGATGAACTGCAGAGATCTACAGCTGAGGTGGGACAGTCTGTCCATAGGACAACAATCAGTTGTACACTGCACAAATCTGGCCTTTATGGAAGAGTGGCAAGAAGAAAGCTATTTCCCAAAGATATCCATAAAAAGTGTTGTTTAAAGTTTCCATGAAACCAAAATCAAACTTTTTGTCAATAATGCCAAACGATATGTTTGGCGTAAAGGCAACACAGCTCATCACCCTGAACACACCATCCCCACTGTCAAACATGGTGGTGGCAGCATCATGGTTTGGGCCTGCTTTTCTTCAGCAGGGACGGGGAAGATGGTTAAAATTGATGGGAACATGGATGGAGCCAAATACTGGACCTTTCTTGAAGAAAACCTGTTGGTGTCTGCAAAAGACCTGAGACCAGGACGGAGATTTGTCTTCCAACATGACAATGATCCCAAACATAAAGCAAAACCTACAATGGAATGGTTCACAAATAAACGTATCCAGGTGTTAGAATGGCCAAGTCAAAGTCCAGACCTCAATCCAATCGAGAATCTGTGGAAAGAGCTGAAAACTGCTGTTCACAAACGATCTCCTTCAAACCTCACTGAGCTCGAGCTGTTTGCCAAGGAAGAATGTTTAAGAATTTCAGTCTTTCGATGTACAAAACTGATAGAGACATACCCTAAGCGACTTGCAGCTGTAATCGCAGCAAAAGGTGGAGCAACAAAGTATTAAGTTAAAGGGGCCGAATAATATTGCACGCCCCACTTTTCAGTATTTGAATTTCCACAAAAATTTAAAATAACCAATAAATTTCGTTCAATTTCACAATTGTGTTCCACTTGTTGTTGATTCTTCACCAAAAATTTACATTTGGTATCTTTATGTTTGAAGCATGATATGTGGGAAAAGGTTGAAAAGTTCCAGGGGGCCAAATACTTTCGCAAGGCATTGTAAATGTGATATGGCAGCTGTCAGTAATATTCTCCAGATATACTGGAGATAAAAACCATACAAGTACCCACTAAAGTTATACATACTAGTGACTTACAAAGCTTATTATTCCTGACCAGCAATTGACAGAATATCAAGAGCATCAGGTTGAATGCAAAAAAATTATTGCAAAATTATAGATGATAAAAAGAGCCAATTGCTGTGACTGTCTACTTGAAATGGGTGTAACTGTACAGATTCTGCTTTGGAACTTCAAATCAAGGATAAAAGTGGTCAGATAACTGGCTAACGGAAACTCATGTCACAATAGTGACCTAATAGGCAACTAATTTACGGGGAGCAAGCTTTAAAAAACAATGGCAATTAGTAAAGTGTCTCGGTCATGAGAACTTTTTTATAGTTGACCTTGTTCTATAACTATGTAAAATTCTCATAAAAAAATTAAAACCTACTGCAGCCGAGACCAAAGTGGGCAGCTGTGCCTGACACCCAGGCGAAAAGTGAACTCTAAGGCCGGCGTCACACTTGCGAGTTTTACGGACGTAAGAGCGCAGAAACTACGTCCGTAAAACTCGCAAAAAATACGGCACAATTATTCTCTATGCCCCTGCTCCTATCTGCCGTATTTTACTGATCAGTATTATACGGCTTTCTACGGCCGTACAAAATCGCAGCATGCTGCGTTTGTCACCGTACTGCGCAAGAAATACGCCAATGAAAGTCTATGGAAGCGTGAAAAATACGGGTTACACACGGACAAGCAGTGTGACTTGCGAGAAATACGCAGCGCTGTTAGAGAGAAAAGCCGGTAATTCAGTGCGGTGTACAGTAAAATCACAGACAGCTTACAGTAGAATAGGTAGAATAAATGTGTACACATAGAATAGGTATATATATATATATATATATATATGTCAGTGAGACACATATATGTATATATATTAATAGTTATTCCAGCGCTATACAGCTTGAAAGCCGGTAATTCAATTACCGACTTTTTCTTTCTCCTTCCTAAAACCCGACATGATTTGAGACATGGTTTACATACAGTAAACCATGTCTTCTCTCCATTTTTTTTGCAGATTCCACACTACTAATGTCAGTAGTGTGTATCTGCAAAATTTGGCCGTTCTAGCTCTTAAAATAAAGGGTTAAATGGCGGAATAAATTGGCGTGGGCTCCCGCGCAATTTTCTCCGCCAGAGTAGTAAAGCCAGTGACTGAGGGCAGATATTAATAGCCTGGAGAGGGTCCACGGTTATTGGCCCCCCCCTGGCTAAAAATATCTGCCCCCAGCCACCCCAGAAAAGTCACATCTGGAAGATGTGCCTATTCTGGCACTTGGCCACTCTCTTCCCATTCCCGTGTAGCGGTGGGATATGGGGTAATGAAGGGTTAATGCCACCTTGCTATTGTAAGGTGACATTAAGCCAAATTAATAATGGAGAGGCGTCAATTATGACACCTATCCATTATTAATCCAAATGTAGTAAAGGGTTAAATAAAACACAAACACATTATTTAAAATTATTTTATTGAAATAAAAACAATGGTTGTTGGAGTATTTTATTCTACGCCCAATCCAGTCACTGAAGACCCTCGTTCTGTGAAAGAAAAAACATAATAAACCAACAATATACTTACCCTCCGCAGATCTGTAACGTCCAACGATGTAAATCCTTCTGAAGAGGTTAAAACATTTTGCAGCAAGGAGCTTTGCTAATGCAGGCTACTCCTCGCTGCAAAACCCCGGGGAATGAGTCTAAATATAGATCAATGATCTATATTTAGGTTCATTTGCGGTGAGGCGCCCTCTGCTGGATGTTCATAGATCGTGGGAACTTACCTAGAAAGCTCCCAGGCTTTCTAGGAAAGTTCCCACGATCTATGAACATCCAGCAGAGGGCGCCTCACCGCAAATGAAGCTAAATATAGATCATTGATCTATATTTAGACTCATTCCCCGGGGTTTTGCAGCGAGGAGTAGCATTGCATTAGCAAAGCTCCTTGCTGCAAAATGTTTTAACCCCTTCAGAAGGATTTACATCGTTGGACGTTACAGATCTGCGGAGGGTAAGTATATTGTTGGTTTATTATGTTTTTTCTTTCACAGAACGAGGGTCTTCAGTGACTGGATTGGGCGTAGAATAAAATACTCCAACAACCATTGTTTTTATTTCATTAAAATAATTTTAAATAATGTGTTTGTGTTTTATTTAACCCTTTACTACAATTGGATTAATAATGGATAGGTGTCATAATTGACGCCTCTCCATTATTAATTAGGCTTAATGTCACCTTACAATAGCAAGGTGGCATTAACCCTTCATTACCCCATATCCCACCGCTACACGGGAATGGGAAGAGAGTGGCCAAGTGCCAGAAAAGGCGCATATTCCAGATGTGCCTTTTCTGGGGTGGCTGGGGGCAGATATTTTTAGCCAGGGGGGGGGCCAATAACCGTGGACCCTCTCCAGGCTATTAATATCTGCCCTCAGTCACTGGCTTTACTACTCTGGCGGAGAAAATTGCGCGGAAGCCCACGCCAATTTTTTCCGCCATTTAACCCTTTATTTTAAGAGCTAGAACGGCCAAATTTTGCAGATACACACTACTGACATTAGTAGTGTGGAATCTGCAAAAAAAATGGAGAGAAGACATGGTTTACTGTATGTAAACCATGTCTCAAATCATGTCGGGTTTTAGGAAGGAGAAAGAAAAAGCCGGTAATTGAATTACCGGCTTTCAAGCTGTATAGCGCTGGAATAAATATTAATATATATACATATATGTGTCTACTGACATATATATATATATATATATATATATATATATATATATATAGACAGTATATATATATATTTTCTTTTCTTTTTGGGACACATGGATCACTTCTATAGCGGTATGTTGGTTTTGCAAGCCTGCGAGAAAACCACGCAGTACGGATGCCATACGGATTACATACGGAGGATGCCATGCGCAAAAAACGCTGACACACCCTGCCTACGGAGGAGCTACGGACCACTATTTTCGGGACTTTTCAGCGTATTACGGCCGTAATATACGGACCGTATTGTTTTACGCTGTGTGTGACGCCGGCCTAATAATGAGGAGAACCATAATTATCAGCTGGTCGCAGTCAACAAGCATCTCTGGAAATGTTATCAGCAATGTTGCTGGCTTGAACAACAAATTTGCAGTGCTTAGTTTTGCTCACACGAGCGTATGACACGGCCGAGTGATATGTTTTATCTGATAGCCCTCGGCCCAATGTTATGCTACGGGGCAGTGCACATCAGCAATTATTTTCTTATGGTGATTCATGTATGGGTGCATGTGAAACATCAGACTGCACTTATACGTCATCCCAGTGCAGTCCGATATACACTGAGACAGACAGTGGAGGAGATGGAGAAATTACTTTCTCTGTCTCCTCTGCACCTGTGCTGCAATGCTTTCATACAAGACGATCGTAGGAGATTGCACTCAGGCTCTCGCATCGGATGTTATACGCTCATCTGTCTCCAGCCTAAATGTCCTTTTCAGCTAGTTGCCAGGATCAGTATATATTTATTCCAACTATGGTTATGGCTCAGAAAGAAAAAAATTGTACTCACTTAGGCCAGGATCACATTAGCGTTTCTGTGCGCATCGTATCATCTGCAAGTGCAAACACATGCCAAAACGCATGCTTACGCCTCCGCATCATCTTACGAATGATGCAAAAAAAAAACTGCTGCATGTGCATATGCGTTTAAATGTGTTTTGGCATGCGTTTGAATTGTTTATGTGCATGGTAGAGGTGGTGAAATCATTTCCTGGACATGCGCAGTCTAAAGTACAGTATGTATGAGTATCGAACACATGCGTACGTATGTCGTTGTGTACCAATGCGTTCCGATAGACAGTAATGCGTTTTTTATGGACTCATCCGCATGCGCATGATTGCGCAATATTTGACGCCTCAAAAAATGCAACATGTTTCGTTCACCGGACACCGCCACACACTGTGAAACGACGCATGCGAACACATGCAAAAACATGTCCCTGCATACATCAAGTTAAAGATATGTATGCATGACGCATGCAGATCTATACGGATCATACTCTGCGCACATATACGCTAATGTGAACCCGGCCTTTACCCAGAGTCTCCGACAAGCCCACCAGGTAGGTCCTCTACTATTCATCCATGCAGGGCCAGCATCAGCACCCGGCGCACCCGGGCAAGTGCCGGGGCCCTGAGAAGGCAGGGGGCCCACTCGCCGCCGGGGACAATGGCGCACTATAGTTCCGGCCCCCACGAGTGGACCCCCCACCTGCTCCGGGCCCCGTCACTGCGATACTTACCTCTCCCGGTTCCAGCGCTGCAGCGTCTTCTATCCTCTGACTGTGACGTTCAGGTCAGAGGGCGCGATGACGTCACCAGTGCGCACCCTCTGCCTGAGCAGTCACAGCACAGAGAGCAGGAAGACGCCGACGGTGAGGATTCCAGAGCAGAGCAGCGGCAAGCAATGAGAGGTGAGTATTTCATTTTTTTTTTTTATATTTGGAGCAATATATGGAGACCATCAGAAGGGGCCCATATATGGAGCATTATATGGGGCTAATTCTATATGGAGTATCTTATGGGGCCAATAATATAGGGAGCATCTTATGAAGCCAATTATATGGGGCCAATATAATATGGAGCCAATTTAATTTGGAGCATCTTATGGGGCCAATTCAATATGGAGTAGTATATGGGGACAATAATATATGAAGCATCTTATGGGACTAATTATATATGGAGCATTTTATATGGCCAATTATATATGGAGCATTATATGGGGCCAATTATTTTTGGAGCATTATATGGGACCCATTCTGTAAGGAGTATTATATGGGGCCCATTATGTATGGAGCATCATATGGGGCCCATTCTGTATGGAGCAATATATGGGACTCAGTATACTGTATGGGGCCAATCACATACTGTATGGAGCATTATATGAGGCCCATTCTGTAAGGAGTGTTATATGGGGCCCATTCTGTAAGGAGCAATATATGGGACTCAGTATACTGTATGGGGCCAATCATATACTGTATGTAGCATTATATGAGGCCCATTATATATGGAGCAATAGATGGGGCCCGTCATATGCTGTATGGAGAATTATATGGGGCTCACTATACTGTATGGAGCATTACATGGGGTCAATTCCATATGGAGCAATATATGCGGCTCATTCTATATGGAGCACTCTGTCGTGCCCATTATACTCTATGGAGCATTATGTGAGGCTCATTATTCTGTATGCAGCATAATATTGGGCTCATTATTCTGTTTGGAGCAATATATGGGGATCATTATTCTGTATAGAGGACTATGTGGTGCCAATTATACTGTATGGAGCACTATATGGGGCCATTATACTGTATGGGGCAATATATGGGGCTCATTATTCTATTTGGAGCAATATATGGGGCTCATTATTCTGTATAGAGGACTATACTGTTCGGTTTCTGAGCTAATGTAGAATGCACAATAGCTATCACTCATGTAATGTAAGACGTAAGTGAAATATTTAGCATTGTACTATCCCTATATTTCTCTGCCGTATCGGTGCATTATGAATTGTGGTATGTGTTAAAGGGGCCCACCGGGCCCATGAAAACCTGAAGCTGGCCCTGCATCCATGCACAGGTGGAGCGATGCTGATATTGTGCCTTCCTGTGCCTTCCTGTACCATACTGTAAAATGTATCTATGGAGTGTATTTTTGGTATTTTTTGAGCAGTCCTTACTCAACTTAAACTGTGTTATGCTAAAAAGAAGCAGTGAGACACATGGAAGGTGCCAAAAAGATGATGATTTACTGTTCTTATGTGTCTCTATTTTGCACTTTATGTACTGTACAATATGAGCTGTAAGGATAATCCCTGTAACACCTTAGTACCCCTACAGCTCTGCCTACTAAAGCCAGCTTTACTTGTGCTTTCAATAGACATTTTCCATTAAATTTACACACCAAACACATATTTCATTCACAATCCCTATAAGTAACATTACTACTAAAGAAAATACACAACTTAAATTTACTCTTATGAGAGCAACTTATAGTTGTTGCATGTCTATAATATATCATTTGTGGAAAACTTAATTTTAAACTGTGTCTTTTTTGTCCACAGATATTATAAAAGAAATAACCAATGTGATAAATGTGATTCTCGCTGCCAGCTCTGCTCTGGTCCTGGCTTGGATTCTTGTCTAGAATGTCCTCCAGGCATTTTCCAGGTGGAGGGTACCACTCACTGTGTTAGCAAGTGCCCCGAGAGATTTTACATACATGGGAACAAGTGCAGGAAGTGTCACCCAAGCTGCAGAACCTGTAATGGTAAGACTCTACTGTAGTCACAACCAGTGTAACTACAAAGTTATGGGCCCCGTTGCAAACTTTCAAATGGGCCCCCCCTCCCGCCAAAATATTTTCCATCCAAATCCACATCTTGCCCATGATCCTGCCCCATCTACCTCCACATTCTGCCCCATCTGTCTCCACATTCTGCCCCATCTGTCTCCATATTCTGCCCCATCTGTCTCCACATTCTGCCCCATCTGTCTCCATATTCTGCCCCATCTGACGCCACATTCTGACCCATCTACCTCCACATTCTGATCCATCTACCTCTATATTCTGCCACATCTGACTCCACATTCTGCCCCATCTGTCTCCACATTCTACCCCCTCTGACTCCACATTCTTCACCATCTGACTCCACATTCTGACTCATCTACCTCCACATTCTGACCCATCTACCTCCACATTCTGACCCATCTACCTCCACATTCTGACCCATGTACCTTCACATTCTGCCCCATCTGACTCCACATTCTGCCCCATGTGTCTCCACATTCTGCCCAATCGGTCTCCACATTCTGCCCCATCTACCTCCACATTCTGACCCATCTGCCTCCACATTCGGCCCCATCTGACTCCACATTCTGCCCCATGTGTCTCCACATTCTGCCCAATCGGTCTCCACATTCTGCCCCATATGACTCCACATTCTGCCCCATCTGTCTCCACATTCTGCCACATCTGACTCCACATTCTGCCCCATCTGTCTCCACATTCTGCCCCATCTGTCTCCACATTTTGCCCCATCTGAACACACATTCTGCCCCATCTGAATACACATCTCACCGGAACAGCAGGAACCGGAAATCTGCTGCTGGCTGATACCAGAGAACACGAGCTGCACACAACCAGGACTGAGCTGCTGCTGAGAGCTGAAGGACCTATGTTGACGTCATCGTCATGTGATCAGGAGGCGGAGCTGATAAATGGTGAAGGACCTATGATAATGATGACTTCACCACAGGTCCTTCAGCTCTTCCTTTCTAACAGTTCAGGTGTCAGCTACTGAGTTGATGTGTGCGTCCGGCAGGTCAGGTGGAGGGCAGGTCTGTCTTTTGCAGTGCGGGAGGAATCACCTGCGCAGCAACAGTTTTGAACTTTTTGCTGATGTCGGCATGCATCTGACCTGCCAGGCCCCTGACTCCCCTGGGCCCGGTCACAGTGGCGACTGCTGCGACCGTGGTAGTTACGCCCCTGGTCACAACATTATGTCTGAGATGTTTGCTCACATGTAAATGTGGTGCCCCTGAGGGTCCAGTCACCACAGAGGTACTGTACCTCAGCCAGAGGTATGATACCCCACTCTCGGGTAAGGAGGGGGCACTACCCGGTACTCGCACACTAGTATCCAGCACCACACCACTCCAGGCCAAGGGATCTGGGCGGACCCCTATTTAGGAAACTTGGAGGTAGAGTGACAGTTGGTAGTGTAGTGTTGTCATGGAAACAGGAGTGAGGTGGAGTTAGTAGGTGGAGGAGTCAGAGTGGTGAGAGAGTCAGAGAGGAGCTCCAGAGAAAAGGGGTCCTACTGGTCAGGGAAGTGAAGAATCCACCTGTGGCACCAGAATCCACACCGACCATAGTCGGGTGGAGGGACCAGGTCACAGTGGGGACCGGCCCCAGACTAGTGGAGAGACTGTAGGACTCAGCTAGCAAACCGGAGGCTTTGGTGTCTGTAGGTGCCACAGCCAAATCTACCCACATTCGCTAAAAAGGCAGCCACATAGGGTCAAGGACCTAAGGCTGCTGGCTTGGGACACTGTGTGTGAGGCGCAGGGCAGGAGTGTGTGAGCCAGTGCAGAGACAACCTTGAAACGTACACAACAAGGGGGTCCCGCAAAAGTGCATCCAACCTACACGAGAGCTGGCTGGACTACCGAACCAGAGGACACAGCACCCGGCTGGTGAATGTAACCGAAGACTGTGAGTAAAGTGTGAAAACTGCACTCTGCTGTGTCCTCAGAATTATTTACTGCATCACCTGTCCAATACTACAACAGTGACTATCATCAAATTTACCTTATATCTGCCCTGGGGCCCTGCTCTGTTATGATTAGCCCCCGCTCCAATTTCAGAAGCATCAACCTCGACCTGGAACGGAAGCGAAACATCTGGTTAACACAACACAGGGGCAGAAGAAAAACGACACTTTAACTCTTGAAAAGCTTCCACAGCAGCAGAAGACCAATTGACCACATCAGCACCCTTCTTGGTCAAATCGGTCAATGGTTTAGCAATACTAGAAAAATTACAGATGAAGCGACGATAAAAAATAGCAAAGCCCAGGAACTTTTGCAGACTCTTCAGAGATGTCGGCTGAGTCCAATCATAGATGGCCTGGACCTTAACAGGGTCCATCTCGATAGTAGCAGGGGAAAAAATGAACCCCAAAAATGAAACCTTCTGAACACCAAAGAGACACTTTGATCCCTTCACAAACAAAGAATTAGCACGCAGGACCTGGAACACCATTCTGACCTGCTTCACATGACCGGATGATTGAGACTCCCAATCATCCGAGAAGACCAAAATATCATCCAAGTATACAATCAGGAATTTATCCAGGTACTCTCGGAAGATGTCATGCATAAAGGACTGAAACACCGATGGAGCATTGGCAAGTCCGAAAGGCATAACTAGGTACTCAAAATGGCCCTTGGGCGTATTAAATGCAGTTTTCCATTCATCGCCTTGCTTAATACGCACAAGATTATGCGCACCACGAAGATCTATCTTGGTGAACCAACTAGCCCCCTTGATCCGAGCAAACAAATCAGATAGCAGCGGCAAGGGGTACTGAAATTTGACCGTGATTTTATTTAGAAGGCGGTAATCTATACAAGGTCTCAGCGAACCATCCTTCTTGGCCACAAAAAAGAACCCCGCTCCCAATGGCGATGATGACGGGCGAATATGACCTTTCTCCAAGGACTCCTTCACGTAACTCCACATAGCGGCGTGCTCAGGTACAGATAAATTAAACAGTCGACCTTTAGGAAACTTACTACCAGGAATCAAATCGATAGCACAATCACAATCCCTATGCGGAGGTAGGGCATTGGACTTGGGCTCATCAAATACATCCCGGTAATCAGACAAGAACTCTGGGACCTCAGAAGGGGTGGATGACGAAATAGACAGAAATGGAACATCACCATGTACCCCCTGACAACCCCAGCTGGACACAGACATTGATTTCCAATCTAATACTGGGCTATGGACTTGTAGCCATGGCAACCCCAACACGACCACATCATGCAGATTATGCAACACCAGAAAGCGAATATCCTCCTGATGTGCAGGAGCCATGCACATGGTCAGCTGGGTCCAGTACTGAGGCTTATTCTTGGCCAAAGGCATAGCATCAATTCCTCTCAATGGAATAGGACACTGCAAGGGCTCCAAGAAAAACCCACAACGCCTAGCATACTCCAAGTCCATCAAATTCAGGGCAGCACCTGAATCCACAAATGCCATGACAGAATAAGATGACAAAGAGCAGATCAAAGTAACGGACAAAAGAAATTTTGACTGTACCGTACCAATGGTGGCAGACCTAGCGAACTGCTTAGTGCGCTTAGGACAATCGGAGATAGCATGAGTGGAATCACCACAGTAGAAACACAGCCCATTCTGACGTCTGTGTTCTTGCCCTTCAACTCTGGTCAAAGTCCTATCGCACTGCATAGGCTCAGGTTTATGCTCGGATAATACCGCCAAATGGTGCACAGATTTATGCTCACGCAAGCGTCGACCGATCTGAATGGCCAAAGACATAGACTCATTCAGACCAGAAGGCATGGGAAATCCCACCATGACATCCTTAAGGGCTTCAGAGAGACCCTTTCTGAAAATAGCTGCCAGCGCACCTTCATTCCATTGAGTGAGCACGGACCACTTTCCAAACTTCTGACAATAAATCTCTATCTCATCCTGACCCTGACACAGAGCCAGCAAATTTTTCTCTGCCTGATCCACCAAATTAGCTTCATCGTACAGCAATCCGAGCGCCAGGAAAAACGCATCAATATTACATAATGCAGGATCTCCTGGCGCAAGGGAAAATGCCCAGTCTTGAGGGTCGCCACGTAATAAAGAAATAATGATCCTAACTTGTTGAACTGGGTCACCAGAGGAGCGAGGTTTCAAAGCCAGAAACAGTTTACAATTATTTTTGAAACTCAGAAATTTAGCTCTATCTCCAGAAAACAAATCAGGAATAGGAATTCTTGGTTCTAACATAGAATTCTGAACCACAAAGTCTTGAATATTTTGTACTCTTGCAGTGAGATGATCCACACATGAAGACAGACCTTTAATGTCCATCACTACACCTGTGTCCTGAACCACCCAAATGTCTAGGGGAAAAAAAAGGCAAAACACAGTGCAAAGAAAAAAAAATGGTCTCAGAACTTCTTTTTTCCCTCTATTGAGAAGCATTAGTACTTTGGGCCTCCAGTACTGTTATGATTAGGTAATTCAGAACCACAATGGACCTTGAAGTTCAGAGCACACAAAGTGACCTGACAATAACCAAAAGACATAGGATGAGCTCTGAGACGTGGGAACTCTGCTGACTGCAATCCCTAATCCTATCCAACCACACTAGAGGCAGCCATGGATTGTGCCTAACGCTCCCTATACAACTCGGCACAGCCTGAGAAACTAGCTAGGCCTAAGATAGAAAAATAAGCCTACCTTGCCTCAGAGAAATACCCCAAAGGAAAAGGCAGCCCCCCACATATAATGACTGTGAGTAGAGATGAAAATACAAACGCAGAGATGAAATAGATTTAGCAAAGTGAGGCCCAACTTACTGAACAGACCGAAGATAGGAAAGATACCACGCAGAGGGGGCAAAAAGACCCACCGCACCGACAAACGGTACGGAGGTGCTCCCTCTGCGTCCCAGAGCTTCCAGCAAGCCAGAAAAACCAATTAAGCAAGCTGGACAGAAAAAATAGCAAACAAAAATAACACAAGCAAAACTTAGCTTATGCAGAGCAGACAGGCCACAGGAACGATCCAGGAGGAAGCAAGACCAATACTAGAACATTGACTGGAGGCCAGGAGCAAAGCACTAGGTGGAGTTAAATAGAGCAGCACCTAACGACTTCACCACCTCACCTGAGGAAGGAAACTCAGAAGCCGCAGTGCCACTCACATCCACCAACGGAAGCTCATAGACAGAATCAGCCGAAGTACCACTTGTGACCACAGGAGGGAGCTCTGCCACAGAATTCACAACACTGCTCTTCCTGTGGGGAGCGGTACCATCTTTGCTGTGTCACCACAGGCCCCAGTGGACCTGAACCGCAGCGTCGGCCACCCCTTGCTGAATACCACGGGTGGCGTCACGAATCAATCCCAAATAACTTTCCCATTTACATTTTTATTGCACGCCCTGGGCCACGGAGTCTGGTCACGGCCCCGTGACATCCCCAAAGAACTAACAAGAACAAGATACACGGCACTCTATAGATTTGTGAGTAGAGGTGCTCAAGTAGGGTTTCCAGCCCCTTAAATCAACTGTATCAAACAGCTTGGCACTCAATAATGCTTGTAGAAAATAAAGTCATTTATTCTGCATCAGGACAAACAGATCAGCTGTGGCTCGTATCTTGCTAAACGTTTTCGGTCCTTTGTGGACCTTCCTCAGAGCAAGTTTATCTGGAGCGTAGGATCTGGACATATAACCAGATGCATGAGTATGCTGACACTATATGTAGAGGCAAATTTCAGAGGCACTAATGGAGACCTTGACTGAGCAGATTAAGCTGCTTGGGCATATGATGTGCCCACACTGTGCACGTTCTGTTGCCTGGAGCGCTGGTGGCGTACTGAGACGCTGAGGGAGTCACGCTTTTGATACAGTTTGATACATCCCCAAAGAACTGTCTGACCCAGTTCCGAGTACCCCACGCCCTGGTGGGTGTCGCATTAAAAAAGGTCATTCATCTACAGCTCTGGTTTGGAAACTTGGTACTAGGGAAACCTAGATTCCAAGAACTATTCAATGGGTTTTCCAGAGCTCATGATTTCTTTAGTGTATTGCTGCAGGAATAATCCATGTACAATGACAAACTATAACACTACAGGGACGGTAAGAGACTAATGCAATGTGCACCTTCCCAGCTATAAGAAAACAAACTCCCTGCAGGTTTTTTTAGATCTACAGCTGTTGTGACCTACTGGGAGTTATAGTTCTCAAACAAAAGGAGACAGAGGATAAAACGAAGAATGTAAAAGCAAAACATTAATACAGTTGCTTTCTTTGTCCTTTTTTGTGGAGGGGTCTCACTTTTAGTGCTTGGCAGGTTGGTGCTTGGGTTCATAGATACCACTGTTGTCATGTGCAGCTAAACTCCAGAATGTGGATGGATGCCAGGGATTTGTTGCCTGTCACCCAACAGTATAGTGGTAGGCAGCAAGAAACTAGAAAGTGCTAGATTGCCAAGGTGATGGTGACCTCCCAGCAGCTGTACACATGGAGGGATGAGATGAGACCCTCTGCTCAGGCTCAGGAGTCATCTTAGTAAGCAGCATGTATATAGGAAATTGGGTAGTTTATTATTACTGCTCATATGTCATTTTAACATCCGTGGTAGTCCATTTAAGGTAGCCTCCTCAGGGACCCACCATGGGATTCACAGCTCCATAGTGGACCACAAGTCTGTGCATACATACCTTCCTAGAGGATTGCTTTGTATCGCTAACTTGGCTGTTGATCTACTGCTATTGCACAATAGTACTTAGCCTACAGAGGACTCTCTCTCTCTACATACGTTGTCTAGTGAATCTATAGGGTTTGTATATTGTTTGAACCCAATGTATACATAACATAATTCTATCCTACCGCTTATGGCATTTATTACTATCTTATGACAATGTATATATTTTTCATTTAAAATATGAGATTCAACACAATGGACACAGTTTTGGTCCTCCACCACAAGCGGTATATGTTGTGAATTCTGTGGCTGAATTCACTCCTGTGGTCATAAGTGGTACTGCAGCTTCTGAGCTTCCTCCCTCAGGTGTTCTGCAGAGCTCGTTAGCTGCTTCGTTATTTAACTCCACCTGATTCTGTTTTCCTTGCTCCTTGTCAATGTTCCAGTATTGGATCTGAGCTCCTGGATCTTTCCTGTGGCCTGCTGCTCTGCTTAGATAAGTGCTTCTTTGCTTTTTGTTGCTATTTTTTCTGTCCAGCTTGTCGTTTGGTTTTGCTGGTAGCTCTGAGACAAAAAGGGTGTACCGCCGTGCCGTTAGTTCGGCACGGTGGGTCTTTTTGCCCCCTTTGCGTGGTTTTTGCTTTAGGGTTTTTTGTAGACTGCAAAGTTCTCTTTGCTATCCTCGCTCTATCTAGAATATCGGGCCTCACTTTGCTGAATCTATTTCATCCCTACGTTTTGTCTTTTCATCTTACTCACCGTCATTATATGTGGGGGGCTGCCTTTTCCTTTGGGGTATTTCTCTGAGGCAAGCCAGGCTTGTTTTTCTATCTTCAGTCTAGTCAGTTTCTCAGGCTGTGCCGAGTTGCATAGGTAGCGTCAGGCGCAATCCACAGCCACCTTTAGTTGTGTTAAGGATAGGTTCAGGTTTGCAGTCTACAGAGATTCCACGTCTCAGAGCTCGTTCTATTGTTTTTGGGTTATTGTCTGATCACTGTATGTGCTCTGATCGCTGGTACACAGTGTCCCTGGATTGCACTCATAACAGTACAAGGAGCCAAACTAATGATTCTCAATAGAGGGAAAAAAGAAGTTCTGACATCATTTTTTTTTCTCAGCTCTGTGTTCAGTCTTTTTTTTCCCCTAGACATTTGGGTGCTTCAGGACACAGCTGTGGACATGGATATTCAGGGTCTGTGCTCTTCAATGGATAATCTCGTTATAAATGTACAAAAGATTCAAGATACTATTGATCAGAAATCTATGCTAGAACCAAGAATTCCTATTCCTGATTTGTTTTTTGGTGATAGAACTAAGTTTCTGAGCTTCAAAAATAATTGTAAGCTATTTCTGGCCTTGAAACCTCATTCTTCTGGTAATCCAGTTCAACAGGTTTTGATTATTATTTCTTTTTTGCGCGGCGACCCTCAGGACTGGGCATTTTCTCTTGCGCCAGGAGACCCTGCATTGAGTAGTGTCGATGCGTTTTTCCTGGTGCTCGGATTACTGTACGATGAGCCTAATTCAGTGGATCAGGCTGAGAAAAATTTGCTGGCTTTATGCCAGGGTCAGGATGATATAGAAGTATATTGTCAGAAATTTAGGAAGTGGTCAGTACTCACTCAGTGGAATGAATCTGCGCTGGCAGCTTTGTTCAGAAAGGGTCTCTCTGAGGCTCTTAAGGATGTCATGGTGGGTTTTCCTATGCCTGCTGGTTTGAATGAGTCTATGTCTTTGGCCATTCAGATCGGTCGACGCTTGCGCGAGCGTAAATCTGTGCACCAGTTGGCGGTATTGCCTGAGATTAAACCTGAGCCTATGCAGTGCGATAGGACTATGACCAGAGTTGAACGGCAAGAACACAGACGTCTGAATGGGCTGTGTTTCTACTGTGGTGATTCCACTCATGCTATTTCTGATTGTCCTAAGCGCACTAAGCGGTTCGCTAGGTCTGCCGTCATTGGTACTGTACAGTCCAAATTCCTTCTGTCCGTTACCTTGATATGCTCTTTGTCATCGTATTCTGTCATGGCGTTTGTGGATTCAGGCGCTGCCCTGAATCTGATGGATTTGGATTATGCTAAACGTTGTGGGTTTGTCTTGGAGCCTTTGCGGTGTCCTATTCCGTTGAGAGGAATTGATGCTACACCTTTGGCCAAGAATAAACCTCAGTACTGGGCCCAGCTGACCATGTGCATGGCTCCTGCACATCAGGAAGTTATTCGCTTTCTGGTGCTGCATAATCTACATGATGTGGTCGTGTTGGGGTTGCCATGGCTGCAAACCCATAATCCAGTATTGGATTGGAACTCTATGTCGGTATCCAGCTGGGGTTGTCAGGGGGTACATGGTGATGTTCCATTTTTGTCAATTTCGTCATCCACTCCTTCTGAGGTCCCAGAGTTCTTGTCTGATTATCAGGATGTATTTGAAGAGCCCAAGTCCGATGCCCTACCTCCGCATAGGGATTGTGATTGTGCTATCAATTTGATTCCTGGTAGTAAATTCCCTAAAGGTCGATTATTTAATTTATCCGTGCCTGAACACGCTGCTATGCGCAGTTATGTGAAGGAATCCCTGGAGAAGGGACATATTCGCCCATCGTCATCACCACTGGGAGCAGGGTTCTTTTTTGTAGCCAAGAAGGATGGTTCGCTGAGACCGTGTATTGATTACCGCCTTCTTAATAAGATCACTGTTAAATTTCAGTATCCCTTGCCATTGTTATCTGACTTGTTTGCTCGGATTAAGGGGGCTAGTTGGTTCACTAAGATAGATCTTCGTGGTGCGTATAATCTGGTGAGAATCAGGCAAGGAGATGAATGGAAAACTGCATTTAATACGCCCGAGGGTCATTTTGAGTATCTAGTGATGCCGTTCGGACTTGCCAATGCTCCATCTGTGTTTCAGTCTTTTATGCATGACATCTTCCGTGAGTATCTGGATAAATTCCTGATTGTTTACTTGGATGACATTTTGATCTTCTCAGATGATTGGGAGTCTCATGTGAAGCAGGTCAGAATGGTTTTTCAGGTCCTGCGTGATAATTCTTTGTTTGTGAAGGGATCAAAGTGTCTCTTTGGTGTGCAGAAAGTTTCATTTTTGGGGTTCATCTTTTCCCCTTCTACTATCGAGATGGATCCGGTTAAGGTCCAAGCCATCCAGGATTGGACTCAGCCGACATCTCTGAAAAGTCTGCCAAAGTTCCTGGGCTTTGCTAATTTTTATCGTCCCTTCATCTGTAATTTTTCTAGCATTGCCAAACCATTGACCGATTTGACCAAGAAGGGTGCTGATTTGGTTAATTGGTCTTCTGCTGCTGTGGAGGCTTTTCGGGAGTTGAAGCGTCGTTTTTGTTCTGCCCCTGTGTTGTGTCAGCCAGATGTTTCTCTTCCGTTCCAGGTCGAGGTTGATGCTTCTGAGATTGGAGCGGGGGTGGTTTTGTCACAGAGAGGTTCTGGTTGCTCAGTGATGAAACCATGTGCTTTCTTTTCCAGGAAGTTTTCGCCCGCTGAGCGTAATTATGATGTGGGCAACCGAGAGTTGCTGGCTATGAAGTGGGCATTCGAGGAGTGGCGTCATTGGCTTGAAGGAGCTAAGCATCGCGTGGTGGTATTGACTGATCATAAGAACTTGACTTATCTCGAGTCTGCCAAGCGCTTGAATCCTAGACAGGCCCGTTGGTCGTTATTTTTTGCCCGCTTTGACTTCGTGATTTCGTACCTTCCGGGCTCTAAAAATGTGAAGGCGGATGCTCTGTCTAGGAGTTTTGTGCCCGACACCCCGGGGTTATCTGAGCCGGCGGGTATTCTCAAGGAAGGTGTCATTGTGTCTGCTATCTCCCCTGATTTGCGGAGGGTGCTGCAAAAATTTCAGGCGAATAAACCTGATCGTTGTCCAGCGGAGAAACTGTTCGTCCCTGATAGGTGGACTAATAAAGTTATCCCTGAACTTCATTGTTCGGTGTTGGCTGGTCATCCTGGAATCTTTGGTACCAGAGAGTTAGTGGCTAAATCCTTCTGGTGGCCATCTCTGTTACGGGATGTACGTACTTTTGTGCAGTCCTGTGGGATTTGTGCTAGGGCTAAGCCCTGCTGTTCTCGTGCCAGTGGGTTGCTTTTGCCCTTGCCGGTCCCAAAGAGGCCTTGGACACATATTTCGATGGATTTCATTTCTGACCTTCCCGTTTCTCAAAAGATGTCAGTCATTTGGGTGGTCTGTGATCGCTTTTCTAAAATGGTCCATCTGGTGCCCTTGGTTAAATTGCCTTCCTCCTCTGATTTGGTGCCTTTGTTCTTCCAGCATGTGGTTCGTTTGCATGGCATTCCTGAGAATATTGTTTCTGACAGAGGTTCCCAGTTTGTTTCAAGGTTTTGGCGAGCCTTTTGCGGTAGGATGGGCATTGACCTATCTTTTTCCTCGGCTTTCCATCCTCAGACTAATGGCCAGACCGAACGAACCAATCAGACCTTGGAAACATATCTGAGATGTTTTGTTTCTGCAGACCAGGATGATTGGGTGTCCTTTTTGCCGTTGGCTGAGTTCGCCCTTAATAATCGGGCCAGCTCGGCTACCTTGGTTTCTCCATTTTTCTGCAATTCTGGGTTCCATCCTAGTTTCTCTTCAGGACAGGTTGAGTCTTCGGACTGTCCTGGTGTGGATTCTGTGGTGGACAGGTTGCAGCAGATCTGGACTCAGTTAGTGGACAATTTGACCTTGTCCCAGGAGAAGGCTCAACTTTTCGCTAATCGCAGACGCCGTGTGGGTCCCCGACTTCGTGTTGGGGATCTGGTTTGGTTATCTTCTCGTCATATTCCTATGAAGGTTTCCTCTCCTAAATTTAAACCTCGTTTTATTGGTCCGTATAGGATTTCTGAGGTTCTCAATCCTGTGTCTTTTCGTCTGACCCTCCCAGACTCCTTTTCCATACATAATGTATTCCATAGGTCGTTGTTGCGGAGATACATGGCACCTATGGTTCCATCTGTTGAGCCTCCTGCCCCGGTTTTGGTGGAGGGGGAATTGGAGTATATTGTGGAGAAGATTTTGGATTCTCGTGTTTCTAGACGGAAACTCCAGTATCTGGTTAAATGGAAGGGTTATGCTCAGGAAGATAATTCCTGGGTTTTCGCCTCTAATGTCCATGCTCCCGATCTTGTTCGTGCCTTTCATGTGGCTCATCCTGGTCGGCCTGGGGGCTCTGGTGAGGGTTCGGTGACCCCTCCTCAAGGGGGGGGTACTGTTGTGAATTCTGTGGCAGAGTTCACTCCTGTGGTCACAAGTGGTACTTCGGCTGATTCTCTCTGGGAGCTTCCGTTTGTGGAGGAAAGTGGTACTGCAGCTTCTGAGTTTCCTCCCTCAGGTGATCTGGTGAGTTCGTTAGCTGCTTCTCTACTTAACTCCACCTGATGCTTTGATCCATGCTTCCTGTCAATGTTCCAGTGTTGGACTTGTGTATCTCTGGATCATTCCTGTGGCCTGCTGCTCAGCATAGCTAAGTGCTTCTTTGCTATTTGTTGCTATTTTTTCTGTCCAGCTTGTCTATTTGTTTTGCTGGAAGCTCTGGGACGCAGAGGGTGTACCTCCGTGCCGTTAGTTCGGTATGGAGGGTCTTTTTGCCCCCTTTGCGTGGTTTTCTTTAGGGTTTTGTGTAGACCGCAACGTTATCTTTTCTATCCTCGTTCTGTCTAGAATATCGGGCCTCACTTTGCTGAATCTATTTTATCCCTACGTTTGTCTTTTCATCTTACTCACAGTCATTATATGTGGGGGGCTGCCTTTTCCTTTGGGGTATTTCTCTGAGGCAAGGTAGGCTTATTTTTCTATCTTCAGGCTAGTCAGTTTCTCAAGCTGTGCCGAGTTGCATAGGTAGCGTTAGGCGCAATACACGGCTGCCTCTAGTTGTGTTTGGAGAGGATCAGGAATTGCGGTCTACAGCGTTCCCACGTCTCAGAGCTCGTTCTATTATTTTGGGTTATTGTCAGATCACTGTATGTGCTCTGATCTCTATGTACATTGTGTTACTGAATTGCCTATCATAACACTTAGGTATCCATGGTTGTGACCGCTAACAGCTAACTAACTGTCACTATATGAGTGGTCGTGAGCATGAATAGCTTAGCTGTTGCAATGCCCTGCACATGAGGTAAGCAACATAGCAACTCAGAAGAATCATACTACACTTCTAAGTGGAATTGTTTGCTAATATTATTATTATTATTACAGCTACTATGTATTTAGAGAGGATCTTGGAGATGGGAATACCCTTTTAACACTTTGATGTTAGAAACAAACTATAAAGTTATGATGCAATAGTACCTCACCCCAGCCAGAATTACTGAAGCTTATCATAACTGTAGACCACGTGCTTTAGAGTTTGCAAGTACACATGTACCACATATGGTAGCTCTGCCTCAAAGCACGCACGCTCTGGATTAGGGTATATTTTTTTAATTTTATCAGTCAAGATCATAACCTAAAGAAAGATCCCTGGGAAACTCTGCTTTTCAAGCATATCCACAATATACTCTCACACTCACACCCTTATCTCCTTTATATTCCTAGTGGCCAAACAAACTATAGCCTCAGCCTGGATAAAAACAGGACTAGATTTCAAGAAGTCAAGAGATGAATTTCTTGGTATATGATCAACGAGAAACTATCAGCTATGCTTACAGATAAAGTGCACAAATTTGAATAAATTTAGTTAGCTTGGTCAGAATATACCAACCACACTCCCATTGTGTCACCTCTGCTACGTCTGCAGGCTTCCACCATTCCTAACTCCCCTCAATAAACTTTCATTCAAAAGATAGATCTGGCTACCCACTTGGGCTTTTCCCTCTCTTTCCCTCTACCCTCATTTCAACCTACTACATTCCCCACTATTGTTTCCCTCTCTGTTTCCACTTAATTGTTTATATCGTTATATCCTGATGTGTACTTAATATGTTTCATATTTACATTTTCAATAAAAATTTACAGTTAAATTAAAATACGAGGTTCAAAGTTGTTGAACCCCTCAGAATGTTCCAATTTTCCAGATTTGGCCCTAAAAGGAACCTGTCATCAAAAATAAAGCTGTTAACTTGCAGATATGCGGTTAATCTACAGGTTAACAGTGTTAATATGCTGCCCCCCGGCGCCTGCACGCATCCGAATTCAGCGGGGAGAAAATGATCTTTGTTTGGTATTTAGTCATGGAAGCGGTGACCCCCTTGTGCAATAACTGTATCTAAACATTTCCAGTAACTGTTTTACTGCACATTGAATTGGAGGAATTGTAGCCCATTCCTCTCTATAAAACAGCTTAATCTCTGTTATGTTTGGTTTTCTCCCTCAAACTGCTCGCTTCAGGTCATCCTACAACATTTCTGGTTAGGACTGACTTTTGTGCCATGATACACAAATGTGTTGTGAATATCAGACTTTGATAAATTCCTATTCTTTAATTAAACCAGGTCTGAATGCCTTTGATTGTCAGCCCATTAATTATGAACACCAGACAAATTATCTGCGAATCAGACATACTTTTACAATTTAGACATGAGATATTGGATAATTTTCCTCATCTTAAAAGGGACAAAGTCTAGCATTTTTGACTCAGTTGTTTTGTTTGGTTCTCTTTATGTAGTTTTACGTAACACTTATGCAGAAATATGGATGCATACAGTGCCTTACCAAAGTATTCGGCTCCCTGGAAATTTTCAACCTTTCCCACATATCATGCTTCAAACATAAAGATACCAAATGTAAATTTTTGGTGCAGAATCAACAACAAGTGGAACACAATTGTGAAGCTGAACGAAATTTATTGGTTATTTTAAATTTTTCTAAAAATTTAAAAACTGAAAAGTGGGGCGTGCAATATTATTCGGCCCCTTTAACTTAATACTTTGTTGCACCACCTTTTGCTGCAATTACAGCTGCAAGTCGCTTGGGGTATATCTATATCGTTTGGCATTGTTGCCAAAAAGTTCGATTTTGGTTTCATCTGACCAGAGCACCTTCTTCCACATGTTTGGTGTGTCTCCCAGGTGGCTTGTTGCAAACTTTAAACAACACTTTTTATGGATATCTTTGAGAAATGGCTTTCATCTTGCCACTCTTCCATAAAGGCCAGATTTGTGCAGTGTATGACTGATTGTTGTCCTATGGACGGACTGTCCCACCTCAGCTGTAGATCTCTGCAGTTCATCCAGAGTGATTAAGATTAAAGTTTAGAGGGACGGCCGGGTCTTGGTAGATTTGCAGTGGTATGATACTCCTTCCATTTCAATATGATCGCTTGCACAGTGCTCCTTGGGATGTTTAAAGTTTTGGAAATCATTTTGTATCCAAATTCGGCTTTAAACTTCTCTACAACAGTATCACGGACGTGCCTGTTGTGTTTCTTGGTCTTCATGATGCTCTATGTGCTTCAAACAGAACCCTGAGACTATCACAGAGCAGGTGCATTTATACGGAGACTTGATTACACACAGGTGAATTATATTTATCATCATTAGGCATTTAGGACAACATTGGATCATTCAGAGATCCACAATGAACTTCTGGAGTGAGTTTGCTGCACTGAAAGTAAAGGGGCCGAATAATATTGTACGTTCCACTTTTCAGTTTTTTAATTTCCATAAATATTTAAAATAACCAATAAATTTCGTTCAACTTCACAATTGTGTTCCACTTGTTGTTGATTCTTCACTAAAAAATTACATTTGGTATCTTTATGTTTGAAGCATGATATGTGGGAAAAGGTTGAAAAGTTCCAGGGGGCCGAATACTTTTGCAAGGCACTGTATATGTACTAACGACTCATGAGCAGATCGATTTGCGAAGGATCGAATCTCCTGAAATTTGTGGTTTCACTCAAATTCGAACTATTTGAGATTTGTTCTGCTCGTCACCCAAAAAATTGCTTTGCACCATTTTTTACACTGCTGATGCATCAGAGTAGGCTAATGTATTTTTGCGGCGCACAAGCTTCCCCTTAATGCCCTGCAGCCATGACATCTGGGCCATCAGCGGTTCCCAGAATAGCACATTTGCATGGCAGAATCATTTTCCATTTCCAGAGGCACTGAATAAATCTTTTTCTCCTGAGTGTAAGCTGTTATGATCAACCGCGTAATCTCTCAAAGAGTGTAAGCTCTTATGATCAATGGGGTCCTCTCCCTCTCTCTCTCCTTCTTTCTCTCTCAACTTATCTCCCTTTCCAACCCCCCTCTCTCCCTCTTTCTCCTTCCCTTTCCATCTCTCTCTCCCTCTCCCTTTATCTCTCCCTCCTACATTTGTCTACCCTCTCTTCTTCCCTCTCTTTCTCCCTCAATCTCTCTTCTACGCTCTCCCTCTCTCTTTCACGCTCCCTCCACCTCTCCCAGAGTGTAAGCTCTTATGGTCAGCGGGATTCTCTCCTTCCTCTCCCCACGTGTATCTTCTGAGCAATTTACAAGTTTTCTAGTATTGAGAGTCACACAAATGTATTTGCCGTAAATCGAGCTTCTGGAAACATTTGGCCAGGTGGGCGAATAAAAATTTCAAAAGATCCACTCATCTTTAGTAATAACTTCCACTATAGCAATCACGAACACTATTTTTTGAACTATTACTGTTGTCTTCCATCACAAGGGGTATCTTGTGATAATCTTTTCTTAATTAGTGTTATCTAAAAGGTTACGCACTACGTTTCTACAGCATGACCCACATGTGACTATATGTTCTATATAGACTCTTCCGTTCAAGGATGCAAAACCTGTGATCGAGGCAGCAGCTTTAAAGCAGGAATTTGTTACCCGCAGTGTGAGGAACATCGGTACCTGGATGATGATGTAAGTGAGCTCTGCACTTATCTAGTCTTATTATTGTTACTTCTTATTACAATTTAATGATTTTGTCGAATTTTACATGTCAGAGTTTGTTTCACATAAGATATATGTCTCATAGTGTGCTATATTACCGAGGTATCCATGACAGTACTAAGTGGCAGCAACCGGAGTGTCTACAGGGGCGTAATATGTTATTCTCCGTCAGTATCAAAAAACACATTTTGTCAACTTAGAGCATAGCTATGACAGATCAGACCTGATGCAAAACTTCCAGATATATCTTTAGCATATGAGATAAGAGACAACATTGAAATACCTCAGATTAGTAACAACTTCTGCATAATTCCTGAACTACAACAGAATGATGTAAAGAGACCCCCATGCCCTCCAACCCATCAGCATTTGTATATTCCTTTATAAATACCCTGCCTGAACCCCTTCGCCACCTTGGGTTTTTCCGTTTTTGCCTTTTTGTTTTTTGCTCCTCTTTCTGCAAGAGCCATAACTTCTTTATTTTTCCATCAATATGGCCATGTGAGGGCTTGTTTTCTGCAGGACGAGTTGAACTTTTGAACAACACAATTGTTTCGACTATATAATGTACTGGAAAGTGAGAAAAAAATTCCAGTGCAGTGAAATTGCAGAAAAAAAATTCATTCCACAACTATTTTATGTTTTCTACCATATTCACTAAACGCTAAAACAGACCTGCCATTATGATTCTCCAGGTCATTAACAGTTTGCAGACACCAAACGTATAAGTTCTTTTTTATGTAAGTGATGAAATAAAAATTCAAAGTTTGTAAAAAAAAAAAAAGTGCCATTTTCCAAGTCCCGTAGCGTCTCCATTTTTCAGGATCTGAGGCTGGGTCGACGCTTATTTTTTGTGTGCCAAATTGATGTTTTTTCGATACCATTTTGGTGTAGATACAATGTTTTGATCACCTATTATTGCATTTTATTGCAATGTTGCAGTGACTAAAAAAAACTCACAATTCTGGCGATTTTATGTTTTTTCTTGTTACGCTGTTTAACGCTCAAAGTAATTATTTTTCTAAATAAACTTAGAAGAATGGGCACCAATTTCTTCGTCTGATGGCTGTGCTTTGTTACATACAAATAATTCCTCACACGTTAAGCATCTCTTCAGGGTGGTGCTTACACATGAAGTGTTCGTATAATATATAGACAAGAAGAAAAGAAATGTAGCCCTCACCAGGTCCTTCTTGCTGAATTTCTTTAATCCATATAGAATAGTATCAACATATCAATAAGGTGCATACTGCAGTGTGCAGGGGGGCAGGGGAGTGAGCAGGTGAACAAGCCTGACGGACCGTGACTAGTCTGGGGAAACAAATGCCCTCCACTTACGAGTTAAAATATTATTTACATATTAAAAAAGGACTTTAAAAATACTTTTTTAAAAATCTTTGTTAATGTGTCATCCAGGATAAAGGGCTTATTAGGTAGGGAATTTATAAAGATATACAGGTCCTTCTCAAAAAATTAGCATATAGTGTTAAATTTCATTATTTACCATAATGTAATGATTACAATTAAACTTTCATATATTATAGATTCATTATCCACCAACTGAAATTTGTCAGGTCTTTTATTGTTTTAATACTGATGATTTTGGCATACAACTCCTGATAACCCAAAAAACCTGTCTCAATAAATTAGCATATCAAGAAAAGGTTCTCTAAACGACCTATTACCCTAATCTTCTGAATCAACTAATTAACTCTAAACACATGCAAAAGATACCTGAGGCTTATATAAACTCCCTGCCTGGTTCATTACTCAAAACCCCCATCATGGGTAAGACTAGCGACCTGACAGATGTCAAGAAGGCCATCATTGACACCCTCAAGCAAGAGGGTAAGACCCAGAAAGAAATTTCTCCACAAATAGGCTGTTCCCAGAGTGCTGTATCAAGGCACCTCAATGGTAAGTCTGTTGGAAGGAAACAATGTGGCAGAAAACGCTGTACAACGAGAAGAGGAGACCGGACCCTGAGGAAGATTGTGGAGAAGGACCGATTCCAGACCTTGGGGAACCTGAGGAAGCAGTGGACTGAGTCTGGTGTGGAAACATCCAGAGCCACCGTGCACAGGCGTGTGCAGGAAATGGGCTACAGGTGCCGCATTCCCCAGGTAAAGCCACTTTTGAACCATAAACAGCGGCAGAGGCGCCTGACCTGGGCTACAGAGAAGCAGCACTGGACTGTTGCTAAGTGGTCCCAAGTACTTTTTTCTGATGAAAGCAAATTTTGCATGTCATTCGGAAATCAAGGTGCCAGAGTCTGGAGGAAGACTGGGGAGAAGGAAATGCCAAAATGCCTGAAGTCCAGTGTCAAGTACCCACAGTCAGTGATGGTGTGGGGTGCCATGTCAGCTGCTGGTGTTGGTCCACTTTCATCAAGGGCAGGGTCAATGCAGCTAGCTATCAGGAGATTTTGGAGCACTTCATGCTTCCATCGGCTGAAATGCTTTATGGTGATGAAGATTTCATTTTTCGGCACGACCTGGCACCTGCTCACAGTGCCAAAACCACTGGTAAATGGTTTACTGACCATGGTATTACTGTGCTCAATTGGCCTGCCAACTCTCCTGACCTGAACCCCATAGAGAATCTGTGGGATATTGTGAAGAGAAAGTTGAGAGACGCAAGACCCAACACTCTGGATGAGCTTAAGGCCGCTATTGAAGCATCCTGGGCCTCCATAACATCTCAGCAGTGTCACAGGCTGATTGCCTCCATGCCACGCCGCATTGAAGCAGCCATTTCTGCCAAAGGATTCCCGACCAAGTATTGAGTGCATAACTGAACATTATTATTTGATGGTTTTTTTGTTTGTTATTAAAAAACACTTTTATTTGATTGGATGGGTGAAATATGCTAATTTATTGAGACAGGTTTTTTGGGTTATCAGGAGTTGTATGCCAAAATCATCAGTATTAAAACAATAAAAGACCTGACAAATTTCAGTTGGTGGATAATGAATCTATAATATATGAAAGTTTAATTGTAATCATTACATTATGGTAAATAATGAAATTTAACACTATATGCTAATTTTTTGAGAAGGACCTGTATATGCTAATTTTTTGAGAAGGACCTGTATACAAATGCTGGTGGGCCGGAAAGCATGGGGAACACGCAGGTTCCCATTAAAAATGGCCACGTTTTGCTCTTAGTTCATTATTGCTGCTCCTCCCTCCCTTTGTTTAATTCCACCATACAGTTTGGTCTGTATCAAGGGGGCATTGGTCGCCATTTCATCATGGAGAGCCGAAGAAAAACACGTTCTCCCAGCAATCTGCGAGCACCGATAAAAAACGATAAAAATTAGGACTAATTTCAAGATTTAAAAACAAAAATGGAATACTACGGGGAGCAGTGAGGATAGAACAGAAAAGGAATGAAAATTAGCCACTTTTGGTCCAGTGACAAGTCCTCTTTAAAAGGAACCAGTCATCAAACTCGTGCTGCCCAAACCACAGGCAGCACAACTTCGAGCCTGGCTGTGTGATTGCAGCCATTTACGCTTTATTCTGAAACACTTTGAATAGCTGGCCAGGGACTACGGCCACAATTGATAAAAAGTGAATATGCCAGAATTCTGCCATTAAAACCCAGCTTTGCTGAAACAGGCAGAGCTGGGATGGAATGGGGACTTGATGCAGCAGATCATCTAGTTTATGACAATGTTTTAAGCCAAAAATCTTATTCCAGTCTCTTAACTGGAGTAAGATTTGTGGCGAGATGCACAGAGGCACATGTCACTTGTCAAAAGTGCCTAATTCATTAAGAGGTGTGTGTCTCTTTAAAGAAACCTCGACATCTATTACATACTGCCCGACCCTGTGTAACCTGTATCAGACACGGGTTGCATGGTCCCAGCCAGGTAGCTTTGACTCTGACTCACTGTGGTATTTCAGAGGAAAACATTCTTTAAAAGCCACCAGAGACTGAGTCACACTGGAGACTATTCAGATAAGCTGGTTCCTGATGGCTTCCCTCACTGGCTCCCTTTGTGTGCATATATAGGGAGAGACCTGTCAATCTAAGGCATTGGGAGGGGAGAATCCACCAGGGACCTGCCAGTCCTACTACTCTACATCGTCTACTAGTCTACATAGTCTACCGCAGCATTTTAGAGTCCAACATCCAGGGCCTGATACATGCTGCCCACAGATTGGACAGGATCTCTCAGCTGTCAGGTTCCCTTTAATGAATCAGGAGGGTTTGACAGCAGTATGCCCCTTCATCAAGACTGGCTCAAACAATGTCGGTCTTAATGACTCAGGGCCTATGTTCCTCAACTAACTAGTTCATAGCAGGTCTATGGTGAGCTTGTTCCTGCCTTGATCCCTTTGTCTTACAAGCCTCTCCCTGCACAAACGAGCTGGCAACACAGCACAATGTTAGCGTGCGCTCTTAGACGAATACCTAGCACGCAGAGACCAGTGCCGCCCCCAAGAAAAGCAGCCAGTGTAGCTAGGGAAGGATAGAGAATTTTTTATTCCCTCTGAAATGTAAAGTGATGCAGTATATGTTCATGCTATGGAAATAAAAATTATAATTATTTTATTAAAGTATATTAGACAAGAGATTAGATTATAGCATTAAATAGATAGAATAAAAATTAATTTGCTTCTTTAACCACCCCTTTAAGCGTGTCAGCATCAGGCTGTACAGCCTACACTTGAATACCTAATCTATTTACAGTTGTAGCAAACTTTTGCTTGCAATACCTTCATTTTTCCACTAGATGGTGCACTATACTTAGGACATTAACTTCTTTTTTTCTGGTAATAAAAGAAGTGAATGATTCATAGTTTGGTTTTACAATGCAAAGATGCAGGGGGATGCACACATGGCAGACCTGCAGCAGGTTTACAGAATACTTACCAATGCTATAAGTGCATGCAGACCAACCTTATATAGTGATAAAAGAGGAGAGGCGGTGTGAAAACTTATTATGAATTGTGTAGTAATGGTATTTATACATTGTAAAGCAATGCAGCAGGTCAGTATACATTGTTTTTATTTTCTGCAAAGCCCTAAATTGATTAAGCAGGGGTTGTCCAATAGTGGACAAACCCTTTAAGTATGTTTTTTTTTACTCTAGTCATATTAGTAATACTTTTATTTATAAAAGACATATATGTAAAACACATGGACATGTAGACACCTATATAAAGTATCCGTTCAAGAAAACAAATGTTTTACTAGATTTTTCTTTATTGTAAGAGTGTTCTTTCTCCATCTTCTACAGTGATTTGGTTTAGTGATTTTGATATTTTTGTAAATCTCTAAATGCCATAAGGTCAAACTTCCATAATTACATCTTTCTAATTGCAGAGTGTTTGTCAGCCGTGTGATCCTTCCTGTAGACATTGCTCTGGACCTGGATCTGACCATTGTATATCTTGCAATAGTAAAACTGCATGGTCTCCTGAAGAAATGAGATGTATTAACTGCTGTGATTCAGAGGCCGATCAAAATGACTGCTGTTTTTGTGATGTCAATTCAGGTATGAGCACTGGAATATAATATGCTGTTATGAGACGCATTTATCAAGTTAGGTACAATCGACAACATATCTGTGCTGTGACGCCACTTTGTAGTGTTGGGTGTTGTTGTAGTGTTGTTGCATAGGCAGAACTAGCAATGAAGGTGCAGTTATCCTATTGCCATGACATTTGGGGCTATGGTTAGGCAACTTATGACACTAAGATTCGCTCACCACAGAGTGGTGTATATCAGTCCTACAGAAGAGCTCATATGAGTGAATACAGTATAACTCCCAAGAAGCACTTCCGCTGTATTGGGGTCATATTTGACACAGACCTTTCCTTTATTCTCTACATTTAATCGCTCACATGCTCATGTTGGCTGCATTTTAACAACCTCTCCAGAATCTGACTTTTTCTCAACTTTTAAACTGGAAAAACTCTTACTGTCACTCTTATTCATTCCCGTCTGGACTATTGCAACTCTCTACTGATTGGTCTCCCTCTAAGCAAACTTTCTCCTCTCCAATCCATCCTGATTGCCACTGCCAGGGTCATATTTCTGTCCTTCCGCTACACTGATGCCTCCAACCTGTGCCAGTCATTGCACTGTTTGCCCTTCCGCTACAGATACAATGCAAACGTATCTCTCTCCCTCATAAAGCTCTTCACAGTTGTGCACCACCCTATATCGCATCCCTCATTTCTGTCTATCACTCTAATCGTGCACTCCATTCTGCCAATGATCTAAGATTAACATCCTCCATAATCAAAAACTTGCACCTTTGTTTCCAAGACTTCTCTTGTGCTGTGCTAGTTTTCTGGAATGCACTAACATGGATCTAGCCCCATGTTTTGAAACATGCTTTAAAACCACATATCTTGAGACAGGCATATCACTAATCTAACTGTTCTCTGTTCCCTCTTCCTAAATTTTACTCAGAATCTGGTCCCCTCCTACTCATCTGTCTCCACATAGCTGTACATAGATAATGGCTGTGACTGGATCATGCAGCTTATTTGAAATGCCCTATTTATTATAATGATGGGTGGACCATTCATAAGAAGCACTTTTACCTATTGTATCCCCCGTATTTCCTTATAGATTGTAAGCAGGGACTTTACTCTTCTTGTAATTATTGATCTATGTGTTACTTTCTATTGTCTTTATTGTACATGTCTATGCTTAATAAGGGACTGGAATAAGATTTGTGCCATAGCCAACACTGATGCTTGTCATGAATTTGATGAACTGGGGATTCCATTCTCCATCATGCCTCCTGCCTCCGTCCCACCCCAGCTCTGCCCTATTTGTCAATGCTGGATGAAAATGGAGTGGAAATGGCAAAAGTTGCTAAATTTTTGCTCTAGTTTGTGTTCTACAAAAATTTGGCGACTTTTCATAACTTTTTACACCAGAATTCTGGCTAATAAACTGAAATGAATCGGGCCGTAGTCTTTATAAGTAACTGTTGTGTCTTTGTCACTTACCCACATGATTGACCTTTGTAAGCATTTACTTAATGGATCTTTCATTAATGTGGATTGTACTTTCATACATATATTGTACTTGCCCTGAATCTCCTTACCTGCAAGATTAAGCTGTCACTCATGGCCCAATTTAACACTTGGATTTAATCCATCAATTTGACAGTTTGCTCAGTGCACTCACTGCACATAAGAGGTTACATCCTAAAATGACAGCAGCCACACAATAAGATACTTTCACCCCATGCAGTTTACTTCCCATATGTGAACTTTTTGAGTGAGGGTTCAGGAGGTGCTAACCACTCTTCATCCAGACTTGACTTCTCATTGATGTTGTCTCAAGTGATTTTATTTACACATTTTATGATCCAGTGGTTGTATTGTATTTGACATTTAGCAATATAACCCCTTAGCGACCAGGCCAAATCTTTCAAATCTAACATGTGTCACTTTACGTGGCAATAACTGTGTAATGTTTCAACATATCTGTTTTTGTGGCACATTATACTTTATGTTAATAGTAAATGTAGATCAATATGCTTTGTGCTTATTTATAAAAATATCAGGCATTTGCCAAAAATGAAAGAAAATATCCAATTTTCAAACTTTGAATGATTATCCCTTTAATTCAGATAATCATACCACATAAAAAGTTAACAAATAATATTTCCCTCATTACATCAGCACCATTTGTAAAATGTTCCAATATTTTGTTAGAATGTAAGAAGGTTTAAAAATGTAGCAGTTTTCTTTTTTAAAGGAAATTCACAAAACTTTTTTTTAGAGACCTATTCAGCTTTGATTAAATGACTTCGGGAGACCGATATATTTAACCTCCCCTAAAGTGATACCATTTTAAAAATAGCGCCCCTCAGCATAATCAGGATTGCTGTCAGGTAGTTTATCTAAAAAACTAATTAAAGCTGCCAAAAAGGAAACAAAGAAGCACATTGCTAAGGAGAGTAAAACTAATCCCAAACTGTTCTTCAACTATATCAATAGTAAAAGAATAAAAACACCTTCTTCTCCACGGTATTCACGGTGGAAAATGAAATGCTAGGTGAAATCCCAAGAAACAATGAAAACCCTATATTAAGGGTCACCAATCTAACCCAAGAAGAGGTGCGAAACCGGCTAAATAAGATTAAAATAGATAAATCTCCAGACCGGATGGCATACACCCACGAGTACTAAGAGAACTAAGTAATGTAATAGATAAACCATTATTTCTTATTTTTAGGGACTCTATAGCGACAGGGTCTGTTCCGCAGGATTGGCGCATAGCAAATGTGGTGCCAATATTCAAAAAGGGCTCTAAAAGTGAGCCTGGAAATTATAGGCCAGTAAGTCTAACCTCTATTGTTGGTAAAATATTTGAAGGGTTTCTGAGGGATGTTATTCTGGATTATCTCAATGAGAATAACTGTTTAACTCCATATCAGCATGTGTTTATGAGAAATCGCTCCTGTCAAACCAATCTAATCAGTTTTTATGAAGAGGTAAGCTATAGGCTGGACCACGGTGAGTCATTGGACGTGGTATATCTCGATTTTTCCAAAGCGTTTGATACCGTGCCGCACAAGAGGTTGGTACACAAAATGAGAATGCTTGGTCTGGGGGAAAATGTGTGCAAATGGGTTAGTAACTGGCTTAGTGATAGAAAGCAGAGGGTGGTTATAAATGGTATAGTCTCTAACTGGGTCGCTGTGACCAGTGGGGTACCGCAGGGGTCAGTATTGGGACCTGTTCTCTTCAACATATTCATTAATGATCTGGTAGAAGGTTTACACAGTAAAATATCGATATTTGCAGATGATACAAAACTATGTAAAGCAGTTAATACAAGAGAAGATAGTATTCTGCTACAGATGGATCTGGATAAGTTGGAAACTTGGGCTGAAAGGTGGCAGATGAGGTTTAACAATGATAAATGTAAGGTTATACACATGGGAAGAAGGAATCAATATCACCATTACACACTGAATGGGAAACCACTGGGTAAATCTGACAGGGAGAAGGACTTGGGGAACCTAGTTAATGATAAACTTACCTGGAGCAGCCAGTGCCAGGCTGCAGCTGCCAAGGCAAACAGGATCATGGGGTGCATTAAAAGAGGTCTGGATACACATGATGAGAGCATTATACTGCCTCTGTACAAATCCCTAGTTAGACCGCACATGGAGTACTGTGTCCAGTTTTGGGCACCGGTGCTCAGGAAGGATATAATGGAACTAGAGAGAGTACAAAGGAGGGCAACAAAATTAATAAAGGGGATGGGAGAACTACAATACCCAGATAGATTAGCGAAATTAGGATTATTTAGTCTAGAAAAAAGACGACTGAGGGGCGATCTAATAACCATGTATAAGTATATAAGGGGACAATACAAATATCTCGCTGAGGATCTGTTTATACCAAGGAAGGTGACGGGCACAAGGGGGCATTCTTTGCGTCTGGAGGAGAGAAGGTTTTTCCACCAACATAGAAGAGGATTTTTTACTGTTAGGGCAGTGAGAATCTGGAATTGCTTGCCTGAGGAGGTGGTGATGGCGAACTCAGTCGAGGGGTTCAAGAGAGGCCTGGATGTCTTCCTGGAGCAGAACAATATTGTATCATACAATTAGGTTCTGTAGAAGGACGTAGATCTGGGGATTTATTATGATGGAATATAGGCTGAACTGGATGGACAAATGTCTTTTTTCGGCCTTACTAACTATGTTACTATGTTACTATGTTATGAACCCTTCAAGTTCTTTTCAGGAAGTAATGCAAAGTGGCATTACAGTAGAGAAAAATGTAACTATTATCACCTAAATGTTGCTAACTTCTGAACAGGACACTGTAGCCGGCAGACTCTAAGGCCATTATTTAGCCATGAATTGCCATGACAACCATCAGGAGGAGCAAAGAAAATTATTGCACATGTTTTGCTATACACATGTTTTTTTCCTTTGTGTGTATTGCAACAACAGCAACACAAAAATAAGGAAAAAAAAAAGGCAAATTGGACATAATTTCACACAAAACTCCAAAAATGGTCCGGACAAAATTCTTGGCACCCTCAACTTAATATTTTGTTGCACATCCTTTGGAATAAATAACTGCAATCAATCGCTTGCTATAACCATCAACAAGCTTCTTACCTCTCAACTGGAATTTTGGACCACTCTTTTTTGGCAAACTGAGCCAGGTCTCTCATATTTGAAGGCTGCCTTCTCCTAACAGCAATTTTAAGATCTGTTTACAGGTTTTCAGTAGGATTTAGATTCACACTCATTGCTGACCACTTCAGAACTCTCCAGCATTTTGTTTCCATCCTTTTCTGGGTTCTTCTTGAAGCATGTTTGGGGTCATTCTCCTACTGGAAGACCCATGACCTAGGAAGCAAACCCTGTTTTCTGACTCTGGGCACTACATTGAGACCCAAAATCCTTTGGTAGTCTTCTAATTTCATGATACCTTGCACACTGTTAAAGCACCAAATACCAGAGGCAGTAAAACAATCCCAAAATATTTTTGAACCCCACCGTATTTAACTGTAAGTACTGTGTTTTTTTCTTTGTAGGCCTCATTCCATTTTCTGTAAGTAGTAGAATGATGTACTTCACCAAAAAGCTATATCTTGGTTTCATCTGTCCACAAAAAGGATTTTGGCTTATTCACATACATCTTAGCAAACTACAGTCTAGCTTTTCAGCATCTCTGTGTCAGATGTGGTGCCCACCTGGGTCTCCTGCTATAGCATTTTATTTCATTCAGATGTTGATCGATAGTTTGCACTGATACTGATGCACCCTGAGCCTGCAGAACAGCTTGAATTTTTTTTTAAACGTGATTGGGGCTGCTTTTCTACCAATCTAGCTATCATTTGTTGCAACCTTTCATAATTTTTTCTCTGTCATCAGTGTCCAGGGAGTTTAGCTATGGTGTCATAGGCAGAGTTGCCACTAGAAACTTTGGGGCCCCATGCTGACAAAAATTTTTGGGCCCCCTTGAGACTGCACCCAGGCTCCCCCCCAGCCCCGCCTCAACCCCTCGAACTGTCCACAGTCTCGCCGCTCTCTCTTGGAAAAGCTCCACTTCTCACCAATTGCACATTAAGGCCAGGGTCACACTTGCAAGTGTGATGCTAGAAACTCGTGAGTCTCTCGCATCAATACCTGCCACTGGTGTCGGCACTCGGCCTCTTGTCTCCTCTGCCCCGTGTCTCCCATTCTGCCCATGTCTCCAATCTGCGCTGGACAGGATGGAGATACATGGTCCAGGTGTCTCCATCCTGCCAGTGAAATTGTAGCTTGCCACTTTCAATAAAATAATAAAAAAAAAAAACCTTTCTCCTTACCTGGCCATGCTCCTGCGGCGATTATCCCTCCAGGCGTTTCAAGTGCACACTCGCCGGCGAATGACAATGACGTCATACGCCGGCAGTGTGCGCGCTGACGTCAGCTGCCAGCCTCTGATTGGCTTGCGGCTTTAACTATTGCCATGCGGGCAGGTTCAGTTACTAGATCGACAGAATCCTGCCGCTCGGGCCCAGAGCAGAAGAGATGGGGCCCAATGCATACTCCCTCTGCTGATGGGGCTCCATACTCCAGTGAGGGCAGGAGTGCCCTGATGGCGGCCCTGAACGTGGGTTCTAAGCTTCTTGATTAAGTTGCCCACAATGGGGTTTTGTGTGAAATTATGCCAAATTTGCAATTTTTCTCATTTTTTTCATGATGTTCCAATACACACAAAGGAAATAAACGTGCATAAAAAAAAAACATGAAAATCAAACAATAATCCCAAGATTGAGAAAATGGTTATATAGTAACTAGTTGTACTGTCATATGACATCCATATCAATTATTAGTACGCACCCGTTCTACGCAATCATAGATAGAATCATATAGAGACTGAAGCGTATTTCGAACAAAATATAACAATCTTTATTAGAATAAAAATGGACAAACACATATCTAAAAATAGTACCCACAGGTTAATGAGCCAAACAAACATAGGTGGCACCACTACTGAGCAGATAGTCTGGCAAGACCTAGTGAACTATAGTAGTATGGTGTGCTGCTATATGGAACGGGACTCCTGCAATGGGGAACACAGCAACCCACAAGATATACACAGCTAAAGGCAACAGTATACAGCCTTAGTGGCGTGCCAGAGTTGTCATGCACAGATATACAATAAGCAGCAGGAGAACACACGTTTATACTTGCAGCAACCGTAACAAACCTAAATAGCAGGGTCTTACCAGAGCTCAGGAGATGGTGCCACAGCCCCTACGCGCATTTCGGCGACGTGCCTTCGTCCCCCTGACGTCAGCATAGAGAGGATACTGAAAACCGTGAGATTCTATGAGCTGTCCCAAACAGCACATAATTCTAATAGCCCAGGAGAAATATGTTGTTATTGGAACACATAGATTCAAGGTTAAAATCATGGAATGAGAATCACCAAGTTTTATTTTATTACTGTATATAGTCATTTTCTCACAAACTCTTCTCTATATTATGGTGAAGAATATCAATTGTTAGTTTAGGGGCTGTAGTTTAGAGCCTAGAAGTGTATTTCCTGGTATACTATTCTAAAAAGGTATATCAAGTTGTCATGTGTTGACAATTGACCAGGGAGGGAGAAGATACTATGTGAATATTCTTATATGTAGGAGTGTAATCTTTCAGTATGTTTTTACTAATCAAATGGTATGGCTGAATATGTTGGAGAACACTGATATACAGTATACCAGTTTTGTAGTAATCTGATGTGCTACCTTTATTAGTAAAATCATACTGACAGGTTCCTGTTAAGACATTAAAGGAGTTGTTCACTACTCAGACAACCCCTTATGAATGCCTTTATTTCCCCTCCAGGAGCCACTGTGCTCTGAAAGCTTGCAAACATATTATTTTCTGGTCAGCCAATAAAGGTATCACTCCTAGAATACTTTTGTCATCATTGGGCAGAAAAGTATTCACATCGGATTCTCGTCCAGTAAAAAAAACACCTATATTCACCTCTGGTACTGGCGCCATTCCAGTGGTGTCAGCACGGGCTCTTCCGGAGCTCATGTGGTGTTGTTATGTCACACGATTCCTGTGGCGAGTCAGTGCTGGCTTCACTCTCCTCTCAGATGCACATAATTGACATCCAGAGGAAGTGAGAAGGTAGCAGCAGCTCTCACTTCCTCCAGATTTCTTGATTTGTTTGAAGGAGGGGAGAATGAAGCTAGTGCTGATTGACTGTAGTTATCAGTTATCAAGTGATATATCAATGTCATGTGGGCCCCTGGAGAGCCAGTACCGACACCGCTGGAATGGTGCCATTACCGGAGGTGAGTATAGTTGTTATTATTTTAGTGGGAGGAAACATAGGGATCCGGAAGGGGTTGTCCGAGTATTGTCAAACCCCTTTGTGTCAACCAGGGAACACAAATTGCTGCCTAGGATTCTTTCTTCTCATTTATGAATAGTTAGAATGTTATTAAAGAACAAGACGTGCACTCTCGCTAGTGGTGGTGCAGACTGAACATGGAGGGATAATCCAGAATATAGTCATGCACAACAACAGTCGCACTCAAAGAAAGGTCTTCAGAATTTTCGTTAAGCTGAAAAACATGGTTTTCTTTATTACAAACACCAAAATAAAGGTATCACCGCAGTGTTTCAAGGTAGGTAACGTTTCGACCCACAGGGTCTTTCTCAAACCTTACTTTTAAGGTTTTAAGGACACACACCACCACCGCAGACACCATTGCTTTCGCTTCTACAGCCCCAAACTGGACTCCTACACCCCTCCAGGGATTTGTGCCCTCCGCTCTGTTCCCACTATTTAAAAGTAAGGTTTGAGAAAGACCCTGTGGGTTGAAACGTTACCTACCTTGAAACACTGCGGTGATACCTTTATTTTGGTGTTTGTAATAAAGAAAACCACGTTTTTCAGCTTAACGAAAACTCTGAAGACCTTTTTTTGAGTGCGACTGTTGTTGTACATGACTAGTTAGAATGTTATTACTTGAGTTAGAAAAGGTCATGAAAGAATTACAGTAACTAACTAATATACTTTCCTGCATTGCAGTTTTGTGCATAAAACATCTACAGCTAGAAGCTGAGCAAGTTTCTTTGAAGAACCTGAAGTTTCCAGCCAGCTCCACAGTCTCTCTCTCTCCACATTTTTCTGCTGTGGCTCCTGTTTTGGTTTCATTACTTTTGATTATTGCTGTTGCACTGCTAAGTATATGGGGGGTCAAATCCAAGAAGATGCTTTGCTGGAAGCAGAGCTATGAAAGGTTAGCAGATAGTCCTCAGGATGTGTCATGTCAAGATGAAGATTGCAAACAGGAGTACGAAGAAGTTGAGGAGAATTTAGGTGAATGTGATGTAGTATATAGTACTAAAGATGGGACTGTGTACAAGAAGCTACCTTTCAAGATACACACAGCTGAAAGTGGGCTATTGAATAATGAAGATTGCATGAATAAAGTATAGTAGCTTTTTTGGATGAAATGCTAGGTTGACCATCATCACAGTGTTTACGCATATCTTCAATAGCATGAAATCAATGTGCACATTTTAAAGCGCCTGAGATCAATGGAAATGGACACATCACACTATCCTTTATATATCCAAGTTACACATGGTCATATGCCAATAAATATGTGTGGGTGATATACAATGTATCAAGAAGATAGGTACTTTTTAATAATTACTCATAAAAAAGGACAGATTATAGTGGAGACAACAGGCTTTAACCTGGGAGTTTCATTCATTGCTTTTAAGACACTCAAAGCAGCCACTCAAGGCTTTTAAATGTATTTTAATAAGTCAAAGACGAGGTGATAGTGTAATTTGTCCTAACACACTTTACCAATTGTCAATACTCTGTTCTTTTCGCTGTTTTAAAAGAAAGCACTGCAACACATACGATCTAACAATTTGTTTCAAATTGAAAAACATTGCTTTTACATAATTAGCCAGCCGATGGCAGTGTGTTAGCATTGCATGGAGCTACTTGGCAATACAACAATGGAACATTGCTGGTGAAAAGAATAAACAAAAAGAAAAACAGCTGACTGCACCACCGCTGCAGCTGACTGCCTCCGCTCCAGGCTAATTAGCCCCAGCTGGCCCCCAGATCTCGGGTGCTTAGGCCAAGAGAACAGATATCTTAGATGCACGGAAAAGAAAACGGCAGCACTCACCGATCTTCTTGACAGGTACCTTTATTAGTTAAAAGTCTTCACGGCTCGGGGGTGAATGAACAGAAGAATGTGAAGGCAGAACGACGGCCGTTTCGCGCCGGTCTGGCACTTCAACGGGTTCAGTGGAAGATCGGACGTGACGTCTGAAGTAGTCAGCACAAACTGTGCTCCTCCCTGCAGACTCACTCCGCCCATCCACGGTACAAACTGAATTAAAAACCATAAAACCAATATACAACAGTACCTATAGACACCAAACTGCATAACGGTCGACGAAACATAGATATACAGATGCAAATCTGGCAAGCTGAAATGCTAAACATGTATTGTTAAACCACAAAGGATGACTCTTAACCAAGGCTGACCACTATTACACTGTAACGAAAGCGGAGATATGGGCAGAGAGCCTCTCTGGTACGTCTTATTATAATATATCGCCATAATATCGCAGGCATTAGGTGACACTAATCCTGCAACAGAAATGCAAATGAGGGTGGATACATTATATCATGCGTCTTGTCAAAGATTGCTACCACAACACCGCATGAAAAAATCTCCACGACTATTTTCTAGACTAAACTCAGCTGGACATAAACCAGATTAGCTGAACAACAACAAGAATAAGGGGGATAGGGGGGTGCGGGGGTGCAGCTGACCAATCATAAAAATATTGACATGTCGATCTTATCATTAAGACCTGCGGGGCCCATGGCCCCTGTCCGCATGATCCATGTCGCTTCTCGTCTTAATAATATATTATTATGGTCACCTCCTCTTTTGGGCAGTTTAACCTGCTCTATTCCAGCAAATGTCATAACTCCTGTATGTCCCCCATGGGTTTCTCTTATATGCTTAATGAGTCTGGGTGCGCCTTTCTCTGTGATAACGGATCTACAATGTTCCCTATAACGTATGTAAAGGCACCTGATAGTTTTGCCTATATAAAAGCATCCACATGGACACCATACAACATACACTACATTTTTTGTTTGACAAGTAATCAATTGCATGACTCTGTGTTCGACTGGTCCAATCTGTAAAATCCTGCCTGTAACGTGATAGCTACAATGTTTACAGTGACCACACCGATGGTTCCCCAATGGGGCACTACATTCTAACCAATTGTCAACCTTATTGTCTGAAATGCAATTGTGCATTAATATGTCTCTAATCCTAGTACTCCTTCTATTGGAGATCAGAGGACCTCTAGCTGCCACCTCTGCCAGTGCACTATCACCATTTAACAGGTGCCAATTATTCCTAATGGCAGTTCTAATCTGTTGATCCATGGGGCCGTACTGAAAACAAAAGGTGAATCTTTTACCAGTTGGGCTGCGTGTATAAGTAGTTACCGCAGCTTCATCCATTTTCCTTCGTGCATCCTGCCATACTTGGTCGGGATACCCTCTATACTTTAAACGAAGCGTACAGACAATTGAGCGATGAAACCACCTACAAGAGATTATCGAGTGACCCTACAGAAAAATATAAGAGAGAACTTAGGACATTGTTGAGAATAGCTGCTGAGACTCAAGCTCTTTCTTCCAATAGAGCCGATAAGCTGCTGCCGGAGTTCCCCATGAAGCCGCACTGGTACCATGTCCCGAAAATTCATAAAAGCATCACTGACCCACCCGGCCGACCCATTGTGTCGGGGGTGGCGTCTTTAACGGAACCGATTTCCAAGTATATAGATTGGCTATTACGCCCGTTATTGGTACACATACCGGCATATATTAAAGATACTGGTGCGTTCCTCAAACATATTCGCCATTTTACTTGGCAACCAAATTTCAAGCTAGCATCAGTAGATGTCACCAATTTGTACACACGTATACCACAAGAACAAGGAGTGGCATCCATAACGCCAAATTCTAGAAACTACACAGAAGGAAAGTTATGTGATAAATTTCATTTGTGATGGCCTTCGGTTTATTTTAACGCATAACGCATTTACCTTCTTGGACCTCTGGTACTTACAGACACTCGGTACGGCCATGGGGACTCCGGCAGCTTGCACTTTCGCTAATCTCTATTTAGGCCACTTTGAAGAGGTGTACATATATTCTGTCAACAATGTTTTTTTGAAACATATCAAATTGTATTTACGCTATGTCGATGACATGTTCTTCGTATGGGACGGCTCGGAAGAAGAGTTCGAACAGTTCATCTCCTTTTTGAACCATAATGATATGGGAATGTCCTTTACATCCACTTTCAGGGGAAGTCATCTAGATTTTTTGGATGTATCAGTCAACATATTAGATGGAGTAATACACACCTCTATATGCCGTAAACCGGTGTCCGCCAATGCACTCATGCACTTTAATAGCTACCACCCTAGTCACACCAAGCGTTCGTTGCCGTACGGCCAATTAGTTAGAACCAGACGTGCCAATAACACACAAGCAGGATTTGATACACAGACACGAGAGTTGGAGGAACGTTTAAAGTATAGAGCAGAGGTCCCCAACTCCAGTCCTCAAGGCCCACCAACAGGTCATGTTTTCAGGATTTCCTTTGCATTGCACAGGTGATGCAATTATTACCTGGGCAAGACTAAGGAAATCCTGAAAACATGACATATTGGTGGGCCTTGAGGACTGGAGTTGGGGACCCCTGGTATAGAGGGTATCCCGACCAAGTATGGCAGGATGCACGAAGGAAAATGGATGAAGCTGTGGTAACTACTTATACACGCAGCCCAACTGGTAAAAGATTCACCTTTTGTTTTCAGTACGGCCCCATGGATCAACAGATTAGAACTGCCATTAGGAATAATTGGCACCTGTTAAATGGTGATAGTGCGCTAGCAGAGGTGGCAGCTAGAGGTCCTCTGATCTCCAATAGAAGGAGTACTAGGATTAGAGACATATTAGTGCACAATTGCATTTCAGACAATAAGGTTGACAATTGGTTAGAACGTAGTGCCCCATTGGGGAACCATCGGTGTGGTCACTGTAAACATTGTAGCTATCACGTTACAGGCAGGATTTTACAGATTGGACCAGTCGAACACAAAGTCATGCAATTGATTACTTGTCAAACAAAACATGTAGTGTATGTTGTATGGTGTCCATGTGGACGCTTTTATATAGGCAAAACTATCAGGTGCCTTAACATACGTTATAGGGAACATTGTAGATCCGTTATCACAGGGAAAGGCACACCCAGACTCATTAAACATATAAGAGAAACCCATGGGGGACATACAGGAGTTATGACATTTGCTGGAATAGAGCAGGTTAAACTGCCCAAAAGAGGAGGTGACCATAATAATATATTATTAAGACGAGAAGCGACATGGATCATGCGGACAGGGGCCATGGGCCCCGTAGGTCTTAATGATAAGATCGACATGTCAATATTTTTATGATTGGTCATCTGCACCGCCGCACCCCCCTATCCCCCTTATTCTTGTTGTTGTTCAGCTAATCTGGTTTATGTCCAGCTGAGTTTAGTCTAGAAAATAGTTATGGAGATTTTTTCATGCGGTGTTGTGGTAGCAATCTTTGACAAGACGCATGATATAATGTCTCCACCCTCATTTGCGTTTCTGTTGCAGGATTAGTGTCACCTAATGCCTGCGATATTATGGCGATATATTATAATAAGACGTACCAGAGAGGCTCCCTGCCCATATCTCCGCTTTCGTTACAGTGTAATAGTGGTCAGCCTTGGTTAAGAGTCATCCTTTGTGGTTTAACAATACATGTTTAGCATTTCAGCTTGCCAGATTTGCATCTGTATATCTATGTTTCGTCGACCGTTATGCAGTTTGGTGTCTATAGGTACTGTTGTATATTGGTTTTATGGTTTTTAATTCAGTTTGTACCATGGATGGGCGGAGTGAGTCTGCAGGGAGGAGCACAGTTTGTGCTGACTACTTCAGACGTCACGTCCGATCTTCCACTGAACCCGTTGAAGCGCCAGACCGGCGCGAAACGGCCGTCGTTCTGCCTTCACATTCTTCTGTTCATTCACCCCTGAGCCGTGAAGACTTTTAACTAATAAAGGTACCTGTCAAGAAGATCGGTGAGTGCTGCCGTTTTCTTTTCCGTGCATCTAAGATTGCTGGTGAAATTTGCTCGTATATTGATACAGTTTTTTGTACTTAAGTGTTTTATACTTATTTCATAACGGAAGCCAGAATACAATTCTGTAAGACTTGTAAGTAGATGTCTCCCACCTTTTGGTTCTCTTGAACTCCTATTGACAATTATTATAAAGAAAACATGTCTGCATGTAAATACAAAGAACAGATATAGGTCACTACGCACTCATGCTCTACTAAATTAGATGTAATGTGGTACAATATTAAATGTATTTGTTTTATTAAACACCTTTGTACTATTCTCATCAGGAATGTATTAAGTGTTGCACCTTATGATTTCTTACTTTAAGTCTTTGAGTTATATTTTGTATCCTGCAAGACTAGAATATTGTGGACACATCTGACTACTCTGGCATGTCAATGAATCATCCAAACCATAATACCACTATGACAGTGCCAGACATAATGTTCACATACCAGTGCCAACCACAGTGCTCTCAGAGGAGCTACAGGCAGGGATCCTATAACAGTAACAACCAGTTCTCCTGAATTACTTAATTAGCGACAGCTTATTGGCAAGGGAGGCTACAGGTCTCACATTGCTGTGCAAGCTGCAGGGCAAAAAACCCTCTGTCACTGTTACCCAGTACCCCCGTTACAAATTCACAGTGAATGTAGAACTTGTAAGCTTGTGAATTGTAAGTGACAGAGGTTGCTATAGCTTATTAATTACATCAGTAAGACTATTCATCATTTTGTAAAGTGGACCGTGGACTTTATGGGCAATCTAATCATACAGAAGGAGACGCCAGTGGCATAGCATAGTCATATTATGAGGGATGCTCAAAATGTCTAACATTTTATGGGATTGACCTTGCTGGATCTTCTCTATAAAAGGGGATTTTGACAACCAACTTTTGAGCAAGGAGGCATAATGGAATTTTACATTTAAGAGGGTTAAACCGCTGGGCGTTAGTGAAATGTTTTTTTTTTGTTCCTTTGAATTGAAAGTATATATTGTGGGTCAACTTTTGACATAAATCTGATTAGATGGAAAGTAATCTACTCAAGATATTTATTGAGTGTATGGTCTGCCATAAAAGGATCAGGAAAATTGTTTTCAAATATAGAAACCAATAGTTTAGCATAATGGGTATAACTTTCTGGGCAAGTTGTAATATTTGCATGTTTTTGCTGTACTAATATATGGTTGTACATGGTTTACTTTTGTATTTTCAGTTAGGTGCAGAAATATTTGGAAAAATAGCAAAAAGGGCAGGGGGTGCTTACCTGCCTAGGCCTCCAAATAAATGCAGGATGCAGTGGACCCATATGGTTAAGATGGCAACACAGGTGCAATAATACCAATGAGGCAGCCACTCACAACCTACCAAATTAATGGAGGGGGTGGCTGCTTGGCATATGACTGCACATTAGAGACTTGTATATGGCGCTGTTCACCTAATGGGAATGCACAGCATCCAGGTTAACAGCCTATCAGTGACGCCCTTCTATTAGCTCAGGCAAGCTGCTCAGCGCTATTAAGATGCATCCCATGTGAACAGACACCACAGTTTACAAGACAGAATGGGCCCAACTGCACCCCCAAAAAATGCAAAAAAACACATATCTAAAAAAATATGTGAGGTATTAGTTTATATTCTGGCCAAAAGATGTAAGCTCGTAACCCAACGTCACGGGATATGTGTTTTTTGCATTTTTTGGGGTGCAGTTGGGCCCATTCTGTCTTGTAAACTGTGGTGTCTGTTCACATGGGATGCATCTTAATAGTGCTGAGCAGCCCGCCTGAGCTAATAATGCTCTCTGCATGTCCGTTTGACAGTCACAATAACTTGAGCGCCCCTATAACAATTGCCTGTGTGCCTCTCAGGGCCAAGTGAGAGTGGAAGAACAGAGAGGATGACAATGAGGTTGTAGATCCCACTTGGTGTGAACCCAGAGGCCTTCCAGTGAGTAGCTCAGCAGAGGAGGAAGAAGACGAGGAGGTTACGTTGTAGCCTGCCACATAGACACAGAGTGCTGCAACCATGACAAGCACTGCATCCTCAGCCACAACTTTCACGGTGGCCAGCAGGATTGCAAGTCTGCAGATCACAGGGGTGACAAGGGTTGTCCAGTCTGGGCCTATGTTGAAACCGTAAAAGATGACCCAACTCACATTATCTACCAACTTTGGAAAAAACTACTCAGTAGAGACAAAAGTTGCAATAATTTGTTTATTACATGCATAAATTGGCACATGTGCGATCAACATGTGTTAGCCTGGGAATCTCAATGCACTAAAATGAAGACTAGTGGGCCTCGCACTAAAATGAAGACTAGTGGGCCTCGCCAACCACTGACCATCCCATGAACCGCATCTGCTGCTTCTTCCTCCTCCGTCAATGTGCCAAGTGTTCTCACTTAGGTTTCTGGCCGTTACGGAAGAGGAGATGCCTGATGTTTTTGTTTCACCGACCACACCACATCATTCTCAATCCACCATAACATCTCCACCTGCACCTCACAGTCCAGCAGTTTGTTGTGTTCAACCTACACCACTCAGCACAGTAGCCAGCCCTTAGTCCCGCAGTTGTGGTCACTAGGGTTGAGCGAAACGGGTCGAACATTTTCAAAAGTCGCCGACTTTTGGCTAAGTCGGGGTTTCATGAAACCCGATCCGACCCCTGTGCGGGGTCGGCCATGCGGTACGCGACTTTCGCGCCAAAGTCGCGTTTCAATGACGCGAAAAGCGCCATTTCTCAGCCAATGAAGGTAAACGCAGAGTGTGGGCAGCGTGATGACATAGGTCCTGGTCCCCACCATCTTTGAGAAGGGCATTGCAGTGATTGGCTTGCTGTCTGCGACGTCACAGGGGCTATAAAGAGGCGTTCCCGCCGACCGCCATCTTACTGCTGCTGATCTGAGCTTAGGGAGAGGTTGCTGCCGCTTTGTCAGAAGCAGGGATAGCGTTAGGCAGGGTCCATTAACCACAAAACCGCTTGTGCTGCAGCGATTTGCACTGTCCAACACCACCCTCGGTGTGCAGGGACAGTGGAAGTTTTTTTTTTTTTTTTCCCCCTCAGCGCTGTAGCTCATTGGGCTGCCCTAGAAGGCTCCCTGATAGCTGCATTGCTGTGTGTACGCCGCTGTGCAAACCAACTGCTTTTTTCAAAGCACAAATCCTCTTGTTCCTTCCTTTCTGCACAGCTATCTTTTTTGTTTGTCCACACTTTTTATTTGATTTGTGCATCAGTCCACTCCTTATTGCTGCCTGCCATACCTGGCTGAGATTACTGCAGGCAGGGAGATAGTAATTGTAGGACATTCCCTGTTTTTTTGTTTTTTTGGTGGGAGATTAAGATCGGCAATTTGGCATTTCTGCTAGAGTGCCATCCCTGTGTGTGCCATCTCTCTCACATAGTGGGCCATAGAAAGCCTTTTCATTTTTCTGTTTTTTTTTTTGTGGGGTGTATAAATTCTCCCTGATAAAAATACAGTGGGAGATTAATATTAGCCTTTGGGCTTGTGTGCCAGTCCTGAGTGTGCCATCTCTCTCACAAATAGTGGGCCATAGAAAGCCTATTTAATTTTTTTTGGGGTTTTATAAATTTTCCCTGAAAAAAGGGAGATTAATATTGGCCTCTGGGCTTGTGTGCCAGTTGTGAGCGTGCCATCTGTGCCAGCCCTGAGCGTGCCATCTCTCTCACAAATAGTGGGCCATAGAAAGCCTATTTAATTTTTTTTTGGGTTTTATAAATTTTCCCTGAAAAAAGGGAGATTAATATTGGCCTCTGGGCTTGTGTGCCAGTTGTGAGCGTGCCATCTGTGCCAGCCCTGAGCGTGCCATCTCTCTCACAAATAGTGGGCCATAGAAAGCCTATTTAATTTTTTTTTTTGGTTTTATAAATTCTCCCTGAAAAAAAGGGAGATTAATATTGGCCTCTGGGGTTGTGTGCCAGTTGTGAGCGTGCCATCTGTGCCAGTCCTGAGCGTGCCATCTCTCTCACAAATAGTGGGCCATAGAAAGCCTATTTAATTTTTTTTTTGGTTTTATAAATTTTCCCTGAAAAAAGGGAGATTAATATTGGCCTCTGGGCTTGTGTGCCAGTTGTGAGCGTGCCATCTGTGCCAGTTGTGAGCGTGCCATCTCTCTCACAAATAGTGGGCCATAGAAAGCCTATTTAATTTTTTTTTTGGTTTTATAAATTTTCCCTGAAAAAAGGGAGATTAATATTGGCCTCTGAGCTTGTGTGCCAGTTGTGAGCGTGCCATCTGTGCCAGTCCTGAGCGTGCCATCTCTCTCACAAATAGTGGGCCATAGAAAGCCTATTTAATTTTTTTTTTGGTTTTATAAATTCTCCCTGAAAAAAAGGGAGATTAATATTGGCCTCTGGGCTTGTGTGCCAGTTGTGAGCGTGCCATCTGTGCCAGTCCTGAGCGTGCCATCTCTCTCACAAATAGTGGGCCATAGAAAGCCTATTTAAATATTTTTTTGGTTTTATAAATTCTCCCAGAAAAAAAGGGAGATTAATATTGGCCTCTGGGCTTCTGTGCCAGTCCTGAGCGTGCCATCTGTGCCAGTCCTGAGCGTGCCATCTCTCTCACAAATAGTGGGCCATAGAAAGCCTATTTAAATATTTTTTTGGTTTTATAAATTCTCCCAGAAAAAAAGGGAGATTAATATTGGCCTCTGGGCTTGTGTGCCAGTTGTGAGCGTGCCATCTGTGCCAGTCCTGAGCGTGCCATCTCTCTCACAAATAGTGGGCCATAGAAAGCCTATTTAATTTTTTTTTTGGTTTTATAAATTCTCCCTGAAAAAAAGGGAGATTAATATTGGCCTCTGGGCTTGTGTGCCAGTTGTGAGCGTGCCATCTGTGCCAGTCCTGAGCGTGCCATCTCTCTCACAAATAGTGGGCCATAGAAAGCCTATTTAAATATTTTTTTGGTTTTATAAATTCTCCCAGAAAAAAAGGGAGATTAATATTGGCCTCTGGGCTTCTGTGCCAGTCCTGAGCGTGCCATCTGTGCCAGTCCTGAGCGTGCCATCTCTCTCACAAATAGTGGGCCATAGAAAGCCTATTTTTTTTTTTTTTTGGGGTTTTAGAAATTCTCCCTGAAAAAAAAAGGGAGATTAATATTGCCCTTTGGGCTTGTGTGCCAGTACTAAGCGTGCCATCTCTCTCTCTCTCTCTCTCTCAGTCAGTGGGCCATAGAACGCCTATTTTTGGTTTTATTTGTTTTCTAAATTCTCCCTGAAAAAATCATTATATTTTATTTGGTTTCTAAATTCTTCCTGATAAAATCATATTTTTTTTATTATTTTTTTTCTAAAGTCTCCCTGAAAAAAACAAAACAAAAAAAAAAAACAAACAAAAAAAACAGTGGGGGATTAATATTGGCCTTTCTGCTTGTGTGCCAGTCTTGACTCCTGTGTGCGTCATCTCTCACTCAGTGGGCCATAGAACGCCTATTTTTTGTTTTATTAGTTTTATAAATTCTCCCTGAAAAAATCATTTTATTTTATTTGGTTTCTAAATTCTTCCTGATAAAATCATATTTTTTTTATTATTTTTTTTTCTAAAGTCTCCCTGAAAAAAAAAAAAAAAAAAACAGTGGGAGATTAATATTGGCCTTTCTGCTTGTGTGCCAGTCTTGACTCCTGTGTGCGTCATCTCTCAGTCAGTGGGCCATAGAACGCCTATTTTTGGTTTTATTTGTTTTATAAATTCTTCCTGAAAAAATCATTTTATTTTATTTGGTTTCTAAATTCTTCCTGATAAAATCATATTTTTTTTATTATTTTTTTTTCTAAAGTCTCCCTGAAAAAAAAAAAAAAAAACAACCAAAAAAAACAGTGGGAGATTAATATTGGCCTTTCTGCTTGTGTGCCAGTCTTGACTCCTGGGTGTGCCATCTCTCTCTCTCTCTCTCTCTCTCTCTCTCCAATTGTGGTCCATAGAAAGCCTATATTTTTTTTCCTTGATTTGGGTTCCAAAATCTACCAGAGAAAATAACTACATCAATCATTGGTAGAAAAATATTGGCCTCTGGGCTTGTGTGCCACTCCTGACTCCTGTGTGCGTCATCTCTCAGTCAGTGGGCCATAGAACGCCTATTTTTGTTTTTATTTGTTTTATAAATTCTCCCTGAAAAAATCATTTTATTTTATTTGGTTTCTAAATTCTTCCTGATAAAATCATATTTTTTTTATTATTTTTTTTTCTAAAGTCTCCCTGAAAAAAAAAAAAAAAAAACAGTGGGAGATTAATATTGGCCTTTCTGCTTGTGTGCCAGTCTTGACTCCTGTGTGCGTCATCTCTCAGTCAGTGGGCCATAGAACGCCTATTTTTGGTTTTATTTGTTTTATAAATTCTTCCTGAAAAAATCATTTTATTTTATTTGGTTTCTAAATTCTTCCTGATAAAATCATATTTTTTTTATTATTTTTTTTTCTAAAGTCTCCCTGAAAAAAAAAAAAAAAAACAACCAAAAAAAACAGTGGGAGATTAATATTGGCCTTTCTGCTTGTGTGCCAGTCTTGACTCCTGGGTGTGCCATCTCTCTCTCTCTCTCTCTCTCTCTCTCTCTCTCTCTCTCTCCCCAATTGTGGTCCATAGAAAGCCTATATTTTTTTTCCTTGATTTGGGTTCCAAAATCTACCAGAGAAAATAACTCCATCAATCATTGGTAGAAAAATATTGGCCTCTGGGCTTGTGTGCCACTCCTGATTCCTGTGTGCGTCATCTCTCACTCAGTGGCCCATAGAAAGCATATAGTTTGTTACATTTGTTTTCTAAATTCTCCCTGCAAAAATCTATTTTTTTTTTTTTTTTGGTGTTTCTAAAGTGTTCCTGAAAAAAATAAAAATAAAAAAAAAATAATAGTGTGACATTAATATTAACATTTGTGCTTCAGTGACAGTCCTGCGTGTGGGGCATCTCTCTAATTTGCAGCCACCAAAAACAGAGTGTGTAACATTGGGCCTGATTTTCGCTGTGGTCTCACCAACCTGTAAAGGGGTAGCTAAATCATACTGAAGTTATAGCTCACCGTGTAAGTTGTGTGACTGCAACAAATAACGTTAGTTTGGTTACGTTTTTAAAACAATGAGGAAGTCTAGTGGAAGAGGTCGTGGCCGGGGGCGTTCATTGTCAGCTGGTAATGAGGGTAGTGGTAGTGGTGGAGCATCAGGTGGTCGTGGGGAAAAAAATATTGCACCTAAGTCTGGAGCTGTGGAGCCAGGTTCGTCGTCCGGCTACACAAGGCCTCGAACGCTCCCTTTTCTGGGATTAGGAAAACCGCTTTTAAAGCCGGAGCAGCAAGAGCAAGTTTTGGCTTATCTTGCTGACTCAGCCTCTAGCTCTTTTGCCTCCTCTCGTGAAACTGGTAAAAGTAAAAGCAGCGCGTCGTTAGTGGATGTTCACGGTCAGGGACAAGTCACTTCCTTGTCCTCTTCAGCAAAAACAACAACAGAGAAGAATGCAGCAGGCGACACAACGGGTTACTCCATGGAGCTCTTTACACATACCGTCCCTGGCTTAGAAAGTGAAGCAGTTAACAGTCCATGCCCATTACAAGTTGAATCTGACATGGAGTGCACTGACGCACAGCCACAGCCAGACTACTATGCTGGTCCTTTGACTCAGACCACAACATTGCCCTCGCAGGGTGCTGATCAAGAATCAGACCCTGATGAGACTATGTTGCCCCATCACGAACGCTATACCACCAAACGACACGGTGACACAGACGAAGTTGCGCAGGAGGTACAAGAAGAGTTATTAGATGACCCAGTTCTTGACCCCGATTGGCAGCCATTGGGGGAACAGGGTGCAGGCGGCAGCAGTTCTGAAGCAGAGGAGGAGGAGGGGCCGCAGCAGGCATCAACATCGCCACAGGTTCCATCTGCCGGGCCCGTATCTTGCCCAAAACGCGTGGCAAAGCCAAAACCTGGTGGAGGACAGCGTGGCCATCCGGTTAAAGCTCAGTCTGCAATGCCTGAAAAGGTATCCGATGCTAGAAAGAGTGCAGTCTGGCATTTTTTTAAACAACATCCAATTGATCAGCGCAAAGTCATCTGTCAAAAATGTTCTACTTCCTTAAGCAGAGGTCAGAATCTGAAAAGTCTCAATACTAGTTGCATGCATAGACATTTAACCACCATGCATTTGAAAGCTTGGACTAACTACCAAACGTCCCTTAAGGTTGTTGCACCCTCGGCCAATGAAGCTAGTCATCAACGCAACATCCCTTCCGGCAGTGTAGGACCACCATTTAGCGCACCACCTGCTGTATCTGTGCAGGTATCTTTGCCAGGCCAAAGCAGTCAGGGTCAGGGAATCACCAGTTTCGTAGTAGGAAACACTGCATCTAGGGCACCGGCGGCAACAATACCATCTCCCACCGTCTCTCAGTCTGCCATGTCCACCGGCACCCCCGCTAGTTCCACGATCTCCAGCTCTCCAGTCCAGCTCACCCTACATGAGACTATGGTTAGAAAAAGGAAATACTTAGCCTCGCATCCGCGTACACAGGGTTTGAACGCCCACATAGCTAGACTAATCTCGTTAGAGATGATGCCCTACCGGTTAGTTGAAAGCGAAGCTTTCAAAGACCTGATGGACTACGCTGTACCACGCTACGAGCTACCCAGTCGACACTTTTTTTCCAGAAAAGCCATCCCAGCCCTCCACCAGCATGTTAAAGAGCGCATCGTCCATGCACTCAGGCAATCTGTGAGCACAAAGGTGCACCTGACAACAGATGCATGGACCAGTAGGCATGGCCAGGGACGTTACGTGTCCATCACGGCACACTGGGTAAATGTGGTGGATTCAGGGTCCACAGGGGACAGCAAGTTTGGGACAGTTCTGCCTAGCCCACGGTCTAGTAAACAGTTGTCTGTAGCCGTTCGCACCCCCTCCTCCTCCTCCTCCTCCTCGTCCTCCTGCAGAAGCAAGAGCTCGTCCACAGACCGCAGTCGCACAAACACTCCATCCGCACCTGCCACTGTTGCACACCAGGTCTCCCATTATGGGGCAGCTACTGGCAAACGTCAGCAGGCTGTATTGGCTATGAAGTGTTTGGGCGACAATAGACACACCGCGGAAGTTCTGTCCGAGTTCTTGCAGCAAGAAACGCAGTCGTGGCTGGGCACTGTAAATCTTGAGGCAGGCAAGGTAGTGAGTGATAACGGAAGGAATTTCATGGCTGCCATCTCCCTTTCCCAACTGAAACACATTCCTTGCCTGGCTCACACCTTAAACCTGGTGGTGCAGTGCTTCCTGAAAAGTTATCCGGGGTTATCCGACCTGCTCCTCAAAGTGCGTGGACTTTGCGCACATATCCGCCGTTCGCCTGTACACTCCAGCCGTATGCAGACCTATCAGCGTTCTTTGAACCTTCCCCAGCATCGCCTAATCATAGACGTTGCAACAAGGTGGAACTCAACACTGCACATGCTTCAGAGACTGTGCGAACAGAGGCGGGCTGTTATGTTTTTGTGGGAGGATACACATACACGGGCAGGCAGTAGGATGGCAGACATGGAGTTGTCAGGTGTGCAGTGGTCGAAGATTCAAGACATGTGTCAAGTCCTTCAGTGTTTTGAGGAATGCACACGGCTGGTTAGTGCAGACAACGCCATAATAAGCATGAGCATCCCCCTAATGCGTCTGCTGATGCAAAGTTTGACGCACATAAAGGATCAGGCGTCTGCAGCTGAGGAAGAGGAAAGCCTTGATGACAGTCAGCGATTGTCTGGTCAGGGCAGTGTACATGACGAGGTACCGGGCGAAGAGGAGGTGGAGGATGAGGAGGATGATGGGGATGAGTATATTTTTAATGAGGAAGCTTTCCCGGGGGCACGGGAAATTGGTGGCGTGGCAAGGCCGGGTTCTGGTTTTTTGAGGGACACAAGTGACGTAGATTTGCCTGCAACTGCCCCTCAACCAAGCACAACCGCAGATTTGACAACGGGAACTTTGGCCCACATGGCGGATTATGCCTTGCGTATCCTCAAAAGGGACACACGCATTACAAAAATGATGAACGATGACGATTACTGGTTGGCCTGCCTCCTTGATCCTCGCTATAAAGGCAAATTGCAAAATATTATGCCACATGAGAACTTGGAACTAATATTAGCATCAAAACAATCAACTCTTGTTGACCGTTTGCTTCTGGCATTCCCTGCACACAGCGCCCGTGATCGTTCTCACACGAGCTCCAGGGGCCAGCAGACCAGAGGTGTTAGAGGGGCAGAAATCAGAAGTGGCGTTGGCCAGAGGGGTTTTCTGACCAGGTTGTGGAGTGATTTTTCTATGACCGCAGACAGGACAGGTACTGCAGCATCAATTCAAAGTGACAGGAGACAACATTTGTCCAGTATGGTTACAAACTATTTTTCATCCCTTATCGACGTTCTCCCTCAACCGTCATTCCCATTTGATTACTGGGCATCCAAATTAGACACCTGGCCAGAATTGGCAGAATATGCATTGCAGGAGCTTGCTTGCCCGGCAGCTAGTGTCCTATCAGAAAGAGTATTCAGTGCTGCAGGTTCAATACTAACAGAAAAAAGGACTCGTCTGGCTACCCAAAATGTAGATGATCTAACCTTCATTAAAATGAACCACAACTGGATTTCAAAATCTTTTGCCCCACCCTGCCCGGCTGACACCTAGCTTTCCTATGAAAAGGTCTTGCCTGTGGACTATTCTGAATGACTTTTCCAATCTCGTAATTTTCTTCACCTGATTGTCCAGCATACGACATGTTTCCACCTCACGAAATGGCCAAACTCCCCACACGGGGCCGTGCTATCGCCACTTTGCGCTTGGACCCTTGAGAGTGCTGTTTGTCTGAAGAGGTGGGTGTGGCCGCTTTTGGTCGACGGCACTGCCACTGGGTCCCTCATAGTACAATAAAGTGTCTCTGGCGGTGGTGGTGCGCACCCAATGTCAGACACACCGTTGTAATATGAGGGGCCCTGTGCCTGTACCGCCGGCCACAAGACAGTTCCCCCCCCCAGCTCAAACAGTGCTCTACCACTAGCAAAATTATCTCTCACAGCTTCACCAATGTGTAGTCTAGGCGCTGACATCCTTCAATGCCTGGCACTGACAATACCATTGTTTTGACATTTTTGTTATGTTAGGCCTTCGAAGCCTGTCTGCGGTCCCTTCTTTCTACAACTACTACACTGACCAGGCCACTGCTGGCCGTGTTACCCTGGAACCAATTTAAAAGTGCCTACAGCCAGCCCAAGTTTGTTATGTTAGGCCTTCGAAGCCTGTCTGCGGTCACTCCTTCCACTAGACTTCCACTGACCAGACCACTGCTGCCCGTGTACCCCTGGAACCAATTTAAAAGTGCCTACAGCCAGCCCAAGTTTGTTATGTTAGGCCTTCGAAGCCTGTCTGCGGTCACTCCTTCCACTAGACTTCCACAGACCAGACCACTGCTGCCCGTGTACCCCTGGAACCAATTTAAAAGTGCCTACAGCCAGCCCAAGTTTGTTATGTTAGGCCTTGGAAGCCTGTCTGCGGTCACTCCTTCCACTAGACTTCCACTGACCAGACCACTGCTGCCCGTGTACCCCTGGAACCAATTTAAAAGTGCCTACAGCCAGCCCAAGTTTGTTATGTTAGGCCTTGGAAGCCTGTCTGCGGTCACTCCTTCCACTAGACTTCCACTGACCAGACCACTGCTGCCCGTGTACCCCTGGAACCAATTTAAAAGTGCCTACAGCCAGCCCAAGTTTGTTATGTTAGGCCTTCGAAGCCTGTCTGCGGTCACTCCTTCCACTAGACTTCCACAGACAAGACCACTGCTGCCCGTGTACCCCTGGAACCAATTTAAAAGTGCCTACAGCCAGCCCAAGTTTGTTATGTTAGGCCTTCGAAGCCTGTCTGCGGTCACTCCTTCCACTAGACTTCCACAGACCAGACCACTGCTGCCCGTGTACCCCTGGAACCAATTTAAAAGTGCCTACAGCCAGCCCAAGTTTGTTATGTTAGGCCTTGGAAGCCTGTCTGCGGTCACTCCTTCCACTAGACTTCCACTGACCAGACCACTGCTGCCCGTGTACCCCTGGAACCAATTTAAAAGTGCCTACAGCCAGCCCAAGTTTGTTATGTTAGGCCTTCGAAGCCTGTCTGCGGTCACTCCTTCCACTAGACTTCCACAGACAAGACCACTGCTGCCCGTGTACCCCTGGAACCAATTTAAAAGTGCCTACAGCCAGCCCAAGTTTGTTATGTTAGGCCTTCGAAGCCTGTCTGCGGTCACTCCTTCCACTAGACTTCCACTGACCAGACCACTGCTGCCCGTGTACCCCTGGAACCAATTTAAAAGTGCCTACAGCCAGCCCAAGTTTGTTATGTTAGGCCTTGGAAGCCTGTCTGCGGTCACTCCTTCCACTAGACTTCCACTGACCATACACTGCTGCCCATGTACCCCTGGAACCAATTTAAAAGTGCCTACAGCCAGCCCAAGTTTGTTATGTTAGGCCTTCGAAGCCTGTCTGCGGTCACTCCTTCCACTAGACTTCCACTGACCAGACCACTGCTGCCCGTGTACCCCTGGAACCAATTTAAAAGTGCCTACAGCCAGCCCAAGTTTGTTATGTTAGGCCTTCGAAGCCTGTCTGCGGTCACTCCTTCCACTAGACTTCCACAGACCAGACCACTGCTGCCCGTGTACCCCTGGAACCAATTTAAAAGTGCCTACAGCCAGCCCAAGTTTGTTATGTTAGGCCTTGGAAGCCTGTCTGCGGTCACTCCTTCCACTAGACTTCCACTGACCATACACTGCTGCCCATGTACCCCTGGAACAAATTTAAAAGTGCCTACAGCCAGCCCAAGTTTGTTATGTTAGGCCTTCGAAGCCTGTCTGCGTCCCATTCTTTCAACTACAACTACACTGACCAGGCCACTGATGGCCGTGTTCCCCTGGAACCAATTTTAACTTGCCTACAGCCAGCCCTATGTTATTATGTTAGGCCTTCGAAGCCTGTCTGCGTCCCGTTCTTTCAACTACAACTACACTGACCAGGCCACTGATGGCCGTGTTCCCCTGGAACCAATTTTAACTTGCCTACAGCCAGCCCAATGTTAGGCCTTTGATGCCTGTCTGCCGTCACTCCTTCCACTAGGCCTCCACTGACCTGTCTATTGCTGCCCGTGTACCCCTTGAACCAACATCATTAAATATAAAAAAAATTAATTTGATTATAAAAAATAAGATCGTGTTGAGATCTCAAATGCAGACATTTTAACAATCAAAACAAACACACAACAAATATCTGGAACTGTACTACAAAGGTCCAACAGCTACAATTTCTTTCTCCTGCAAGAAGTTAACTGAAAGTTTTTTGGAGTTGTTAACACAGATATGGCATCCACCGAGTGTTGTCCTGTCGCGTCTCCTTTAAATTATTTCCAAAAAGATGTTAAACTATTAATTTAATAAAATCAATAATTAAAAAAATAATTGAGTAAGTCAAAAGCACATTGCAAATAAACATTAATTACAAATCAAGAAGCATGGCGCGTCCGAGGGTGAGTAGATACCGAATAAGAATATAATCACCCTCGGACGCGCAATGCTTATTTACAACAGCCTTCCTTCCTAAGAATCAGCCCTTCCGTGGTGTAGAGAGAGGTTGTGTTACACTCCAAGGTGTTCCCCAGGTTGCCTTTCCTGAGCTTCGATCTTCCGGCTCTCGTTTAGTAGCTGTTGGAAACTACGCTGCATTAGGCCTACTAATTGTGTATGGGTGAAACAGTGGCGCATCTGCGGTCCCTCCTTCCACTAGGCCTCCACTGACCTGTCTACTGCGGCCCGTGTACCCCTTGAACCAACCTAATAAAATATTTAAAAAATTAATTTGATTATAAAAAATAAGATCGTGTTGAGATCTCAAATGCAGACATTTTAACAATCAAAACAAACACACAACAAATATCTGGAACTGTACTACAAAGGTCCAACAGCTACAATTTCTTTCTCCTGCAAGAAGTTAACTGAAAGTTTTTTGGAGTTGTTAACACAGATATGGCATCCACCGAGTGTTGTCCTGTCGCGTCTCCTTTAAATTATTTCCAATAAGATGTTAAACTATTAATTTAATAAAATCAATAATTAAAAAAATAATTGAGTAAGTCAAAAGCACATTGCAAATAAACATTAATTACAAATCAAGAAGCATGGCGCGTCCGAGGGTGAGTAGATACCGAATAAGAATATAATCACCCTCGGACGCGCAATGCTTATTTACAACAGCCTTCCTTCCTAAGAATCAGCCCTTTCGTGGTGTAGAGAGAGGTTGTGTTACACTCCAAGGTGTTCCCCGGGTTGCCTTTCATGAGCTTCGATCTTCCGGCTCTCGTTTAGTAGTTGGTGGAAACTACGCTGCATTAGGCCTACAAATTTGGTATGGGGTGTAGAGACAGGTTGTGTTACACTCCAAGGTTTTCACCAGGTTGCCTTTCCTGAGCTTCTATCTTCAGGCTCTCATTAAATTGTGGTTAAATGGAACAACTGCATTTGGCGTACTAGTTGGTTTGGGGCCTACTATCGGTGTCTGCCGCTCCTTGCTGTTCTCCTGGTTTCCTGTCCTGAAATTCCATTTTCAGCCTCTCGTTAAGTAGTTGTTAATGTTAAACTGCATTTGGCCTACTAGTTGGGTTGGGGCCTACTATCGGTGTCTGCCACTCCTTGCTGTTCTCCTCCACTGAACAAAGCTGTGCCGCCTGTTTACTACGGTTGCCAATTTTGAACTGCATTTCGACTACTTACTGATTTGGCCCTACTCTCTGTGTCAGCCTCTCATTCCAGTTGTCCTCCACTGCAATGCCCCCTGGTTATTCCTGTGTTACCAATTTTGAACTGCATTTAGCCCACTTTCTTCTTTGGGCCTATATCTGTGTTTCCACTTCATCGTGCCCATTGCCCAGCCAGTGATAGATGAGTCTGCTGGTACATTGACCCATAACGCAACATTCCCCGTGCACGCTACACAACAACATTGTGACCCTGCTGAAAGTCAGGTTGCTCTTCCCGCATACCATACCACCTTACACGGGGACAAAGAGGAAGGTGCAGATGAAAGTGCAGGTTCCTTCATCAGGTGGGGGGAGGAATACTAGTTGGCGACGTCACTGGCACAGGGCCTCTCATAGTACGCAAAAGTGTTGCTGCCGGTGGGAGGCGCCCCCGCCGTGCAAACACACCGCTGTACTTTGAGGGGCCCTGTGCCAGTGCCAATGCCAACGAGTGGGCCCCCCCTGCTTGCTCAGGTTCACAGCACTTGCAAAGTTGAAATACTTACCTCTCCCTGCTCCACTGCCGTGACGTGGTCCAGATTTCCTGGGCCCACTAATTACTTGAACCAGCCCTACCCCCCACAACTTTAGCCAAATGACCCCCAATTTCAAATGCCTTCCAATTATTATAAGGTAAATTACGCTTGACAAGCTTCATTAAGAAGAATGGATGGTTTTGACATTAAAATGGGCACTCTAGGTGTTTTCCTGGCCCCCACTCACTGCCGACTATGCTGCCCCATTGACTTGCATTGGGTTTCGTGTTTCGGTCGATCCCGACTTTACGTCATAATCGGCCGATTTCACTCGACCCGACTTTGGACATAGTCGGGTTTCGCAAAACCCGGCTCGACTCTAAAAAGGTCAAGGTCGCTCAACTCTAGTGGTCACGTAAAAAGAATGTTTCCTCCTACTCATGCCAAAGCTAAAAGCTTAAACTCCACCATCTCCAATCTATTTGCCATAGAAATGCTGCTTTTCCACAGGGTGGATGCAAACGGTTTCCGAAAACTGAAGGCCGTTGCGCCCAGCACCAGTTGTCCAGTTGCTATTACTTCTCTAAGAAAGCTGTACCTGCACCACATCATCATGTCACAGACAACATCACCCATTTCTTGAAAAAATCTAAGTCTACTAGGGTGCATTTCACCTCTGACACCTGGACGAGCAAATATGGTCGTTACAGGGGCGTTACATCTCTCTGACTGGGCACTGGGTGATTCTGGTGGCTGTGAGGGCAGGAGAGGAAGATGCTGCTCCAAAAGTCTTGGAATCCCCAATGCTTGCAGGACAAACCTCTATTTCACACCTCGTCCACTGCTTCTGCCTCCTTCTCTTCTAGGGCCTCCATCTGCACCCTCGAGAATCCCTTAATGAGACATGCTTTCCATCAGGGCAGAGAGAAACCCCCACCTCTGTTTTAGGCAGCCAGGGCTCACTGTTATGGACCTGGTGGTTAGGAGCACCCGGAAAGACTTGATGGTTAAACTCACACAGGACAAGCTCTGGGAAGTGGGAGCTCTGCTGACCGCAACCCCTAATCCTATCACACAACTAGAAATAGCCGTGGAGCATACCTAACATGACCTAGACACCTCTTCACAGCCTAAGAGCTAACTAGCCCTAAAGATAGAAAATAAAGCCTATCTTGCCCCAGAGAAATTCCCCAAAGGAAAAGGCAGCCCCCCACATATATTGACTGTGAGGAAAGATGAAAGTCACAAACACAGAAATGAAACAGGTTTCAGCAAAGGGAGGCCCGACTTACTAAACAGACTGAAGATAGGAAAGGTATCTTTGCGGTCAGCACAAAAAACTACAAAAGACCACGCAGAGTGTGCAAAAAGACCTCCGCACCGACTCACGGTGCGGAGGTGCCACTCTGCATCCCAGAGCTTCCAGCTAGCAAGGCAAAATCATGATAGCCAACTGGACAAGGAAACAATGAACAAATAATTTACTAGCAGGGACTTAGCTTCTGCTGGAGTAGACAGGTCACCAGAAAGATCCAAGAGCGAACTGAACCAGTACAAGAACATTGACAGCTGGCATGGAGTAACGATCTGAGTGAAGTTAAATAGAACAGCCAGCCAAAGAATAAACTACGTCACCTGTGGAAGGAACCTCAGAAGCAGCAGCTCCACTCACAGCCACCAGAGGGAGTCCATGGACAGAACTCGCCGAAGTACCATTCATGACCACAGGAGGGAGTTCGAAAACAGAATTCACAACAGTACCCCCCCTTGAGGAGGGGTCACCAAACCCTCACCAGAGTCCCCAGGCCGATCAGGACGAGCCAAATGAAAGGCACGAACTAGATCGGCAGCATGAACATCAGAGGCAAAATCCCAGGAATTATCTTCCTGACCATAACCCTTCCACTTGACCAAGTACTGGAGTTTCCGTCTCGAAATACGAGAATCCAAAATCTTCTCCACCACATACTCCAACTCCCCCTCGACCAACACCAGGGCAGGAGGATCAACGGAGGGAACCATAGGCGCCACGTATCTCCGCAATAACGACCTATGGAACACATTATGGATGGCAAAAGAAGCTGGAAGGGCCAAATGAAATGACACAGGATTGAGAACTTCAGAAATCTTATACGGACCAATGAAACGAGGCTTAAACTTAGGAGAGGAAACCTTCATAGGAACATGACGAGATGACAACCAAACCAAATCCCCAACACGAAGTTGGGGACCAACACAGCGCCGGCGGTTAGCGAAACGTTGAGCGTTCTCCTGGGACAATGTCATATTGTCCACCACATGAGTCCAAATCTGCTGCAACCTGTCCACCACCGTATCCACACCAGGACAGTCCGAAGGCTCTACCTGCCCTGAAGAGAAACGAGGATGGAAACCAGAATTGCAGAAAAAAGGCGAAACCAAAGCAGCCGAGCTGGCCCGATTATTAAGGGCGAACTCAGCCAAAGGCAAGAAGGACACCCAATCATCCTGATCAGCAGAAACAAAGCATCTCAGATATGTCTCCAAAGTCTGATTAGTTCGTTCGGTTTGGCCATTTGTCTGGGGATGGAAAGCCGAAGAAAAAGACAAATCAATGCCCATCTTAGCACAAAAGGACCGCCAAAACCTCGAAACAAACTGGGAACCTCTGTCCGAGACGATGTTCTCCGGAATGCCATGCAAACAAACCACATGCTGGAAAAACAATGGCACCAAATCAGAGGAGGAAGGCAATTTAGACAAGGGTACCAAATGGACCATCTTAGAGTAGCGATCACAAACCACCCAAATGACCGACATCCTTTGAGAGACAGGGAGATCTGAAATAAAATCCATGGAAATATGCGTCCAGGGCCTCTTCGGGCCGGCAAGGGCAAAAGCAACTCACTGGCACGAGAACAGCAGGGCTTAGCCCGAGCACAAGTCCCACAGAACTGCACAAAAGAACGCACATACCCGTGACAAAGAAGTCCTCCAAAAGGATCTAGCCACCAAATCTCTGGTACCAAAGATTCCAGGATGACCTGCCAACACCGAACAATGAACCTCAGAGATAACTCTACTAGTCCATCTATCAGGGACAAACAGTTTCTCCGCTGGACAACGGTCAGGTCTATCAGCCTGAAACTTCTGCAACACACGCCGCAAATCAGGGGAGATGGCAGACAAAATTACCCCCTCTTTGAGAATACACGCCGGCTCAGGAACACCCGGAGAGTCATGCACAAAACTCCTTGACAGGGCATCAGCCTTCACATTCTTAGAGCCCGGAAGGTACGAAACCACAAAATCAAAACGGGAGAAAAACAGCGACCATCGAGCCTGTCTAGGATTCAACCGTTTGGCAGACTCGAGATAAGTCAAATTCTTGTGATCTGTCAAGACCACCACGCGATGCTTGGCTCCTTCAAGCCAATGTCGCCACTCCTCGAATGCCCACTTCATGGCCAACAACTCTCGATTGCCAACATCATAATTGCGCTCAGCAGGTGAGAATTTTCTAGAAAAGAAGGCACATGGTTTCATCACCGAGCCATCAGAACTTCTTTGCGACAAAACAGCCCCTGCTCCAATCTCAGAAGCATCAACCTCAACCTGAAACGGGAACGAAACATCTGGCTGGCACAACACAGGGGCAGAAGAAAAGCGACGCTTCAACTCTTGAAAAGCCTCTACAGCCGCCGAGGACCAATTGACCACATCAGCACCTTTCTTGGTCAAATCAGTCAACAGTTTAGCAACACTAGAAAAATTAGCGATGAAGCGACGGTAAAAATTAGCAAAGCCCAGGAACTTCTGCAGGCTCTTCACAGATGTCGGCTGAGTCCAATCATAAATGACCTGAACTTTAACAGGGTCCATCTCGATAGTAGAAGGGGAAAAAATGAAACCCAAAAATGAAACCTTCTGAACCCCAAAGAGACATTTCGACCCCTTCACAAACAAGGAATTCGCACGAAGGACCTGGAACACCATTCTGACCTGCTTCACATGAGACTCCCAATCATCCGAAAAGACCAAAATATCATCCAAATATACAATCATGAATCTATCCAGGTACTCTCGGAAGATGTCATGCATAAAGGACTGAAACACAGATGGAGCATTAGAAATCCCGAATGGCATAACCAGGTACTCAAAATGGCCCTCGGGCATATTAAATGCTGTTTTCCATTCATCGCCCTGTTTAATTCGCACAAGATTATACACCCCTCGAAGATCTATCTTGGTGAACCAACTAGCCCCCTTAATCCGAGCAAACAAATCAGACAGCAGCGGCAAAGGGTACTGAAATTTGACTGTGATCTTATTAAGAAGGTGGTAATCAATACAAGGTCTCAAAGAGCCATCCTTCTTGGCCACAAAAAAGAACCCTGCTCCCAACGGTGATGACGACGGGCGAATATGACCTTTCTCCAAGGATTCCTTTATATAACTCCGCATAATGGCGTGCTCTGGCACAGATAAATTAAACAGTCGGCCCTTAGGAAACTTACTACCAGGAATCAAATTAATAGCACAATCGCAATCCCTATGAGGAGGTAGGGCACCGGATTTGGGCTCTTCAAATACATCCTGGTAATCTGACAAAAACTCAGGGACTTCAGAAGGAGTGGAAGGCAAAATTGACAGCAATGGAACATCACCATGTACCCCCTGACAACCCCAGCCGGACACAGACATAGATTTCCAATCCAATACTGGATTATGGACCTGTAGCCATGGCAACCCCAAAACGACCACATCATGTAGATTATGCAACACCAAAAAGCGAATATCCTCCTGATGTGCAGGAGCCATGCACATGGTCAATTGAGTCCAGTACTGAAGCTTATTCTTGGCCAAAGGCGTGGCATCAATTCGTCTCAATGGAATAGGATACTGCAAGGGCTCCAAGAAAAAACCACAGCGCCTGGCAAACTCCAAGTCCATCAAATTCAGGGCAGCGCCTGAATCCACAAATGCCATAACAGAATAGGATGACAGAGAGCAAATCAAAGTAACGGACAAAAGAAATGTAAACTGTACCGTACCAATGGTGGCAGACCTAGTGAACCGCTTAGTGCGCTTAGGACAATCGGAGATAGCATGAGTGGAATCACCACAGTAAAAACACAGCCCATTCCGACGTCTGTGTTCTTGCCGTTCAGCTCTGGTCAAAGTCCTATCACATTGCATAGGCTCAGGCCTATGCTCAGAGAATACCGCCAAATGGTGCACAGCTTTGCGCTCACGCAAGCGCCGATCGATCTGAATGGCCAAGGACATAGACTCATTCTGACCAGCAAGCGTGGGAAATCCCACCATGACATCCTTAAGGGCTTCACAAAGACCCTTTCTGAAAATTGCCACTAGGGCACACTCATTCCACTGAGTAAGCACAGACCACTTTCTAAACTTCTGACAGTACACCTCCGCTTCATCCTGACCCTGACACAAAGCCAGCAAGATTTTCTCTGCCTGATTTACTGAATTTGGTTCATCATAAAGCAATCCAAGCGCCAGAAAAAACGCATCTACATCACGCAATGCAGGATCTCCTGGCGCAAGGAAAAATGCCCAGTCTTGAGGGTCAGCACGCAACAAAGAAATAATGATTTTTACTTGTTGAACGGGGTCACCAGAGGAGCGGGGTTTCAAAGCTAGAAACAGTTTACAATTATTTTTGAAATTCAGGAATTTAGATCTATCCCCAGAAAACAAATCAGGAATTGGAATTCTAGGCTCTAACATCGGATTCTGAACCACAAAATCTTGAATGTTTTGTACCCTTGCAGTGAGATGATCCATACAAGAGGACAGACCTTGAATGTCCATATCTACACCTGTGTCCTGAACCACCCAGAGGTTAAGGGGAAAAGAAAGACAAAAAACACTGCAGAGAAAAAAAATGGTCTCAGAACTTCTCTTATCCCTCTACTGAGATGCATTAATACTTTGGGCCAGCTGTACTGTTATGGACCCGGTGGTTAGGAGCACCCGGAACGACCTGATGGTTAAACTCACACAGGACAAGCTCTGGGAAGTGGGAGCTCTGCTGACCGCAACCCCTAATCCTATCACACAACTAGAAATAGCCGTGAAGCGTACCTAACACGACCTAGACGCCTCTTCACAGCCTAAAAGCTAACTAGCCCTAAAGATAGAAAATAAAGCCTACCTTGCCTCAGAGAAATTCCCCAAAGGAAAAGGCAGCCCCCCACATATATTGACTGTGAGTAAAGATGAAAGTCGCAAACACAGAAATGAAACAGGTTTCAGCAAAGGGAGGCCCGACTTACTAAACAGACTGAGGATAGGAAAGGTATCTTTGCGGTCAGCACAAAAAACTACAAAAGACCACACAGAGTGTGCAAAAAGACCTCCGCACCGACTCACGGTGCGGAGGTGCCACTCTGCATCCCAGAGCTTCCAGCTAGCAAGGCAAAATCATGATAGCCAACTGGACAAGGAAACAATGAACAAATAATTAACTAGCAGGGACTTAGCTTCTGCTGGAGTAGACAGGTCACCAGAAAGATCCAAGAGCGAACTGAACCAGTACAAGAACATTGACAGCTGGCATGGAGTAACGATCTGAGTGAAGTTAAATAGAACAGCCAGCCAAAGAATAAACTACGTCACCTGTGGAAGGAACCTCAGAAGCAGCAGCTCCACTCACAGCCACCAGAGGGAGTCCATGGACAGAACTCGCCGAAGTACCATTCATGACCACAGGAGGGAGTTCGAAAACAGAATTCACAACAGTACCCCCCTTGAGGAGGGGTCACCAAACCCTCACCAGAGTCCCCAGGCCGATCAGGACGAGCCAAATGAAAGGCACGAACTAGATCGGCAGCATGAACATCAGAGGCAAAATCCCAGGAATTATCTTCCTGACCATAACCCTTCCACTTGACCAGGTACTGGAGTTTCCGTCTCGAAATACGAGAATCCAAAATCTTCTCCACCACATACTCCAACTCCCCCTCGACCAACACCAGGGCAGGAGGATCAACGGAGGGAACCATAGGCGCCACGTATCTCCGCAATAACGACCTATGGAACACATTATGGATGGCAAAAGAAGCTGGAAGGGCCAAATGAAATGACACAGGATTGAGAACTTCAGAAATCTTATACGGACCAATGAAACGAGGCTTAAACTTAGGAGAGGAAACCTTCATAGGAACATGACGAGATGACAACCAAACCAAATCCCCAACACGAAGTTGGGGACCAACACAGCGCCGGCGGTTAGCGAAACGTTGAGCGTTCTCCTGGGACAATGTCATATTGTCCACCACATGAGTCCAAATCTGCTGCAACCTGTCCACCACCGTATCCACACCAGGACAGTCCGAAGGCTCTACCTGCCCTGAAGAGAAACGAGGATGGAAACCAGAATTGCAGAAAAAAGGCGAAACCAAAGCAGCCGAGCTGGCCCGATTATTAAGGGCGAACTCAGCCAAAGGCAAGAAGGACACCCAATCATCCTGATCAGCAGAAACAAAGCATCTCAGATATGTCTCCAAAGTCTGATTAGTTCGTTCGGTTTGGCCATTTGTCTGGGGATGGAAAGCCGAAGAAAAAGACAAATCAATGCCCATCTTAGCACAAAAGGACCGCCAAAACCTCGAAACAAACTGGGAACCTCTGTCCGAGACGATGTTCTCCGGAATGCCATGCAAACAAACCACATGCTGGAAAAACAATGGCACCAAATCAGAGGAGGAAGGCAATTTAGACAAGGGTACCAAATGGACCATCTTAGAGAAGCGATCACAAACCACCCAAATGACCGACATCCTTTGAGAGACAGGGAGATCTGAAATAAAATCCATGGAAATATGCGTCCAGGGCCTCTTCGGGCCGGCAAGGGCAAAAGCAACCCACTGGCACGAGAACAGCAGGGCTTAGCCCGAGCACAAGTCCCACAGAACTGCACAAAAGAACGCACATACCCGTGACAAAGAAGTCCTCCAAAAGGATCTAGCCACCAAATCTCTGGTACCAAAGATTCCAGGATGACCTGCCAACACCGAACAATGAACCTCAGAGATAACTCTACTAGTCCATCTATCAGGGACAAACAGTTTCTCCGCTGGACAACGGTCAGGTCTATCAGCCTGAAACTTCTGCAACACACGCCGCAAATCAGGGGAGATGGCAGACAAAATTACCCCCTCTTTGAGAATACACGCCGGCTCAGGAACACCCGGAGAGTCATGCACAAAACTCCTTGACAGGGCATCAGCCTTCACATTCTTAGAGCCCGGAAGGTACGAAACCACAAAATCAAAACGGGAGAAAAACAGCGACCATCGAGCCTGTCTAGGATTCAACCGTTTGGCAGACTCGAGATAAGTCAAATTCTTGTGATCCGTCAAGACCACCACGCGATGCTTGGCTCCTTCAAGCCAATGTCGCCACTCCTCGAATGCCCACTTCATGGCCAACAACTCTCGATTGCCAACATCATAATTGCGCTCAGCAGGTGAGAATTTTCTAGAAAAGAAGGCACATGGTTTCATCACCGAGCCATCAGAACTTCTTTGTGACAAAACAGCCCCTGCTCCAATCTCAGAAGCATCAACCTCAACCTGAAACGGGAACGAAACATCTGGCTGGCACAACACAGGGGCAGAAGAAAAGCGACGCTTCAACTCTTGAAAAGCCTCTACAGCCGCCAAGGACCAATTGACCACATCAGCACCTTTCTTGGTCAAATCAGTCAACGGTTTAGCAACACTAGAAAAATTAGCGATGAAGCGACGGTAAAAATTAGCAAAGCCCAGGAACTTCTGCAGGCTCTTCACAGATGTCGGCTGAGTCCAATCATAAATGACCTGAACTTTAACAGGGTCCATCTCGATAGTAGAAGGGGAAAAAATGAAACCCAAAAATGAAACCTTCTGAACCCCAAAGAGACATTTCGACCCCTTCACAAACAAGGAATTCGCACGAAGGACCTGGAACACCATTCTGACCTGCTTCACATGAGACTCCCAATCATCCGAAAAGACCAAAATATCATCCAAATATACAATCATGAATCTATCCAGGTACTCTCGGAAGATGTCATGCATAAAGGACTGAAACACAGATGGAGCATTAGAAATCCCGAATGGCATAACCAGGTACTCAAAATGGCCCTCGGGCATATTAAATGCTGTTTTCCATTCATCGCCCTGTTTAATTCGCACAAGATTATACACCCCTCGAAGATCTATCTTGGTGAACCAACTAGCCCCCTTAATCCGAGCAAACAAATCAGACAGCAGCGGCAAAGGGTACTGAAATTTGACTGTGATCTTATTAAGAAGGTGGTAATCAATACAAGGTCTCAAAGAGCCATCCTTCTTGGCCACAAAAAAGAACCCTGCTCCCAACGGTGATGACGACGGGCGAATATGACCTTTCTCCAAGGATTCCTTTATATAACTCCGCATAATGGCGTGCTCTGGCACAGATAAATTAAACAGTCGGCCCTTAGGAAACTTACTACCAGGAATCAAATTAATAGCACAATCGCAATCCCTATGAGGAGGTAGGGCACCGGATTTGGGCTCTTCAAATACATCCTGGTAATCTGACAAAAACTCAGGGACTTCAGAAGGAGTGGAAGGCAAAATTGACAGCAATGGAACATCACCATGTACCCCCTGACAACCCCAGCCGGACACAGACATAGATTTCCAATCCAATACTGGATTATGGACCTGTAGCCATGGCAACCCCAAAACGACCACATCATGTAGATTATGCAACACCAAAAAGCGAATATCCTCCTGATGTGCAGGAGCCATGCACATGGTCAATTGAGTCCAGTACTGAAGCTTATTCTTGGCCAAAGGCGTGGCATCAATTCGTCTCAATGGAATAGGATACTGCAAGGGCTCCAAGAAAAAACCACAGCGCCTGGCAAACTCCAAGTCCATCAAATTCAGGGCAGCGCCTGAATCCACAAATGCCATAACAGAATAGGATGACAGAGAGCAAATCAAAGTAACGGACAAAAGAAATGTAAACTGTACCGTACCAATGGTGGCAGACCTAGCGAACCGCTTAGTGCGCTTAGGACAATCGGAGATAGCATGAGTGGAATCACCACAGTAAAAACACAGCCCATTCCGACGTCTGTGTTCTTGCCGTTCAGCTCTGGTCAAAGTCCTATCACATTGCATAGGCTCAGGCCTATGCTCAGAGAATACCGCCAAATGGTGCACAGCTTTGCGCTCACGCAAGCGCCGATCGATCTGAATGGCCAAGGACATAGACTCATTCTGACCAGCAAGCGTGGAAAATCCCACCATGACATCCTTAAGGGCTTCACAAAGACCCTTTCTGAAAATTGCCACTAGGGCACACTCATTCCACTGAGTAAGCACAGACCACTTTCTAAACTTCTGACAGTACACCTCCGCTTCATCCTGACCCTGACACAAAGCCAGCAAGATTTTCTCTGCCTGATTTACTGAATTTGGTTCATCATAAAGCAATCCAAGCGCCAGAAAAAACGCATCTACATCACGCAATGCAGGATCTCCTGGCGCAAGGAAAAATGCCCAGTCTTGAGGGTCAGCACGCAACAAAGAAATAATGATTTTTACTTGTTGAACGGGGTCACCAGAGGAGCGGGGTTTCAAAGCTAGAAACAGTTTACAATTATTTTTGAAATTCAGGAATTTAGATCTATCCCCAGAAAACAAATCAGGAATTGGAATTCTAGGCTCTAACATCGGATTCTGAACCACAAAATCTTGAATGTTTTGTACCCTTGCAGTGAGATGATCCATACAAGAGGACAGACCTTGAATGTCCATATCTACACCTGTGTCCTGAACCACCCAGAGGTTAAGGGGAAAAGAAAGACAAAAAACACTGCAGAGAAAAAAAATGGTCTCAGAACTTCTCTTATCCCTCTACTGAGATGCATTAATACTTTGGGCCAGCTGTACTGTTATGGACCCGGTGGTTAGGAGCACCCGGAACGACCTGATGGTTAAACTCACACAGGACAAGCTCTGGGAAGTGGGAGCTCTGCTGACCGCAACCCCTAATCCTATCACACAACTAGAAATAGCCGTGAAGCGTACCTAACACGACCTAGACGCCTCTTCACAGCCTAAAAGCTAACTAGCCCTAAAGATAGAAAATAAAGCCTACCTTGCCTCAGAGAAATTCCCCAAAGGAAAAGGCAGCCCCCCACATATATTGACTGTGAGTAAAGATGAAAGTCGCAAACACAGAAATGAAACAGGTTTCAGCAAAGGGAGGCCCGACTTACTAAACAGACTGAGGATAGGAAAGGTATCTTTGCGGTCAGCACAAAAAACTACAAAAGACCACGCAGAGTGTGCAAAAAGACCTCCGCACCGACTCACGGTGCGGAGGTGCCACTCTGCATCCCAGAGCTTCCAGCTAGCAAGGCAAAATCATGATAGCCAACTGGACAAGGAAACAATGAACAAATAATTAACTAGCAGGGACTTAGCTTCTGCTGGAGTAGACAGGTCACCAGAAAGATCCAAGAGCGAACTGAACCAGTACAAGAACATTGACAGCTGGCATGGAGTAACGATCTGAGTGAAGTTAAATAGAACAGCCAGCCAAAGAATAAACTACGTCACCTGTGGAAGGAACCTCAGAAGCAGCAGCTCCACTCACAGCCACCAGAGGGAGTCCATGGACAGAACTCGCCGAAGTACCATTCATGACCACAGGAGGGAGTTCGGAAACAGAATTCACAACAGCTCACTGCATCCAGGCAGTGTTTAAATTAATAAGCCTTCAAAATTGCAGTCACACAGCTCATCTGTTGTAGACAGCTATCCAGGCCGATTTTGAGCAATAATAAATAGTAATCTTTATTTTTATATAGCGCTAACATATTCCGCAGCGCTTTACAGTTTGCACACATTATTATCACTGTACCCGATGGGGCTCACAATCTAAATTCCCTATGAGTATGTCTTTGGAATGCGGGAGGAAACTGGAGTACCCAGAGGAAACCCACGCAAACACCAGGAGAACATACAAACTCCTTGCAGATGTTGTCCTTGGTGGGATTTGAACCCAGGACTATCCACTGAGCCACGTGCTGCCCTATGAATGTCTTCACTGAACATGGAGCCAGGGAAGGCTGTGTGTGATAACGGTGAGAACCTTGTGGCAGCCCTTTGCTGGTGCAACCTCACACGTGCCTCGCATGGCTCATGTACTAAACCTAGTAGTACAGCAATTTCTCCTCCTCTATCCCTGTCTGGATGCACTGCTGCAGAAAGTACAGTCGTTGTGTGCTCACTTACGCCATTTTCACCCCGCAGGTCATTGACTTACATCACTACAGAGGTTTTTCAGCCTACTGATTAACCATTTGATATGATGCGCCCACAGGGCAGTGGTTTACTCGGCACCGGGTCCGGTCGCAAGGGGGGATGTCACGGTGGCTGTGACCCAGTCCGTGGGCCTGGGCATTAAAATTAAAGGGGGTTAAATGTTCAGAGTTTGTTGTGATACCACCTGTGGAGTTTGGTCAATAAGGGAACCGATGCTGCATTAGAGGGGTCCCCTGGGGGATGGTGCGGCAACCCAGTGTCCTATGCAGTGTGGCGTAGATGGTAAGGCCGGTGAATAAATAGAGGAGACAGGTTGTAAGTCTTTACCTGGTTTACTTGTGGGTGACAGGCCACAGTCCAGGGCATCGGCAACAGGTTATTTAGAGGTCCGGGTAGTCCAGAGACAATTGGAATCCCCTTGGCAGGTCAGGTTGGAGCCTTCGACTATGCGCTTACTGTCTCTGAAGTCCCTGCTGCCACTAAGTGTCCTAAGCAAAGTCCTTATTCGTTCTCCTGTCCAGGGACAGGTACCTGTATGGCAGACAGCTTGAGCCATGCCTACTGGGGTCCTTTCATGGTGACTACAGGCTCCAAGGTGCTGCTGTGCCACAGGTAAATATGGGAAAAGTCCATGTAATTCAATGCACTCCGGTTCTGCTCTGTGTATTATAGTCCACAAAAGCCTCGAGTTCCCGGTACCAGGCTACTGCGCTCTGATTCCCAGGAGGCCTTCCCAATCCCCTCCTGGAGTCCTGAATCTCCACTGTGCTCCGTCCCTGTCTGTCCTTGCACACAGATTGTCTGTACCAACTTAACTCACTCTGCCTCCAAACCAGGATCTTTATTCAGGTAAGTTGCCCCAAAACAGAGCTTTGAGCTCCCCCTTCTGGCCTGGATTTGGAAGGTGTTGTGTGTGTGTGTGAACCTACCAAAAGGAATCTCACTTGTCTCCAGACATAGCACTATCCTCCCCGAGAAGAAGTCAGCACTACTGTGGTACCCGAACTCCTGGGGTGCCACAGATATGCAATGTGTTGACACAATGGAATTCAACTCTGCACATGTTGCAGTGACTGTGGCAGCATCAGTGAGCCCTGCTGCAGTATGTCCTTTTGCATAGCCTGGGCCAACGCAGTACAGACGTGGTGCAAATCATGCTTGCGAAGTGGGCACAGATGAAGGCCCTCTACGCCCTTCTGCACAGTTTTGGCATGGGTACTAAGATGGTAACGCGCTGAAGATGCCATCATCAGCATCACTATTCCGGTCATCTACATGCTGGAGCACACATTGAATAATCGGTGGGAGGAGGTGGAAGCAGAGGGGGATGCAAAAGAGAAAACATTGTCTCAAGGTTCAGGACTGCGGTCACACAGGCGGATCCAATGGGAGGATGGCTTACAGCAACCGAGGGGGCTCATGGTACCAGGCAAATCACTAGTGAAGGTGCAGGAGTCAAGGAACAAATGGAGGAGGATGAGAAGGAAAGGTTGATGGCTGTTCAACAGTCAGGAGATGAAGAGGATAGTGATCCCCTCTCGGTTGTCCGTGATGGTGGGAGGGGATGTAGGAAGCAAGATTGAGTGTCACTCCGCCACCAACACACCATGAAATTGGACCTCATGGAAGCGTCCGACACATGAGCGCCTTCTTGCTGCATTATCTGCAACATGATGCCTGTATTTCTAGCATTAGAAATAGTGCTCATTACTGGGTTTCCACTCTGTTTGATCCACATTACAAGAGTAAATTTTTGCCAGATGGTTTCCTCCCCGGAAAGGGATGTGCGCATGTTGGAGTATCGAAACACACTTGTAGACAATCTTAACAGTGATTTGCCCCAAGAAAGTAGTGAGGCACACAGAGTGCATAGCAGTTATAGACTTTCAACCTTAGGAACGTCGAGTCGTCAACGCCAAAACATTAGCAGCAGCAGTTTAAGTGGCAGAATCAATTTCTGTTAGTCGTTTAACACATTTTTTAGACCAGCCCATGCACAAGCAGAACAGAGTACAAGTCTGTCACGCTGTAAAAAACTGGAAAGGATGGTGCAGGAGTACATGGAGCTTAATATCAATGCCATGAGGGGGAATTTGGACACTTTTACATTTTGGTCTTCAAAAATGGAAGAGTGACCTGAGCTCGCCTGTCACACCTTGGAGATTTTGTCATGCCCGGCAGCCAGCGTTCTCTCAGAACGTGTCTTTAGAGCTGCTGGTGGTGTCCTGATGTATAAGCACATCTGGATGTCATCTCAATGTGTAGACTGCCTAACTTTCATTAAAATGACCAAGTTATTGATCTTTGATGACTTTTGCACCCCAGTCGTAGATTGGGCAGACTAGGCATTGGTGTTGTTTTTAGTGTCATGTATTGATCTCATGTTACTGCAGTCGTACCATCTTTGTGGTGTGTTCTTTGCCTGCTGTTACTACTGCTCCTGATGCTGCAAACAATTTTTTGAAATGTGGAAACTCCAAGTTGGGTCTCCATCTGGTGTGTTACCTGTAGTAGAAGATGTATCAGAGGCCTGTTATACTTTTTCTAATCTGTGGAAATTGATGCACTTTTGTGCTGTGTGACAATTCTTTTTTTTAAATGTGGAGACTCCAAGTTCAGTCTCCATCTTGTGAGTTTCCCATGTAAGTAGGTCTCCCAGACAGGTAGGCCTGCACTTACTTTCTGTCAACTACCGGTGTTACTTTCCTCACATTTTTCTACCAATATTAGAGGTGTAGCATGAGGTGTGAGGTGTTATGATCTGGTGGTTTAGGAGCAACATGGAACGAGCTCTGAAGGACGTGGTAACCGTACTGACCGCAGTCCCTAAGCTCAACACAACACTAGAAGTAGCCGTGGAATGATCCTAATTCTCCCTAGGCATCTCGTTACAGCCTAAGAGCTAACTACCCCTAAAGATAGAAGCAGGAAAGCTATCCTGCCTCAGAGAAAATCCCCAAAGGATAGATTAGCCCCCACAAATAATGACTGTGAGTGGAGAGGGAAAAGACATACATAGAATGAAACCAGGATGAGCACAGGAAGCCAGTCTAGCTAAATAGATAGGACAGGATGGAATACTGTGCGGTCAGTATAAAACACTACAAAAAATCCATGCAGAGTTTACAAAAATCTCCACACCTGACTAAAGGTGTGGAGGGTAAATCTGCTTCCCAGAGCTTCCAGCAAGACAGAATTAATTCATACTGATAAGCTGGACAAACATAGAAAGCACAGAACGGATAAGTCCACAATCTATGGACAGAAAAAAGCAAGCAAAAAGTTAGCTTTGCTGAACTGGTCAGGATAACAGGGAAATCCAAAGAGATGTGAATCCAAACCAGGAACCATTTACAAGTGGCACTGGCTAAAGGAAAAGCCAGGCCTAAATAGCAGAGCAGAAGAGGCGATAAGTGGAGGCAGCTGATGACAGCTAACTCCAAGGAGCAGCCATACCACTAGAAACCACAAGAGGGAGCCCAAGAGCAGAACTCACAAAAGTGCCACTTACAACCACTGGAGGGAGCCCAAGAGCGGAATTCACAACAGTGAGGTCTTCCAGCTAAGAAGTCTTACACTGCATCTTTAACCCCTTCCCGACCCATGACGCCACGTAGGCGTCATGAAAGTCGGTGCCAATCCGACCCATGACGCCTATGTGGCGTCATGGAAAGATCGCGTCCCTGCAGATTGGGTGAAAGGGATAACTCCCATTTCACCCGATCTGCAGGGACAGGGGGAGTGGTAGTTTAGCCCAGGGGGGGTGGCTTCACCCCCCCGTGGCTACGATCGCTCTGATTGGCTGTTGAAAGTGAAACTGCCAATCAGAGCGATTTGTAATATTTCACCTATTATAACGGGTGAAATATTACAATCCAGCCATGGCCGATGCTGCAATATCATCGGCCATGGCTGGAAATACTAATGTGCCCCCACCCCACCGATCGCCCCCCCAGCCCTCCGATCTGCCCAATACACTGCCCCGCTCCCCTCCGTCCTGTGCTCCGCTCCCCCCGTGCTCTTGTCCGCTCACCCCCGTGCTCCAATCACCCCCCCGTGCTCCAATCACCCCCCCGCACTCCGATCCCCCCCGTGCTCTGTTCCACCCCCCCGTGCTCCGTCCCACCCCCCGTGCTCCGTTCCACCCCCCCGTGCTCCGTTCCACCCCTCCCGCATTGCGATTCACCCCCCCATGCTCCGATCCCCCCCCCTGTGTTCCCCCCCACACCATCATACTTACCGATCCTGCCGGGGTCCGTCCGTCTTCTCCCTGGGCGCCACCATCTTCCAAAATGGCGGGCGCATGCGCAGTGCGCCCGCCGAATCTGCCGGCCGGCAGATTCGTTCAAAGTGCATTTTGATCACTGAGATATAATCTATCCCAGTGGTCAAAATAAAAAAATGATAAATGACCCCCCCCTTTGTCACCCCCATAGGTAGGGACAATAAAAAAATATAGAATTTTTTTTTTCCACTAATGTTAGGGGTAGGGTTAGGGGTAGGGCTAGGGTTAGGGTTAGGGTTAGGGCTAGGGTTAGGGTTAGAGCTAGGGTTAGGGCTAGGGTTAGGGCTAGTGTTGGAGGTAGAATTGAGGGGTTTCCACTGTTTAGGCACATCAGGGGTCTCCAAACGTAACATGGCGCCACCATTGATTCCAGCCAATCTTGTATTCAAAAAGTCAAATGGTGCTCCCTCAATTCTGAGCCCCGACGTTTGCCCAAACAGTGGTTTACCCCCACATATGGGGTACCAGCATACTCAGGATAAACTGCGAAACAATTACTAGGGTCCAATTTCTCCTGTTACCCTTGTGAAAATAAAAAAATGCTTGCTAAAACATCATTTTTGAGGAAAGAAAAATGATTTTTTATTTTCACGGCTCTGCGTTGTAAACGTCTGTGAAGCACTTGGGGGTTCAAAGTGCTCACCACATATCTAGATAAGTTCCTTGAGGGGTCTAGTTTCTAAAATGGGGTCACTTGTGGGGGGTTTCTACTGTTTAGGCACACCAGGGGCTCTGCAAACGCAATGTGATGCCCGCAGACCATTCCATCAAAGTCTGCATTTCAAAAGTCACTACTTCCCTTCTGAGCCCCGACGTGTGTCCAAACAGTGGTTTACCCCCACACATGGGGTATCAGCGTACTCAGGAGAAACTGGACAACAACTTTTGGGATCCAATTTCTCCTGTAACCCTTGGGAAAATAAAAAATTCTGGGCTAAATAATTATTTTTGAGGAAAGAAAACGTATTTATTATTTTCACGGCTCTGCGTTGTAAACTTCTGTGAAGCACTTGGGGGTTCAAAGTGCTCACCACACATCTAGATAAGTTCCTTTCGGGGTCTAGTTTCCAAAATGGGGTCACTTGTGGGGGGTTTCTACTGTTTAGCCACATCAGGGGCTCTGCAAACACAACGTGACGCCTGCAGAGCATTCCATCAAAGTCTGCATTTCAAAACGTCACTACTTCACTTCCGAGCCCCCGCGTGTACCCAAACAGTGGTTTACCCCCACACATGGGGTATCAGTGTACTCAGGAGAAACTGGACAACAACTTTTGGGGTCAAATTTCTCCTGTTACCCTTGGGAAAATAAAAAATTGCAGGCTAAAAGATCATTTTTGAGAAAATATATTTTTTTTTTCATGGCTCTGCGTTATAAACTTCTGTGAAGCACTTGGGGTTCAAAGTCCTCACCACACATCTAGATTAGTTCCTTTGGGGGTCTAGTTTCCAAAATGGGGTCATTTGTGGGGGATCTCCAATGTTTAGGCATACAGGGGCTCTCCAAACGTGACATGGTGTCCGCTAATGATTGGAGCTAATTTTCCATTTAAAAAGCCAAATGGCGTGCCTTCCCTTCCGAGCCCTGCCGTGCGCCCAAACAGTGGTTTACCCCCACATATTGGGTATCAGCATACTCAGGACAAACTGGACAAGAACATTTGGGGTCCAATTTCTCCTATTACCCTTGGCAAAATAGGAAATTCTAGGCTAAAAAATCATTTTTGAGGAAAGAAAAATTATTTTTTATTTTCATGGCTCTGCGTAATAAACTTCTGTGAAGCACCTGGGGTTTTAAAGTGCTCAATATGCATCTAGATAAGTTCCTTGGGGGGTCTAGTTTCCAAAATGGGGTCACTTGTGGGGGAGCTCCAATGTTTAGGCACACAGGGGCTCTCCAAACGCGACATGGTGTCCGCTAACGATGGAGATAATTTTTCATTCAAAAAGTCAAATGGCGCTCCTTCCCTTCCGAGCCTTACCATGTGCCCAAACAGTGGTTTACCCCCACATGTGAGGTATTGGTGTACTCAGGAGAAATTGCCCAACAAATTTTAGGATCCATTTTATCCTGTTGCCCATGTGAAAATGAAAAAATTGAGGCAAAAAAATGTTTTTGTGAAAAAAAAGTACTTTTTCATTTTTACGGATCAATTTGTGAAGCACCTGGGGGTTCAAAGTGCTCACTATGCATCTAGATAAGTTCCTTGGGGCGTCTAGTTTCCAAAATGGGGTCACTTGTGGGGGAGCTCCAATTTTTAGGCACACGGGGGCTCTCCAAACGTGACATGGTGTCCGCTAAATAGTGGAGCCAATTTTTCATTCAAAAAGTCAAATGGCGCTCCTTTCCTTCCAAGTACTGCCGTGCGCCCAAACAGTGGTTTACCCCAACATATGAGGTATCAGTGTACTCAGGACAAATTGGACAACAACTTTCGTGGTTCAGTTTCTCCTTTTACCATTGGGAAAATAAAAAAAATTGTTGCTAAAAGATAATTTTTGTGACTAAAAAGTTAAATGTTCATTTTTTCCTTCCATGTTGCTTCTGCTGCTGTGAAGTACCTGAAGGGTTAATAAACTTCTTGAATGTGGTTTTGAGTACCTTTAGGGGTGCATTTTTTAGAATGGTGTCACTTTTGGGTATTTTCAGCCATATAGACCCCTCAAACTGACTTCAAATGTGAGGTGGTCCCTAAAAAAAATGGTTTTGTAAATTTCGTTGTAAAAATGAGAAATCGCTGGTCAAATTTTAACCCTTATAACTTCCTAGCAAAAAAAAATGTTGTTTCCAAAATTGTGCTGATGTAAAGTATTCATGTGGGAAATGTTATTTATTAACTATTTTGTGTCACATAACTCTCTGGTTTAACAGAATATAAATTCAAAATGTGAAAATTGCGAAATTTTCAAAATTTTCGCCAAATTTCCGTTTTTATCACAAATAAACGCAGAATTTATTGACCTAAATTTACCACTAACATGAAGCCCAATATGTCATGAAAAAACAATCTCAGAACCGCTAGGATCCGTTGAAGCGTTCCTGAGCTATTACCTCATAAAGGGACACTGGTCAGAATTGCAAAAAACGGCAAGGTCTTTAAGGTCAAAATAGGCTGGGTCATGAAGGGGTTAACTACCAGGTCCTCATTGAAACTTCAATTTCAAGCTGTCAATGCTGGGCCAGACCCTGATACCTCATGCATAACCAATGGCTGACTGCTTCTGTGCCATTATAACAAGTTCTACTGTGGGTCAATTGATCAGTCAACTAATCGTCTTACTATTCTTACATTTTTCTATCAATAGTAATCTATAAAAAACTGATGTTTGTGCCATCTGAGTGTGGTTGGGATAAAAAAATAGGAGGTGTTCGATGAGGTATGAGGTCTCCCAGCAAGAAGGCTTACCCCACTCCCTTAACCACCAGGTCCTCATTGAAATTTCAATTATTACAAGCTGTAAATGCTGGGCCAGAGGTTGATGCATGGCCCATGGCTGACTGCTGCTGTACCATTTGCAAATATCTACTGTGGATCAATTGATGCCACTTTTCATGGTGTCTGCCCCTAATTTTAGCTGTTTGGGAAGCTTTTTGTCACTCCTTAATGTGTTGTCTATGCATTTGGTTTGCCTCCCATTGAATCTAATGATGTTCGAGTATGTTTGCTGAAGCGTTTGGCGAACGGAGGTCCGTTGGACAAATCAGAACCAAATCTTGAAAGGTTCGCTCATCTCTACTCACATCCTCAAAAAATATTCAATTTTAGCTGGTATAAATTATCTCATGAAGAGGATTCACTTCTTCAAAAATGTCTAAAATTTGCCCCAAAAATAGCACCCTGACGAAATATTTCATAAAACAAGAAACAAGAAAACACAAGAAACAAAAAATATGAAATGCAACACAACAATATTTCCAAATTCAACCCTATTAATGGATATTCAGATGCCTTTATCACATTTGAGAATATAGTTACAAAGAAATTTAGAAAAATTCAAAATATGAACCCTAAACATCGTACATACAACTTGACCGTTAAAGAACAACAGGAGGCTATTACTCATTTACAACATAATAATGAGATTATCATCTGCCCAGTGGACAAAGGCGGTGGAATTGTGATAATGGATCAAAACATGTATCTCAAAGAATCTCTTCTAGGAGACAGCCTAACCTTGAAATAACTCAAAAAGGACCCAACAACGCCTTTTTTGAATGATTTGATTGAACTGGTCAAAAAAGGTAAAGTTGGGAAAGTAAGTGTCTGATACTGTTACGGCGTTTCCGTGACAGAGCAGTGCCAGAAGACCGCAGCGTCTGATGACTCCTGCTTCGCAGCTGAGAAAAAGCATTTCTCCGGTGTATTAAATGTGTTTGTTTTTTCTTTCAGAAGGACAGGAGTTTATCAGCCATGTGGAAATCCCTGCATTCAGCTGTGCTCGGTTAGGATGGGTTCACATTTGTGTTCGGGGGCTTTGCGGAGGGCTGGGTACATCCTCCATTATGCCCCGCCTACTCCCACACATGTCTTGCGTACTTATCTTTAACATTGGCTACGCAAAACATGCGGATGTATCATTTTGACGCGCTCGCCGTGCACACAAAACGAAACTTGTCAAAACAACGCATCCGCATACATCTGCATACATCCGCATGTCCTGCATACCCAATGTTAAAGATAGGTACCCAGGACGCATGCAGAAATATGCAGAAGTAGGGGGGCTTAACTGAGGACATACGCAGCCCTCCACAAAGCCCCCAAACGCTAATGTGAACTTAGCCTTAGCCACTCCTCTCTCCTTTAAAAGATAGGCCTTCTGGCCAGGTCCTTGTCTGAGTTAGCACTTGCTACATAGATCTGGAGAGTGAGGAGCTGGTATTTGGAGAGCTGGAGAAGTTTATTGTGCGACAGTTGCTTGGTTTGTACGCTTGGAAATTCCTCATCCTTACCTGCCTTATTTTCTTCCCTCATCCTTCACACCCTGATGAATACCTGTTATTTGTGAGAGTATATTTTATGTGAGTGTAATTTTGTTTTACCCTTGTCTTTGTTCCCCTGTCTGTCAGGATGGTGTACTGCGGTACACGGTAGCGCCTCTCTTCCCCAGGTAGGGGAAGGGGACAGACGCAGGGCTGCAGCTAGGAGACAGGGCAAGGGCAAAGGCCCTGGCATCCTTGCCATCTGAGGTATCCCGGGGAACAGGGTGAGCTAGGGCGCCCCATAGTGCTAGGGCTAGTAAAGGTGCCCCTGGTCCCAGTTTACTCGCCAGTCCTATCATGACATTAACTCAGACTGAAAGTCTTTTTTCTGATCCATGATGGATTCTATCACAGCGCTGTCAGGGCAGTTGCAGCAGCTCAGTTTGGAAGTGGTGGATTTGCGCACGGAGGTTTCACAGCACCCTGTTATATCTATTTTGGGGATCTCGCCTTCCAGGCAAACCATTGTGGAGCCCAAGGTCGCACTGCGAGACAGATTCTCTGGTGGGCAAGACAAGCTTGTTGTGTTCCGTGAAGCCTGTAAACTATACTTCCGGCTGCATCCGGTATTCTCTAGTGCAGATGAGCAACTGGTGGGGACTGTTTTTTTGCTCCTTCAGGGGGACCCACAAGCATGGGCATTTTCTCTCCCATCTGACTCACAGTCACTCCAGACAGTAGAGGGCTTCTTTCAGGCTTTGGGCTTGGTGTATGATGACCCTGATCGCGTCTTCTTGCAGGAGTCATCTCTGCACCAACTTACTAAGGAGACCGTCTGGCGGAGGAATACTACTCAGAGTTCTGGCGGTGGGCCACCGACACTAGGTGGAATGACCCTGCCCTCCGTAGTCAGTTCTGCGAGGGTCTTTCTGTGAATGTAAGGGATGCGTTAGTTCTCTATGAGACTCCTGACTCCCTTGAGGTGGCCATGTCTCTGGCAATCCAGGTTGGCCGTCTTTGCCAGAGACATAGGGAGTCATCTCTGGGGGTGGGCGGTCCAAATTTCAGCATGGTCAGTACTGATTCTACTGTGGAACACACGCAGGTGGGTGCAGCGTCCCAACTTAGCAAACTAGCATTAATCCGACGTAAGTGGTGAGTGTGTTTCTGTTGTGGCAAGAAGTGTCATTTTGTGAGCACATGTCCTACCCGTCACTTGTTTAAGCAACCGCCGAAAACCTAGAGGGCCCAGGTTGTGGGGAGGTTGGCAACTCAAGTGTACTCATAACCTCGGTGGGAAAGACTTGTTTCTTCCTTCCAGCCATTTTACACGTGGGTGAAAATAAGGTGGAGGTTTCCGCCTTCTTGGTCAGTGGGGTGGGGTTTAATTTGGTCAACACTGGGTTCGTCTGGGACCAAGGCATTGTCCCACATACAGTTAGGGCCAGAAATATTTGGACAGTCACACAATTTTCGCGAGTTGGGCTCTGCATGCCACCACATTGGATTTGAAATGAAACCTCTACAACAGAATTCAAGTGCAGATTGTAACGTTCAATTTGAAGGGTTGAACAAAAATATCTGATAGAAAATGTAGGAATTGTACACATTTCTTTACAAACACTCCACATTTTAGGAGGTCAAAAGTAATTGGACAAATAAACATAACCCAAACAAAATATTTTTATTTTCAATATTTTGTTGCAAATCCTTTGGAGGCAATCAGTGCCTTAAGTCTGGAACCCATGGACATCACCAAACGCTGGGTTTCCTCCTTCTTAATGCTTTGCCAGGCCTTTACAGCCGCAGCCTTCAGGTCTTGCTTGTTTGTGGGTCTTTCCGTCTTAAGTCTGGATTTGAGCAAGTGAAATGCATGCTCAATTGGGTTTAGATCTGGAGATTGACTTGGCCATTGCAGAATGTTCCACTTTTTGGCACTCATGAACTCCTGGGTAGCTTTGGCTGTATGCTTGGGGTCATTGTCCATCTGTACTATGAAGCGCCATCCACTCAACTTTGCAGCATTTGGCTGAATCTGGGCTGAAAGTATATCCCGGTACACTTCAGAATTCATCTGGCTACTCTTGTCTGCTCTTATATCATCAATAAACACAAGTGACCCAGTGCCATTGAAAGCCATGCATGCCCATGCCATCATGTTGCCTCCACCATGTTTTACAGAGGATGTGGTGTGCCTTGGATCATGTGCCGTTCCCTTTCTTCTCCAAACTTTTTTCTTCCCATCATTCTGGTACAGGTTGATCTTTGTCTCATCTGTCCATAGAATACTTTTCCAGAACTGACTGGCTTCTTGAGGTGTTTTTCTGCAAATTTAACTCTGGCCTGTCTATTTTTGGTATTGATGAATGGTTTGCATCTAGATGTGAACCCTTTGTATTTACTGTCATGGAGTCTTCTCTTTACTGTAGACTTAGAGACAGATACACCTACTTCACTGAGAGTGTTCTGGACTTCAGTTGATGTTGTGAACGGGTTCTTCTTCACCAAATTAAGTATTCGGCGATCATCCACCACTGTTGTCATCCGTGGACGCCCAGGCCTTTTTGAGTTCCCAAGCTTACCAGTCAATTCCTTTTTTCTTAGAATGTACCCAACTGTTGATTTTGCTACTCCAAGCATGTCTGCTATCTCTCTGATGGATTTTTTCTTTTTTTTCAGCCTCAGGATGTTCTGCTTCACCTCAATTGAGAGTTCCTTTGACCGCATGTTGTCTGCTCACAGCAACAGCTTCCAAATGCAAAACCACACACCTGGAATCCACCCCTGACCTTTTAACTACTTCATTGATTACAGGTTAACGAGGGAGACGCCTTCAGAGTTAATTGCAGCCCTTAGAGTCCATTGTCCAATTACTTTTGGTCCCTTGAAAAAGAGGACGCTATGCATTACAGAGCTATGATTCCTAAACCCTTTCTCCGATTTGGATGTGGAAACTATCATATTGCAGCTGGGAGTGTGCACTTTCAGCCCATATTATATATATATAATTGTATTTCTGAACATGTTTTTGTAAACAGCTAAAATAACAAAACTTGTGTCACTGTCCAAATATTTCTGGCCCTAACTGTACCTTGTCCAGACCCGTACCCATTATAGCTATTGAATCTGGCCCTCTAAAACAGGGACATTTCACACAGGTGGTCCGTTACTTGCAGCTACAAATGGGGGTCATATACTCTGAGGTGTTAAACTGCTGCGTGCTTGAGGGCCTGCCCTCACCTGTGGTACTGGGACTTCCTTGGCTCGCTCTACACAATCTGGTAATTGATTGGCAGACACAGGAAGTGGTAAAATGGAATACATACTGTCAAGGACACTGGGTACCCAGTTAGCAAGGGTGGATATCCAGTCTGTGCCTCATTGCCTGTTAGACTTCGAGGATGTGCTTTCTGAGCAGGGGAACCAAGACCTTCCCCCTCATCGTCCTTATGATTGTGCAATTAATCTAATTTCTGGTGCCAAGCTGCCCAAGAGCAGACTCTTTAACATCTCAGGTCCAGAAAGGTAGGCCATGAAGGACTATATTATCGAAAGTCTGGCTAAGGGTCATATCCAACCATCCTCTTCTTCCCTTGCTGCTGGGTTCTTTTTTGTCAAGAAGAAGGATGGGAGTTACGTCCTTGCCTGGATTTCCGGGAACTTAATGTGATCACTGCCTACAATCCGTATCCGTTACCTCTGATCCTTGACCTCTTTAATCAAATTATTGGGGCAAAATGGTTCTCTAACTATTGGGCTACGTCGCAATGCATCGTTATGGAGAAAAAACGCATCCTGCAAAGTTGCCCGCAGGATGCGGTTTTTCCCCATAGACTTGCATTAGCGACACATTGCGACGTATGGCCACACGTCGCATCCGTCGTGTTTTGGCGGACCGTCTGCACAAACAAAACGTTCCATGTAACTTTTTTTGTGCGTTGCGTCTGCCATTTTCGACAACGCATTCGCGGCCGAAAATCCGCCCCCTCCTCCCCAGACTGCAGAATGGGCAGCGGATGCATTGAAAAACTGCATCCGCTGCCCACGTCGTGCAGTTATTTTCACAACGCCCGTCGGTACATTGGGCTGACAGTTTGCGACGGCCCCGTACCGACGGAAGTGTGAAAGTAGCCTAAGATGGGCCTCAGGGGTGCATACAACCTCATCCGCATTAAGGAGGGGATGAGTGGAAGACTGCGTTCAATATGCCAGAAGGACACTACGAGAATCTGGTGATGCCTTTTGAGTTGATGAACACGCCCACCGTCTTCCAGCACATTATTAACCCCCAGAGCTTTTTTCCTTTTTCGCTCCCCTTCTTTCCAGAGCCATAACTTTTTTATTTTTCCATCAATATGGCCATGTGAGAGCTTATTTTTTGCAGGATGACTTGCACTTTTGAATGATACCATTGGTTTTACCATATCATGTAACAGAAAATGGGAAAAAAATTCCACATGCGATGAAATTGCAAAAAAGTGCAATCCCACACTAGTTTTTTGTTTGGCTTTTTTGCTAGGTTCACTAAATGCTAAAACTGACTTGCTATTATGATTTTCCAGGTCATTGCAAGTTCATGGACACCTAACATGTCTAGGTTCTTTTTTATCTAAGTAGTGAAAAAAAAATCCAAACTTTGATAAAATAAAAAAAAATTTTGCCATTTTCCGATACCTGTAGCGTCTCCATTTTTCGTGATCTGGGGTTGAATGAGGGTTTATTTCTTGCGTGCCGTGCTGACATTTTTAATGATACCACGTATATGCAGATACATTTTTTTGATCGCCCGTTATTGCATTTTAATGCATTGTCACGGCGACCAAAAAAACGTAATTTTGGCGTTTTGATTTTTTCTCGCTACTCCATTTATCGATCAGGTTAATCCTTTTTTCTTTATAGATCTGGAGATTATGAGCTTGGCAATACCAAATATGTGTAGGTTTGACTGTTATAAGGCCAGGTCCTTGTCTGAGGTAGTCAGAGGCGTAGCTAGGGTTTCAGCTTAGGGGGGGGGGGGGGCGAAAAATCTGATTGGGCCCCTAACGAGGTACCCCTGACTACAGCTACATGGTGCACCCTAATTGTGAGCATAGTGGAACGTCAGCAGATGACCGCACTGTGACTGAAAATACATCTATATAAAAACACTGATACTACTATATGAGGACCATATATTGGTAGATACCAGTCCTACAGACCATATAAGAGATCACAGCACAGTTATAGATAATAACTTACAGATGATGTTCTTTCTGATGGAATTGTTCACTTTTCTCGTCTGTTCCATCTGGCCCAGCCCAACAAGACAACTTCTCCACCAGGACTCGTCTGCAGAAATTATGATGACACATCAGACTTCTCACATTTCCAGCCGCGTCCCCATCTATCCCCAACCTGCACAAACTCCTCATTCTGCTGATACCCTAATACTGAGCCGCTGCTGCCGTATGTGTCCCTATTACTGCCCCTGATACCCCAATACTGAGCCGCTGTTGCCGTATGTGCCCCTATTACTACACCTGATACCGCAATACTGAGCCGCTGCAGCCGTATGTGACCCTATTACTGCCCCCCATACCCCAATACTGAGCCACTGCGGCCGTATGTGTCCCTATTACTGCACCTGATACCCCAATACTGAGCCGCTGCTGCCGTATGTGCCCCTATTACTACACCTGATACCCCAATACTGAGCCACTGCTGCTGTATGTGTCCCTATTACTGCCCCTGATACCCCAATACTGAGCCGCTGCTGCCGTATGTGTCCCTATTACTGCCCCTGATACCCCAATACTGAGCCGCTGCTTCCGTATGTGTCCCTATTACTGCCCCTGATACCCCAATACTGAGCCGCTGTTGCCGTATGTGTCCCTATTACTGCCCCTGATACCCCAATACTGAGCCGCTGTTGCCGTATGTGTCCCTATTACTGCACCTGATACCCCAATACTGAGCTGCTGCTGCCGTATGTGTCCCTATTACTGCACCTGATAGCCCGAATACACAGCCGCTGCTGCCGTATGTGTCCCTATTACTGCCTCTGATACCCCGATACTGAGCCGCTGCTGCCTTATGTGTCCTACAGCACCTGCTGTGTGGTACAATAATGGTGTCCCTTACATAGTAATAATGACTCTTTCGTGCTCTCTAGATAATAAAATTCATCCCTAGAAAACATTAATGCCCTGTGCTAGTGCCCTCCACATTTTGTCCCTAAAAAGTAAAAATAACACACATGAAATTTTGATGGTCTCGGTACTGAGTGCCCATATAACAATAATGTTTAAGTTCCCACTTAACATTTAATAATGTCCCCTAAATAGCCTCCATGTACAGCTTGACTATACACAGTATGGTGGGCCCACAGCTTTCCTATGCACAGTATAATGCCCCCACAGCTCCCCTATACACAATATTTTGAACCCACAGCCCCCCATACACAGTATGATGTCGCCACAGCACCCCATACACAGTATGATGGGCCCACAGCTTTCGTACATACATTATGATGTCCATTAGAGTTCCCCTATACATAGAATGATGTCCTCAATGATCCCCCAAAACACAATATAATAGTTACCGTAATAGTGTTCTGACACTGTGTCTCCTGCACTGAGAGTCACACTGCTAGGAGGAAATTAGCTTTATTCCTCACTGCAGCCTCGGGTGCGGCGCTGGCACGGTTTCAGTCACCGCTCTGAGTATAGAGCAGCAGCTGTAACTGTCAGGATGGTGTACTGCGGTACACGGTAGCACCTCTCTTCCCTGGGTGGGGGAAGGGGACAGGCGCAGGGCTGCAGCTAGGAGACAGGGCAAGGGCAGAGGCCCCGGCATCCTTGCCATCTGAGTATCCCAGGGAAGAGATGCCCCCTAGTGCTAGGGCCAGGAAAGGTGCCCCTGGTCCCAGTTTACTCGCCAGTCCTTTTGTGACAGATACACTGATGATTTTGAAAGTTTTCCTACTTACAACGAATGGAAAGATCTGAAATTTTTATCGTAGGTATACTTCTAATGTGAGAGAGAATCTAAAAAAAAAAATACAGAAAATCAGATTGTATGTCTTTTACATAACTAATTTTTGGGTTTTTTTTTTGCATGAAATAAGTATTGGATCAACCAGCAAGAATTCTGCCCCTCACAAATCTGTTAGTATCTTTTTAAGAAGCCCACCTACTCTGCCCTCATTACCTGTATTAATTGCACCTGATTGAACTCATTACCTGTATAAAAGACACTTGTCCACACACTCAATCACACTCCAACATCTCCACTATGGCCAAAACCAAAGAGCTGTAAATCTAAAACAATACTCAAAATTTTTTTGTCTCTTTTCATACTAAATAAAGCATCCTATTTTTCTATCACATAACTAAGATGCAAAAAGACATACATCATCCACTGTGTTTTGGGCATAAACTGCCAAACTGTGAACCTGTCAAAGTATGTGGACCAACATTTAAAAGAATGTGTACCACAGCTGCAAGCTTGTCTGAAAGATACACACCATATACTTCAGATCTTAAAAAGGTAGCATGGCAATCACACTACAGTATATTCTAGGCATGCTTGACATAACATCTTTATATACGGTCATAGAGATTGAAAAAGCATGCTAGGCGGTGAAGTTTTTCCCACAAAAAATGGTAAATATGCCAATACACATATTCACTATATTCTAGATACCATTAAATTTATCCTTATGTTGTGTCGTATCTCCCCTTTGATGCGGGCTCTGGCACTGAACCAGCATCTTTTCCAGCACATGACACCTGATTTGATCAGCTGTCATGTGCCCCTAACTGCCGTGGATGGAATCACGTTCCACCCGTGGCTGTTAATATGTTAAATACTACTGTCAATCTCTGACAGCAGCATTTAACATGATCATGCCGGTAGTGCAACACTAATTCCGTCCATCGATGTCCCTGTCACATGATCACAGGGTGCCGATGGGTTGGCATAGCAATTGGGGGTCTTCAGGAGATCACAGAAGAAAATCCAGCTCACTACCTGTGATTCCACACTGTTGGAGCACAGATAGCACCTGGGCAGAGTGCAACATTCAATAGAGAAAGCAGAAAAATCCAGCTCACATATAAAATCCAAAAAAGTGCATTTTATTATCCAAGTTACATGAAGCAAAGATTAAACTTGTGTGTTCACAAAAAAGAGAATACATGCATCTTTTAACGTGTTTCGAGCGACATGCGCTCTTTGTCAGGAACTTGATTCATGTATCTTGGATAATAAACTGCAAATTTTTGGATTTAATCTGTGAACTGGATTTTTCTGCTGTTTTCAGGAGACCTCCATGGTTGTCATCGCTCATCTGCTATGAGTACCGCCCCATGGCTGGCATTTATAGCAGATGAAAATTTCTGCTACACATAGCAGGGCTGAAGCTCTACTATGTGTATCAAGGAGACTACTGAAGCAAGTAAAAGGTAACAAAAAAGTTTTAGAAAATATAAGTAAAGTTAAAAATATAAGTTGAAATCACCGCCATTCAAAATAAAACCATAAAAAATTATAAATACAGATATGTTTATAGCCGTGTTTAGAAACGCACAATCTATCAAAATGTAAAAAGAATTAATCAGATCGGTAAACTGCATAACAAGAAAAAAATTCAAAACGTCAGAATTACGGTTGTTTGGTAGCTGCAATAGTGGAATGAAACATTGTATCTACTCTAAAAGCTATCATTAAAAATGTCAGCCGGGCACACAAAAAATAAGCCCTCACCCAGCCCCAGATCCCGAAAACCGGAAATGTTACAAGTCTCGAAAAATGGTGCCTGTTTTTAAAAACAAATTTTTGCTTTTTTTTCACCATTTGAATAAAAAAATAACATACACTCCCTGACAGAAGTTATGTCACTTATCCATGTTATGTAAATAAAATCTTATAACCTGACGTTAAATTCATCCATTGGTTGTATATATTATTCTTTTGAAAGCTGAAACCCTCTGAAATGTGGTTTAGGTTAAGAAAATAAATTGGCATCAATGCAGAAATATTGATCAGTTAATGGACACAGAATGGTCAGATTTTGGCACGACAAAAGTTTTGTCGCCCACAGAAAGTAATGTGATATTCAAACAAATAATTAACTTAAAATACAAATATATGTTGCAAAACATTCGTGAATGAAGTTGTGGTGCTATTAGAGTCATATTTAATATTTTGTGTGACATCCATGAGCTTGAAGGACTGCATCCATGCGGTTCAACAAGGATTCAAACAATTTATTAATGAATTCATCAGGAATAGCAAAGAATGCAGTCTTACATGTCTCCCAGAGTTCATCTAGATTCTTTGGTTTTGTCTTCCAAGCTTCCTCTTTCATCCAACCCCAAACATGCTCAATGATGTTCACGTCTGTTGACTCGGCTGGCCGGTCCTTGAGCACCTTGATCTTTTTTGCCTGGAGGAACTTTGTTGTAGAGATGTACAGTCATGGCCAAAAGTATTGACACCCCTGCAATTCTGTCAGATAATACTCATTTTCTTCCTGAAAATGATTGCAAACACAAATTCTTTGGTATTATTATCTTCATTTAATTTGTCTTAAATGAAAAAAACACAAAAGAGAATGAAGCAAAAAGCAAAACATTGATCACACAAAAGTCCAAAAATGGGCCAGACAAAAGTATTGGCACCCTCAGCCTAATACTTGGTTGCACAACCTTTAGCCAAAATAACTGCGACCAACCGCTTCCGGTAACCATCAATGAGTTTTTTACAATGCTCTGCTGGAATTTTATACCATTCTTCTTGGGCAAACTGCTCCAGGTCCTTGATATTTGAATGGTGCCTTCTCCAAACTGCCATTTTTAGATCTCTCCAAGGGTGCTCTATGGGATTCAGGTCTGGATTCATTGCTGGCCACCTTAGAAGTCTCCAGTGCTTTCTCTCAAACCATTTTCTAGTGCTTTTTGAAGTGTGTTTTGGGTCATTGTCCTGCTGGAAGACCCATGACCTCTGAGGGAGACCCAGCTTTCTCACACTGGGCCCTACATTATGCTGCAAAATTTGTTGGTAGTCTTCAGACTTCATAATGCCATGCACACGGTCAAGCAGTCCAGTGGCAGAGGCAGCAAAGCAACCCCAAAACATCAGGGAACCTCCACGATGTTTGACTGTAGGGACCGTGTTCTTTTCTTTGAATGCCTCTTTTTTTCTCCTGTAAACTCTATGTTGATGCCTTTGCCCAAAAAGCTCTACTTTTGTCTCATCTGACGAGAGAACATTCTTCCAAAATGTTTTAGGCTTTTTCAGGTAAGTTTTGGCAAACTCCAGCCTGGCTTTTTTATGTCTCGGGGTAAGAAGTGGGGTCTTCCTGGGTCTTCTACCATACAGTCCCTTTTCATTCAGATGCCGACGGATAGTACGGGTTGACACTGTTGTACCCTTGGACTGCAGGGCAGCTTGAACTTGTTTGGATGTTAGTCGAGGTTCTTTATCCAACATCCGCACAATCTTGCATTGAAATCTCTTGTCAATTTTTCTTTTCCGTCCACATCTAGGGAGGTTAGCCACAGTGCCATGGGCTTTAAACTTCTTGATGACACTGCGCTCGGTAGACACAGGAACATTCAGGTCTTTGGAGATGGACTTGTAGCCTTGAGATTGCTCATGCTTCCTCACAATTTGGTTTCTCAAGTCCTCAGACAGTTCTTTGGTCTTCTTTTTTTTCTCCATGCTCAATGTGGTACACACAAGGACACAGCACAGCGGTTGAGTCAGCTTTAATCCATGTCAACTGGCTGCAAGTGTGATTTAGTTATTGCCAACACCTGTTAGGTGCCACAGGTAAGTTACAGGTGCTGTTAATTGCACAAATAAGAGAAGCATCACATGATTTTTCGAACAGTGCCAATACTTTTGTCCACCCCCTTTTTTATGTTTGGTGTGGAATTATATCCAATTTGGCTTTAGGACAATTATTTTTGTGTTTTTTCATTTAAGACAAATTAAATGAAGATAATCATACCAAATAATTTGTGTTTGCAATCATTTTCAGGAAGAAAATGAGTATTATCTGACAGAATTGCAGGGGTGTCAATACTTTTGGCCAAGACTGTATGTATGAGACAGAGCACCATTATGCTGCAAAATTTGACCCCTTTTATGATTTGGAATATAAGAGGCAGCTAATACGTCTTGATATTTTAGGCTATTGATATTGCCTTCCACCTTGCAAATGTTTCGCACACCCCCATACTGAATATAAACCTATAACTTTCAGAGAGCATAATGCCCCATGTACGAAAAATACAATTTAATCAGTTTTAAATATAAAATCGATAAACTTTATTAACAACAATGCAAAAAGAGTACAACAACATGTAATGAGGATAAGGTGTGTGACACTAAAGGACATTCACACCGGAGTGCGCACATACAACAGAGTCTAGGCGCAGCAGGAACATAATATGGGGAAAAGTAATAAGTAACAACAGGCTAGTAATAAAGTGCCAAAGATTGTGTGTGCATATATCGGGTGATAGCACAAAAAAGGAACAAAGGTGTTAAATAGAACCGGTAACCCTATAGTGGGAATGCACCCTGTCCTTATAAGCGCTCACCCATATTGCAACCTGCCCAAATAATATTACACCATAAAAATACCCCCTAGACCTGCCTACTGCTTACCCATGTGCGCAGACTCCAGCGTGGACTGTCCCACCGAAAGCCCCTTATGGGGGAGTTTTGCCCCCTTTTGTCCCCCGTTGGAGTGCAATGGGCATGTTCTACAGAAGGGACTTTTCTACTTGTACTTACGTTCTTAGGTTTGGTTTTTGTTATAAACCCCCATACTGAATGTAACCCCAGACCATGATCTTTCTACCACCAAATTTACCGTAACTGTTTTCTGGGTGTATTTTGGATCCATACTGGCTCCAGTAGGTCTTCTGCAGTATTTGCGCCGGATGTGGTGTAATTCTACTGAAGATTCATTAGAAAAATCCACCTTCTGCCACTTTTCCAGTGTCCATCTGTTTAGCAGGCTGTGGGACCTTGCAAATGCCACACGGTTTTTTATTTACCTTTTGTTTAGTGCTGGCTTCGGGGCACTGATTCGACCATGGAGGCTATTTTGAGACAGAATCCTACAAACTGTTCTAGTTGACACAGGGACTTGAGGTGACCAGGCCTGTTGGAGTTTCTTTTTATACACACTAATTAACCGATCATTTACTGAGCACAGGTGAGGATGCAAACTAGAATTATATAACCAGGCGACAAAACTTTTGTCTTGCCGAAATCTGACCATTCTGCGTCCATAACTGACCAGTATGTCTGCATTGATGCCAATTTATTTTCTTAACCTAAATTACATTTAGGAGGGTTTCAGCTTTCAAAAGAATAATTTAAACAACCAATGGATGAATTTAACGTCAGGTTATAAGCTTTTATTTACATAACATGGATAAGCGACATTACTTTTGTCAGGGAGTGTATACATGTTTGGTATCAGCAAACTCGTAATGACCTGGAAAATCATAACGGCAGCTTAGTATCAACATTTAGTGAATATGGTAAAAAAAGCAAAAAGCAATTGTGGAATAGCACTTTTTTTTGCAATCTCACCACAGTTGGAATTTTATTATCTGTTTTCCAGTACATTATATGGTAAAATCAATTATGCCCTTCAAAAGTTCAACTCATCCTGAAAAAATTAGCCCTCATGCGTCCATGTTAAAAATTAAAAAGTTATGTCTCTGGGAACAAGATGAGCAAAAAATGAAAACGAAAAAAAGTGAAAACGGTATGAAGGGATAAATAAATGTATTAACCCCTTAACGACTGCCGATATGCCTTTTAATGGTGGTAGTTAAGGGTACTTAAACCACAATGCCATTAATTAATGTTGCTGAGGAAAAAGTGTATAGCGCCCCCAGGGTCGGAATTTCTCCGGGGTTTCGGCTGGCGGGGATAGCTGAGACCCCAGAAACCAGGATTCTGGTCGGTTTTTACTGACAATGGGGTTGCGATCGCCGTTATTAATGGTATAACGGCGACTGCAAAAAAAAGTCAGATTTCCCAATTAAATTTCTATCTCCTCTGATGTGATCGCACATCAGAGGGGAGAGAAACAGGGTTCTCGATCCCCCCAGTACCTACCGGTGTCCCTGCGCCCTCCTGCTTCCCCCCACGGCCACCAGCATGTTCTTCCGTTAAGAAAATGGCAGGTGCATGCGCAGTGCGCCCACCAACTTCTGCCAGCCAGCAAACGGCAACAATAGCAGATTTTTCCTATTGGTTCATTTTGATCACTGTGATAGGGTCTATCACAGTGATCAAAATAAAAAAAAATAGTAAATCTAACTCCCCTTAGTTAGGAAAAAGTGAGTTGGGCTAAAGTTAGGGTGGGGGCTAAAGTTAGATTTGGGGCTAAGGTTAGGGTTAAGGTTGCAGCTAAGGTTAGGGTTAGGGTTGGGACTAGAGATGGGGTTAGGGTTTAGATTATGGTTACAATTGGGATTAGGTTAGGGTTGGGATTAGGGTTAGGATTAGGGTTAGAGTTGGAATTAGGGTTAGGGGTGTGTTGTGATTAGGGATATGGTTAGGGTTGGGATTAGTGTTAGGGGTGTGTTGGGGTTAGGGTCATGGTTATGGTTGGGATTAGGGTTAGGGGTGTGTTGGGGTTAGGGTTGGAGTAAGAATTGGGGGGTTTTCCACTGTTTAGGTATATCAAAGGCTCTAAAAATGCGACATGGTGTCCGATCTCAATTCCAGTCAATTATGCATTGAAAAAGTCAAATGGTGCTCCTTCCCTTCTGAGCTCTGTGGTGCTCCCAAACAGTGGTTTACCCTCACATATGGGGTATCAGCGTACTCAGGAAAAATTGGACAACAACTTTTGGGGTCCAATTTCTCCTGTTACCCTTGTGAAAATAAAAAAATGGGGGCTAAAATATAATTTTTGTGGAAAAATGATTTTTTATTTTCATGGCTCTGCGTTATAAACTTTAGTGAAATACTTACTTGGGGTTTCAAAATTCTCACAACACATCTAGATAAGTTGCTTTGGGGTTTAGTTTCCAAAATGGGGTCACTTGTGGGGTGTTTCTACTGTTTAGGCACATCAGGGACTCTGCCAACGCAACATGACGCCTGCAGACTGTTCCATCAAAGTCTGCATTCCAAAAAGTCACTACTTCCCTTCCGAGCCCCGACATCTGCCCAAACAGTAGTTTTATCCCACATATAGGGTACCAGCATACTCAGGACAAATTGGACAACAATCTTGGGGTCCAATTTCTCCTGTTACCCTTGTTAAAATTAAAAATTGCTGGCTAAAAAAATCATTTTTATGGAAAAATATTTTTTTTATTTTCATGGCTCTGCTTTATAGACTTTAGTGAAAGACTTGGAGGTTCAAAGTTCTCACACACATCTATGTAAGTTCCTTGAGGGGTGTCTAGTCTCCAAAATGCAGTTACTTGTGGGGGGTTTAAACTGTTTTGGCACATCAGGGGCACTCCAAACGCGACATGGCGTCCAATCTCAATTCCAGACAATTCTGCATTGAAAAAGTCAAACGGTGCTCCTTCCCTTCCGAGCTCTGCCGTGTGCCCAAACAGTGGTTTACCACGACATATGGGGTATCCGCATATTCAGGACAAACTGGACAATAACTTTAGGGGTCTAATTTCTTCTGTTACCCTTGGGAAAAAAAATTTCGAGGCGAAAAAATCCTTTTTGTGGAAAAAATATGATTTTTTATTTTCATGGCTCTGCGTTATAAATTTCTGTGAAGCACTTGGGGATTCAAAGTGCTCACCACACATCAAGATAAGTTCCTTGGGGGGTCTGGTTTCCAAAATGGTGTCACTTGTGGGGGGTTTCCACTGTTTTGGCACATCAGGGGCCAGGGCCGGACTGGGACTAAAATTCAGCCCTGGCATTTGAAGTTACACAGGCCCACTTGTCACATGGTGACTGTATAATATCTTTGTACACTTGTAGGTAATAAGAAGTGAGGGGAGTGTAACACGACTATATAACATAATCACAACTGTATCCAGCATTACAGCTCAGTCCTATTTATTGTTTTTAGTTGCAATACCAAGAAAAGCCACTACTTTACCTACATAACTGGATCTCGTAGATAATGAAGGGATGAGACGACCAAAGGCTATGGAACCTCATTCTGATGCTTCATAAAAATTTGCCTACAGCCACTTTTGGTTCCGCTGCGCAGCATGAGACTCGGTGACTCTGAAAAGCGGTGACATCAGTAACGTCACCGCTCTTCAGATATTCCGGGTCTTGTGCTGAGCTTGGCGACTGTGAAGAGCGGTACTGTTACTACTGTCACCGCTCTTCAGAGTCGCTGGGTCTTGCCAGGTCTGGGCTAGTAGTGGGGGTGTCTGATAGACACCTCTCCATTACTTACACCAGGGATTGATAGCAGCTGACATTACGCAGTTGACATCAACCCTAAAAATCATTACACATACCAGAATTAAATGCTTTGGCGGCTGGGAAAAGCAGTAGAGTTAGCACTATTCCCAGTTGTCGGGTGCTAACTACAATTGTAATCATCCTTGCCTCATCTCCCGGCAAAACATTTCTGCTGTATTTACATGCACTGATCTCAGGCCGCTAAGCGAGTGTGATCAACAATACTGAAGCCGTTCACTTGTTTCCCCGCCTCTTTACACCAACTGAGAAAGAATGATGGGGACAGAACAATCATAATTAGATCAATCTGTCCCCATTCAGTATCATGTTATCAGCAGCACATCTACAATTTACACCGGCGATTTGCTGCTGAGAACAAGGATTTCTGTTCCCACATAAACAATCCGATCACTCAATGAATAGGCAGCATTTTGCTTGTTTAGTATAATACACCCCATAGTCCTCCATATATTACAATGTGCACCTCAGTCCTCCATATAGTATAATACACTCCTCAGTCCTCCATATAGTATAATAAACTCCTCAGTTCTCCATATAGTATAATACACTCCTCAGTCCTCCATATTGTATAATACACTACTCAGTCCTCCATATAGTATAATACACTTCTCAGTCCTCCATATAGTATAATGTACTGCCACAGTCGTCCAAATGGTATAATACACTCCTCATAGTGCTCCATATAGTATAATGCACCGCCATTGTCATCCATGTAGTACAATTCACTTCTCATAGTATAAAGCACAACATAGTTCTTCACATAGTATAATGTCTTCCCCATAGTCCTCGATACAGTATAATGCAGCCCACATATAGTATAGTGATGCCACTCCAGAGTATAATGCAGCCACCCCACAAAATATATTGTAGCCCCCTGAGTATAATGTAACCCCCAGAGAATATAATGCAGCCCCCTCATATAGTATAATGCAGCCCCTGCATATATATGGTAGCCCCCTCATAGAGCATAATGCAGCCCCCATAGAATATAATGTAGCCCCTCCATAGAATACAATGCCGCCCTCCTCATGTAGTATAATGCAGCTCACCATAGAATATAATGTAGCCCCGTCATAGAGTATGATGCAATCACCCCTCATAGAATGTAATACAGCCCCCCATAGAATATCATGTAGCCCCCGAGAATGTAATACAGCCCCCCATAGAATGTAATACAGCCCCCCAAAGAATATAATACAGCCTCCCATAGAATATTATACAGCACCCCATAGAATGTAATACAGCCCACCTCCCGACAGAATATAATACAACCCCCATGGAATATAATGTAGCCCCATAGAATGTAATACAGCCACCCATAGAATGTAATACAGCCCAGCCCCCAAAGAATGTAATACAGCACAGTCCCCATAAAATGTAATACAGCACAGCCCCCATAGAATGTAATAAAGCCCCCCAATAGAATGTAATGCAGCCAGCCCCCATAGAATGTAATGCAGCCAGCCCCATAGAACGTAATAAAGCCTCCCAATAGAATGTAATACAGCACAGCCCCAATAAAATGTAATACAGCACAGCCCCCATAGAATGTAATGCAGCCAGCCCCCATAGAATGCAATAATCCCCTAATAGAATGTAATAAAGCACTCCCAATAGAATGTTGTACAGCACAGCCCCCATAGATTCTAATGCAGCCAGCCCCCATTGAATGTAATACAGCACAGCCCCCATAGAATGTAATGCAGCCAGCCCCCATAGAATGTAATAAAGCCCCCCATAGAATGTAATACAGCACAGCCCCCATAGAATGTAATACAATCCCCAATTGCCCCACAATCCAGTTATCACTCACTGATATACAGTGGGGCAAAAAAGTATTTAGTCAGTCAGCAATAGTGCAAGTTCCACCACTTAAAAAGATGAGAGGCGTCTGTAATTTACATCATAGGTAGACCTCAACTATGGGAGACAAACTGAGAAAAAAAAATCAAGAAAATCACATTGTCTGTTTTTTTATCATTTTTTTTGCATATTATGGTGGAAAATAAGTATTTGGTCAGAAACAAACAATCATGATTTCTGGCTCTCACAGACCTGTAACTTCTTCTTTAAGAGTCTCCTCTTTCCTCCACTCATTACCTGTAGTAATGGCACCTGTTTAAACTTGTTATCAGTATAAAAAGACACCTGTGCACACCCTCAAACAGTCTGACTCCAAACTCCACTATGGTGAAGACCAAAGAGCTGTCAAAGGACACCAGAAACAAAATTGTAGCCCTGCACCAGCCTGGGAAGACTGAATCTGCAATAGCCAACCAGCTTGGAGTGAAGAAATCAACAGTGGGAGTAATAATTAGAAAATGGAAGACATACAAGACCACTGATAATCTCCCTGGATCTGGGGCTCCACGCAAAATCCCACCCCGTGAGGTCAGAATGATCACAAGAACGGTGAGCAAAAATCCCAGAACCACGCGGGAGGACCTAGTGAATGAACTGCAGGGAGCTGGGAACAATGTAACAAGGCCTACCATAAGTAACACACTATGCCACCATGGACTCAGATCCTGCAGTGCCAGACGTGTCCCACTGCTTAAGCCAGTACATGTTCGGGCCCGTCTGAAGTTTGCTAGAGAGCATTTGGATGATCCAGAGGAGTTTTGGGAGAATGTCCTATGGTCTGATGAAACCAAACTGGAACTGTTTGGTAGAAACACAACTTGTCGTGTTTGGAGGAAAAAGAATACTGAGTTGCATCCATCAAACACCATACCTACTGTAAAGCATGGTGGTGGAAACATCATGCTTTGGGGCTGTTTCTCTGCAAAGGGGCCAGGACGACTGATCCGGGTACATGAAAGAATGAATGGGGCCATGTATCGTGAGATTTTGAGTGCAAACCTCCTTCCATCAGCAAGGGCATTGAAGATGAAACATGGCTGGGTCTTTCAACATGACAATGATCCAAAGCACACCGCCAGGGCAACGAAGGAGTGGCTTCGTAAGAAGCATTTCAAGGTCCTGGAGTGGCCTAGCCAGTCTCCAGATCTCAACCCTATAGAAAACCTTTGGAGGGAGTTGAAAGTCCGTGTTGCCAAGCGAAAAGCCAAAAACATCACTGCTCTAGAGGAGATCTGCATGGAGGAATGGGCCAACATACCAACAACAGTGTGTGGCAACCTTGTGAAGACTTACAGAAAACGTTTGACCTCTGTCATTGCCAACAAAGGATATATTACAAAGTATTGAGATGAAATTTTGTTTCTGACCAAATACTTATTTTCCACCATAATATGCAAATAAAATGTTAAAAAAACAGACAATGTGATTTTCTGGATTTTTTTTTCTCAGTTTGTCTCTCATAGTTGAGGTCTACCTATGATGTAAATTACAGACGCCTCTCATCTTTTTAAGTGGTGGAACTTGCACTATTGCTGACTGACTAAATACTTTTTTGCCCCACTGTATTTAAAAAAAACACTCTCCTCACCTCTCCTCACGCCCCGTGCTGCTCCCAGCTCCGATCTCAGCAGCTGCAGTCTGCCCGGCCACACAGCACAGTGTCAGCGCGAGGCAGAGCGGGGAATGATGGGAGAGGGAGCGATAGCAGACGGTCTCTCCTCCATCATTGCATTCAACTGTACCGGCATTATAGACACCGGCATAGTTGAATGCGGGGCGGGCGATCAGGGGGTGAGTCGGCGCTGGCGGGAGGAGTCGGCCCTGGCGCCGCTGTTAGCGGCAGCGGCCCACTCCTGGCACTGGCCCCTCTGGCATTTGCCAGAAGTGCCCGATGGCCAGTCCGACCCTGTCAGGGGCTCTTCAAATGCGACATGGCGTCCGACCTAATATTTAGCCAATTCTGCATTGAAAACGTCAAACGGCGCTCCTTCCATTCTGAGCTCTGCCATGCACCCAAACAGTAGTTTACCCCCACATATGGGGTATCGGCATATTCAGAACAAATTGCACAACAAATATTGTGGTTGATTTTTTCTGTTTTCATTTTTGAAAAAAAAAAAACTGGTTCTGAAGTAAAATGTTTCTGAAAAAAGATAAATGTTCATTTTTTCCTTCTACATTGCTTCAGTTCCTGTGAAGCACATAAAGAGTTAATTAACTCCTTGAATGTGGTTTTGAGTACCCTGAGGCATGTAGTTTTTAGAATGGTTTCACTTTTGGGTATTTTATGTCATGTACACCCCTCAAAGTGACTTCAAATGTGATGTGGCCCTTAAAATATGGTTTTTTAAATTTTGTTGTAAAAATGAGTAATCACTGGTCAACTTTTAACTCTTATAATTTCCTACAAAAAGAAGTTTTGTCTTCAAAATTGTGCTGATGTAAAGTAGATATGTGGGAAATGTTATTTACTAACTATTTTGTGTGAAATACAGTACAGACCAAAAGTTTGGACACACCTTCTCATTTAAAGATTTTTCTGTATTTTCATGACCATGGAAATTGTACATTCACACTGAAGGCATCAAACAATGAATTAACACATTTGGAATTATATACTTAACAAAAAAGTGTGAAACAACTGAAAATATGTCTTATATTCTAGGTTCTTCAAAGTAGCCACCTTTTGCTTTGATGACTGCTTTGCACACTCTTGGCATTCTCTTGATGAGCTTCAAGAGGTAGTCACCGGGAATGGTTTTCACTTCACAGGTGTGCCCTGTCAGGTTTAATAAGTGGGATTTCTTGCCTTATAAATGGGGTTGGGACCATCAATTGTGTTGTGCAGAAGTCTGGTGGATACACAGCTGATATTTCTACTGAATAGACTGTTAGAATTTGCATTATGGCAAGAAAAAAGTAGCTAATTAAAGAAAAATGAGTGGTTATCATTACTTTAAGAAATGAAGGTCAGTCAGTCTGAAAAATTGGGCAAACTTTGACAGTGTCCCCAAGTGCAGTGGCAAAAACCATCATGCACTACAAAGAAACTGGCTCACATGAGGACCGCCCCAGGAAAGGAAGACCAAGAGTCACCTCTGCTTCTGAGGATAAGTTTACCCGAGTCACCAGCCTCAGAAATTGCAGGTTAACAGCAGCTCAGTTTAGAGACTAGGTCAATGCCACACAGAGTTCTAGCAGCAGACACATCTCTACAACAACTGTTAAGAGGAGACTTTATGCAGCAGGCCTTCATGGTAAAAGGGCTGCAAGGAAACCACTGCTAAGGACAGGCAACAACCAGAAGAGACTTGTTTGGGCTAAAGAACACAAGGAATGGACATTAGACCTGTGGAAATCTGTGCTTTGGTCTGATGAGTCCAAATTTGAGATCTTTGGTTCCAACCACCGTGTCTTTGTGTGACGCAGAAAAGGTGAACGAATGGACTCTACATGCCTGGTTCCCACCGTGAAGCATGGAGGAAGAGGTGTGATGGTGTGGGGGTGCTTTGTTGGTGACACTGTTAAGGAATAAATTTAAAATTGAAAGCATACTGAACCAGCATGACTACCACAGCATCTTGCAGCGGCATGCTATTCCATCAGGTTTACATTTAGTTGGACCATCATTTATTTTTCAACAGGACAATGACCCCAAACACACCTCCAGGCTGTGTAAGGGCTATTTGAGTAAGAAGGAGAGTGATGGGGTGCTATGCCAGATGACCTGGCCTCCACAGTCACCAGACCTGAACCCAATCGAGATGGTTTGGGGTGAGCTGGACCGCAGAGTGAAGGCAAAAGGGCCAAAAAGTGCTAAGGATCTCTGGGAACTCCTTCAAGATTGTTGGAAGACCATTCCCGGTGACTACCTCTTGAAGCTAATCAAGAGAATGCCAAGAGTGTGAAAAGCAGTCATCAAAGCAAAAGGTGGCTACTTTGAAGAACCCAGAATATAAGACATATTTCCAGTTATTTCACATTTTTTTGTTAAGTATATGATTCCATATGTGTTAATTCATAGCTTTGATGCCTTCAGTGTGAATGTACAATTTTCATAGTCATGCAAATACAGAAAAATCTTTAAATAAGAAGGTGTCCAAACTTTTGGTCTGCACTGTATATATATATATATATATATATATATATATATATACAGTGGGGCAAAAAAGTATTTAGTCAGTCAGCAATAGTGCAAGTTCCACCACTTAAAAAGTTGAGAGGCGTCTGTAATTTACATCACAGGTAGACCTCAACTATGGGAGACAAACTAAGAAAAAAAAATCCAGAAAATCACATTGTCTGTTTTTTTATCATTTTATTTGCATATTATGGTGGAAAATAAGTATTTGGTCAGAAACAAACAATCAAGATTTCTGGCTCTCACAGACCTGTAACTTCTTCTTTAAGAGTCTCCTCTTTCCTCCACTCATTGCCTGTAGTAATGGCACCTGTTTAAACATGTTATCAGTATAAAAAGACACCTGTGCACACCCTCAAACAGTCTGACTCCAAACTCCACTATGGTGAAGACCAAAGAGCTGTCAAAGGACACCAGAAACAAAATTGTAGCCCTGCACCAGGCTGGGAAGACTGAATCTGCAATAGCCAACCAGCTTGGAGTGAAGAAATCAACAGTGGGAGCAATACTTAGAAAATGGAAGACATACAAGACCACTGATAATCTCCCTCGATCTGGGGCTCCACGCAAAATCCCACCCCGTGGGGTCAGAATGATCACAAGAACGGTGAGCAAAAATCCCAGAACCACGCGGGGGGACCTAGTGAATGAACTGCAGAGAGCTGGGACCAATGTAACAAGGCCTACCATAAGTAACACACTACGCCACCATGGACTCAGATCCTGCAGTGCCAGACGTGTGCCACTGCTTAAGCCAGTACATGTCCGGGCCCGTCTGAAGTTTGCTAGAGAGCATTTGGATGATCCAGAGGAGTTTTGGGAGAATGTCCTATGGTCTGATGAAACCAAACTGGAACTGTTTGGTAGAAACACAACTTGTCGTGTTTGGAGGAAAAAGAATACTGAGTTGCATCCATCAAACACCATACCTACTGTAAAGCATGGTGGTGGAAACATCATGCTTTGGGGCTGTTTCTCTGCAATGGGGCCAGGACGACTGATCCGGGTACATGAAAGAATGAATGGGGCCATGTATCGTGAGATTTTGAGTGCAAACCTCCTTCCATCAGCAAGGGCATTGAAGATGAAACGTGGCTGGGTCTTTCAACATGACAATGATCCAAAGCACACCGCCAGGGCAACGAAGGAGTGGCTTCGTAAGAAGCATTTCAAGGTTCTGGAGTGGCCTAGCCAGTCTCCAGATCTCAACCCTATAGAAAACCTTTGGAGGGAGTTGAAAGTCCGTGTTGCCAAGCGAAAAGCCAAAAACATCACTGCTCTAGAGGAGATCTGCATGGAGGAATGGGCCAACATACCAACAACAGTGTGTGGCAACCTTGTGAAGACTTACAGAAAACGTTTGACCTCTGTCATTGCCAACAAAGGATATATTACAAAGTATTGAGATGAAATTTTGTTTCTGACCAAATACTTATTTTCCACCATAATATGCAAATAAAATGTTAAAAAAACAGACAATGTGATTTTCTGGATTTTTTTTTCTCAGTTTGTCTCCCATAGTTGAGGTCTACCTATGATGTAAATTACAGACGCCTCTCATCTTTTAAGTGGTGGAACTTGCACTATTGCTGACTGACTAAATACTTTTTTGCCCCACTGTATATATACAGTAAACATATTGTAACAATGCAGGGACCATTTTCTATTTGAAAGTCAGGCTGGTTTATTTTATTCCTCATGAACTACATCACAGGAAACCTCAAACACAGTCCTTGTCTGGCACAAACTGAAACATAAAGTAAACAGTCCATACAAACGTGTGGGTTCGCCTGCTTGTCTTAGAGTCCAGCTCCTTACTGCTTTAGCAAAGCCACACAATCCAAGAGATCTACACACTTCGATACACCGATACATCTTACGTACCTCCTCTCTCTGCCTAAAGCCATGGGGCTTGGCACCTTCTATCATTATGAACATCTATATATACAATCCATATATAGTAAGGCTCTGATGCGAACAAATACATAAACACCAATATAGAATAATACAAGCCAATAAAATCAGCACAATCTTTATTAGTCTATGTATATAAAGCTGAGTGTATGTATGTGTGTGTTTGTGTATGTATCAAGCCACGTCCAATCTACATAGGCTCACCCATTCCGCATAGTCACACTCACTCCACACGCAAAGCCCCGTATAATAAATATCTAATACATATATATATATATATATATATATATTTCATAGGCACATCTTCTTGACCACAACAGGTTACACTGCCTGTGTTGCTCATAGCAACCAATCACTAAGCATCTTTCATTTCACCAGAGCTGTTTAAAAGATGAAAGCTGACTTATGATTGGTTGCTATGAGCAACAGTTTTCCTTGTAGACAGTTGTGGTAACTGAGGCCTATTATTCTTATCATTTCTATGGTGTTATCGTCCTTCTGTAAAGCTGGAAATAACACAATTTATTACTTTGCCGACACAGACCACCCTCTGACACAGACTGCAGGGGGAGCCCAGAATCAGGAGCTTCTCTTTGTCTGGCGTGAAGCATCTCATTAACTTAAAAATTCAAACACAGATTAAAAAAAAAAACAAGACAAATTTCTCCAACCCAGGTATCATTTTAATCAGTGTAACAGCACCAACCTGACAATGCCTGGTTTGCCTTAAACCTATTTATACAGCTACAACTAATGCCACTCTAAATTAGTCCTTCTTTACAATTTCTAACTAAATGGTATTATGCTCCCATAAGTTTGAAATAGATAAAAGCTCTATTACGCCTCAATGAGCAAGATTTACAGAAAGAAGAAAGGGAGCAAAGACTTACAGAAATGAATACAGAAATGGAAGAAAATGAGGGAAGAGCTGCTTCCTCAAGGGGCACTGAAATGTCTCATCAGAGAGAAGCAAGACTTGCAGACAAGAGAACAAGAGCTACTTCACCAAGGTCCTCTGAAACGTCTCAGCAGAGAGAAGCAAGACTTGCAGACAAGAGAATAAGAGCTGCTTCCTCAAGGGCCACTGAAATGTCTCATCAGAGAGAAGCAAGACTTGCAGATGAGAGAACATGAGCTACTTCACCAAGGTCCTCTGAAACGTCTCAGCAGAGAGAAGCAAGATTTGCAGACATGAGAACAAAAGCTGCTTCCACAAGGGCCACTGAAAAGTCTCTGCAGAGAGAGAAATTTGAAATACTCTGCCTTTTGCTACCACTCAGACATCAACTATCAAGATAATCCAATAGTTAACATAGGAAAAATGGATGTGGTCTGCATGTACTGCAATGCCCAGAAGTGGAAGGATGAACCGCCAGGTTTATGCTGTGTATTTGGCAAAGTGAAACTGCTTCCTCTCCTCTCATCGCCATATCCCCTGAAGTATCTGATGACATGCACCACTGCAATATCAAATCACTTATTGGACAACATCAGGAAGTAGAACTCCTGCTTCCAAATTGCATCTTTTGGTGCAAAAATAGAATTTTTTTCAACTGGATTTATGCCCACATTCAAAGTTCATGGATAGATTTACCACTCAATTGGCTCACTGCTTCCATTACAAGGAAAAGAACCTCAATTTCTTCAACTCTACTTCATGGGAAATGTAGAAGCAGTGGCTCAGCAGAAATGCTCTTTAATTCCAAACACTCGCCTTGATATTGTCCATTAACAAGGCTCAGGGATAATCCTTGAAAGTAGTAGGGATCGATTTGCAATCTCAATGCTTTTCTCATAGTGAACTTTACGTGGCCTGTTCAAGAGTTGGAACTGCCAAAAATCTGTTCATCTTTGCACAGGAAGGAAAAAACAAAAATGTTGTTTATCAAAAGGCTCTTGAATGAGTTGAAAATAAAACACTATCAATACTTCGGTAATCATTTAGTTAATTTGTGTTGCAAATCTGTAATATTGAATATATGATGTGAAATGTTTTTATGTGCAATACCATCATTATAATTTGTTTTAACTAACCACAGTTACTTACTATGCCTGGGCAATGCCGAGTGTTATGAAGGCAATCCAGTGACACAGTGTGCCAGCAATCAGAGCACATACAGTGATCTGACAATACCCAAAAACAATAGAATGAGCTCTGAGACGTGGAATCTCTGTAGACCGCAATACCTGAACCTATCCTAAACACAACTAAAGGCAGCTGTGGATTGCGCCTAAAACTACCTATGCAACTCGGCACAGCCTGAGAAACTGACTAGCCTGAAGATAGAAATACAAGCCTGACTTGCCTCAGAGAAATACCCCAAAGGAAAAGGCAGCCCCCCACATATAATGACTGTTAGCAAGATGAAAAGACAAAACGTAGGGATTAAATAGATTCAGCAAAGTGAGGCCCGATATTCTAGATAGAGCGAGAATAGCAAAGAGAACTTTGCAGTCTACAAAAAACCCTAAAGCAAAAAACCACGCAAAGGGGGCAAAAAGACCCACCGTGCCGAACTAACGGCATGGCGGTACACCCTTTGCGTCTCAGAGCTTCCAGCAAAAACGAATAGACAAGCTGGACAGAAAAAATAGCAACAAAAGCAAAGAAGCACTTATCTAGGCAGAGCAGCAGGCCACAGGAAAGATCCAGAAGCTCAGATCCAACACTGGAACATTGACTAGGAGCAAGGAAGACAGAATCAGGTGGAGTTAAATAACAAAACAGCCAACGAGCTCACCAAAACACCTGAGGGAGGAAGCTCAGAAGCTGCAGTACCACTTGTGACCACAGGAGTGAATTCAGCCACAGAATTCACAACAGCCGAGCTCTTCAGCTAGTAATATATAAAAGGACACAGACATATACAGTAGCAGTTACAACCATAACACAAAATGCAAAACACTTGTAATACAAAACTTGGTGATGTCACCATAAGCAAAATAAATACGTAGCTGACACCTTGCGGGATAGATAAAAAATATAATTATATGGGTATATACATTAGTACATCAACAAATGTGTGTCATAAATCAGTATAAAATCATGGGCACATCAATTGCAGTAGTCTCCCAAACATAGCTAAATGTTATGCTCAGGTAAGTAGTTCATAGATATAGATGGTAAATAAAAACAACATTAGCATCAGATACCTTAATACATTTATCTAATAATATGCTGCATGGATCAGCATGATAAAGGTATTTGCTGCAAAATGCCCTGCGGGTGCTGCGAGACATCACCTTTCAACTTGGCGTCGTTCAGTTGAATAATTTTTGAAAATCAATCCTTTCAGAGGCACATTCACACATTAAATAAAGGTAAGGCATATCTACTTTGAGAAATAATATTATACCAGGTGATAAAGCCCTAAGCTTACTGATAAATAAATAACTAATTGCTGGCAAGATAAAAAGGGCATTTCAGGTGCATTTTCAAACTAGCTGTATAGATTACAAGAGTTTTGTGCCTGCCAGAATTTAGAAAAGAAAATATTGTTTGCTTTTGCCTGTCTTCTTAAATGATTTGATAGATTAAATGCTGGCTTTACTATTGGGTCAGCATTTCAACTATATGTTGTGGAGCAGGTTAAATTATTATGCTCTCCCAGTTGTACATAAGTACACTGGCTACATTCACGTGTCTGCAAACTTAACAGTCTATAGGCATATAATGCTGTGACATACGGGTCAAGAGCCCCACAGCCCATCCACTCTGTGATTAAGGTGAATGTGGGAAACCAGCCCTATGCACGAACATTAATTTATTCACATTTGTATACCTGGTCACACTAATTTAGTGATAGCCGTGGGTGGCATACTCATCTTTCACACCTCAATCCACTACAGAAAAATTGAGTCTCGTTTTGGTGTGTGTGTGTGTCAATGTTTTAATTACATGTAGAAAAGCCGCGGAGACACCATCACGTGTTTCTCAACGCAAGCACTAAATAGCCAGGTCTTTCACCGGGAAGGAACAACCACGGGAAGGGCAGCATCCAAAAAGGAAAACCACCTATGCCAAAACATGGTATCCATCCACAGACAGCTGTTTTGGGGTATTTGCCCCTCATCAGTGTGGAGTAGGAAACTGGCTATTAGGAGCAGTGCCTAGTAAAAAGACTATGAATATAAGGATGAATGACCTCGGGGAGATCAAAACATCCAACACCGCGGAGATACCATCACGTGTTTCTCAACGCAGTGATCCAGAACACTGCCCCATCCCTTATGGGAAATATGCAAATGCATGTAGAAAAGCCGTGGAGACACCATCACGTGTTTCTCAGTGCAAGCACTAAATAGCGAGGTCTTTCACCGGGAAGGAACAACTACGGGAAGGGCAGCATCCAAAAAGGAAAACCACCTATGCCAAAACATGGTATCCATCCACAGACAGCTGTTTTGGGGTATTTGCCCCTCATCAGTGTGGAGTAGGAAACTGGCTATTAGGAGCAGTGCCTATTAAAAGGACTATAAAAATAAGGATGAATGACCTTGGGGAGATCAAAACACCGCGGAGACACCATCACGTGTTTCTCAACGTAGTGATCCAGAACACTGCCCCCATCCCTTATGGGAAAAATGCAAATGCATGTAGAAAAGCTGCGGAGACACCATCACGTCTATTTAGTGCTTGCATTGAGAAACACGTGATCCTTATGTTTATAATGTTTTAATTAGTGACACCTCCCAGCTCCTCTAGTGGCCATGCAGAGCGCAGCATCGGCTCCCTGAGACCCCACGATAACGAGACCAAAGCAGTTCATAAAAATAATCTCAACTGTACTAACAGTTTCACTTGTACATAAAAGGCAACAGGAGATGCAGATGGCTTTTTATAAGTTACTGTGCAGTTACATGTCTCCAACAAACATCTTCAGAGGCACAGTTGGTGAAATTTGCAGAGCAAGCTAAGGACTTCTAACCTTCCTAGCTATAGCGACACTTTAGCTGAGCTTTTTAGTGATCGCTACCTTCCAGCCCACTGGAACCTGGAACCACATAAACTAAGCCCCTGTGGATGCCAGTTTACTGCTCGTGCCTTGCTAACTCATCTCTTCTTGAAACCACAGCTTCTAAGACATGGCTGACACCTTTTCTGTTCCCAGAGACCCTTGGGGATTCTAACAAAGTGGCTGGAAATTTGTCCCCTTCCCCAGGTAACTTGTGGAGTTCTATCTCAGACGTTCCCTTTCTCTGTCTGCTTCTCTGTTCCTCTCTTCTCATACGCACACACAGGTGAAGATCACCTCGACCAGAGGGTGTCTTTACTTCTTCCTGTTGTCTCACTCCAAATCTGATTTCCTATTCCTGTCACTACCTAGAGATCCCACAATACTCTTCTCCACCATGGCCGGCCCTAGTGTTAACCCTGTGATACCTAAGTAAACAGTAACTGAAGCCCTCAGGAGGATAACAATCAAATAAAGTACAGTACCATAAATGTAAGAAACATCTCCATACATTAAAATAACAGGAGTTGTCAGGGTATTGTAGTGCCATCCTCCTCACCCTCAGATTAGTGCAAAATTAACACATCAAAACCCAACAGGGTACCAGCAAAATGTGAGCCAGTGGTAGAAGTGGAGCATCACAAATATTACCGACAACAGAATATGTGATCTTCCAATTGTGAATTTCAGTCATATCTCCTTCAGAGCACACACATTACTTCAATTAAAAAAAAAAAAAACAGAAAAAGGACTGTGAAGCGACCCAGGAAAAACTAGTCTAAAAAGATATCCAATCAGAGAAAAAAGGATGATGCCACAGAATTAGTGGACAGTGTTTAAGTTTTGACACTTGCAGTACTGTGCGTGGAGCAGATCAAGATCCTTGCTAGGGGTCTTAGGCTACTTTCACACTAGCATCGTACTCGGCCCGTCGCAGTGCGTCGGGCCGACGTACTGACGCATACTGTGGAAGCGCCGCACAACGGGGGCAGCGGATGCATTTTTCCTTTTTCTTTTCAACGTTCTTTTTATTGAAAGATAAACAAGTAAACATAGCAGAAAGTGAACATATCATATTGTCAGATAACAGGACATGTCATCTTATTCTTGGAACAATAAACAATGAAGAAAAAGTTCCTTTTTACAAAATAAACAGTTCCATTAAGAATGATAGCAATAGAACTAGAGTTGGAGTGTCCAACAGTATTTATGGATTTTAATAACCACACCTTAAAGTCCACTTATAGAAGTAAGAGAGCTTAAGAGATAGAGAAGAGAGGAAGGGGGTATAGGGGGTTGAGAAGATAGGGTGGGGGGGGGGGGTGGAGAGGAGGGGGGGGAGGAGGAGCATCGTAGGCTCTGCTATTGGTCCAGTTAGCATTCCGCTACTGCAAACTTGTTGGCTGACCTAAATGTGACCCAGGGTAACCAGATTCTTTCAAATTTAGTTTGAGAGTGGTTAACTAAGGCTACCAATTCAGCCATGTGGTATAATTGGTCTATTTTCTTCAATACCTGTTGGTATGTCGGAACGTTCGTGGTCTTCCAGAACATAGGAATTAACAGTTTGGCTGCAGCTAGTACGTTTTGAGCTAATATGGTGAGCCATGTACATCTAGGCCACACCGGGAAATTCAAGAGCGCTATTTCTGGGGATAATTGTATCCTCTTCCCAGTCACGTCTCTTATCAATTGTTCTATCATTGTCCAGAAACCACGAACCCTCGGACAGGACCACCAAAGGTGAAGGTATCCACCCTCTCCTGTTTCACATCTCCAGCAGTTATCATGTGTGCTCAGCCTCCAGATCCGAAGCTGTGTTTGTGAGATATACCATCTGGAGATGATCTTATATGAGTTTTCCTGGGTTTTAACACAGCTTGTGGGGCCGTGTGAGTATTTATAAATGTGCATTACTTGCGTCTGGGTGAAGATGCATCCTAATTCTTTTTCCCAGCTTAAAATATATGCTCTCTTGAGACTTAGTTCGTCTATTATAAGTGCTTGATAGATTGTAGAGAGAACTTTAGTGGGTTTGGATGATCTAGCACATAATGTTTCAAACGAGGTAAGCTTGCGTGTAGTATCTGAGAAATACTTTATTTTTTTTAGCTTTTCTTTAAGCGCAGAGTACTCTAGAAAATTAAGATTTGTCAGGTCAGGTCTTTCGCGTAATTCTGCAAACGTGAGAAGCGTTCCTTTACATATCATTTGTTCTATTGGGTAGTTTGAAGCTCGTTTCCCGGTTGTATTCATTACAACGTCGGAGAGGGTTAGCAGTGGTGAAGAAGCGGATGCATTTTTCCAACGCATCCGCTGCTCCATTCTGAGCTGCGGGGAGGAGGAGATGGAGTTCCGGCCACGTATGCACGGTCGGAAATGGCGGACACAACGCACTAAAAAACGTTACATGCAACGTTTTTTGGTGCCGACGGTCCGCCATAACACGACGGTTGCGACATGTGGCAAAGCGTCGCAACGCGTCGTTAATGTTAGTCTATGGAGAAAAAAACGCATCCTGCAAGCAATTTTGCAGGATGCGTTTTTTCAACAAAATGACGCATTGCGACGTGCGTCGTACAACGCTAGTGTGAAAGTAGCCTTAATTTTATCCCTGCCACGACTTCAATTTATTCCACACTATCTTAGATGTGAATAAATTTATAAGTTCACTTACAGTCAAAAGGCACTTTTTTGGTGAGGATATTGCATCAGTACCAGAGGAAGATAGTATATATTCAGTGACTAATGAATTTGAAGGGTTTTCATTTCCAAAATAGAATGTGATTATCACATTGAACCAATTCAAGTGTGAACGGTCGGGTATGTTTTCTAGTCTAATTAAGGACAGTGATGTGCTTCCACTGATGTCTAAACTTCTTTATTATCCAGTCAAATTACGTGTGCCAGCATTGGATCTGTTTCAGAATTGGGATGAAATGTTTGAAATGTTTGCCTGATCAGTTACAACAATCTAATATTGACAACTATAATAAATAAAAAATTGTCACGGGGAGCCTAGGTAGACTAAAGCTAATAACCCGGGCCCCTGCGATTTCCCTAAGACTAGGGAAACCCTGTCTGTCCCTCTCCCAGAGATTACACTGATGGTGTGCTTGTCTGGGCCGCCAGACCTGACCCTAACTCCTGATTCAGTACTAAACTGAAACCTCCACTCAGTGATAATCTTAACACCAACCTTTACAGAAAGCACAGACAGGGAAAACCAAAAATGCACCACGCCGCAAACACACTAAGGAAAACACTGTAATGTGCACAGGGCAAAACAAAACACAAATATAGGAAGGAGAAATATGACAAGGATCATACACTACCAGATCTGATATTTCCACTCCAACACCACCACTCCGAACCGAGATCACCAGGCACAAGACACAAGCTATAATCGGCGACGCCCAAAGTTCAAAAGAACTATATAAAGGCCGTGGGCGTGGCCCAGCCTCCAATCCGAGTACCAGCTAGATTAACCCCGGACAACCTAGATAAAATCTAGCCGGCGCCACTGAGCGCATAGTGGACGAATGCAGAATTACCGCTGTCTGTCAGCCGCCCTACTGTGAATAGCGTTCGACATGATAAAAATATTACTACCAAACACTTCCAAGGGATTATGGCTCTGAAGCAGTGATATGATAATCAGACAAGGCAGGATGTGCGGTTTTATTAGATAAAGGAATATATCAGGAGTTAGCATTTGATATTTTAGACAGTAATTATACATATCGCAGGTTGTCAGCTGATCCTACTGGGTCTTTTTCCAATGTTTTGCTACATTTACTGGATGAGGTAGTGTGTTTAGGGGTGCTTAATGATAAAACAAAGAAATATTTATATGTAGCTGCACCAGTTATGTTCATCTTTCAAGGCCTCCCCAAAACCCACAAGGACACTTTTCCGTCCATGCTTCAACTTATTGTTTCAAGCATTGGGTCTCTCAATGAGAGGCTAAGTGCCCCACTAGATGAACATCTTCAGTCATTACCCCGTGGAATCCCAGGTTTTTTCAAGGATAGTACTACAGCTTTAAAAGGTTTTCAGCATTTCAGATGGCTCATTGGCTATTCCTTTGTCACATGTGATGTGATTAACATTTTTTTACATCATCCCATATGACAAGGCAATGATTGCACTGCATTATTGATTGCATTTCAATATCACCTGCACAATTACAGTAGTTATGGCCATTAACTTAAACAATTCATACAGAAGGCAGTTTTCTCACCAAAGGATTTGAGACCGATGCAATAATGAGTGTCTGCAGGAAACAGTGAAGCATGGTGGAGCCTTTCTTGTATGTTTGGAGCTGCATTTCAATTAGTGAAGTTAGAGACTTGATATTTACTTCTCTCCAATTTATTTTTCAGTATGATAACGATAGTAAATATACCATACAGTCAATGGTATTAAGAGCTTTCTTCAGCATAAAAAAGAGCAAGGGGTCCTGGAAGTAATGATATAGCCCCCATAGAGCCCCAATATCAGCATCATCAAGTATATCTGGGAGTACATGAAGAGACAAAAGGATTGGTGAAAGTCTACATCCACAGATTTTTCCAATATGTTTGGAGCAACTTCCCTGCCAAGGTACTTAAAAAATTGCGTGCAAGTGTATGTAGGAGAATTTATGCTGTTTTGCTATTTTTAATGTAAAAGGTGGTCACACCAAATATCAATTTGTTTTAGATTTCGCTTTTGCTAATTCACTTTTCATTTTGTTAATTAATAAAAATAAACTATTTTCCACTTTTTTTTTTTAAATTGTTTTTACTTTGTAGTATTTTTCCACATCTGCCTAAGGCCAGGGTCACACTCAGCGTAGGGAAAGACGGTCCTTATTTTACATGCGTAATACGCAGAAATTTTCCCAAAACAGTGATCCTTATGTCATCCATAGGCAGGGTGTGGTAGCGTATTTTACGCATGTCATCCTCCATATGTAATCCGTATGGCATCTGCACAGCGAGATTTTCTCGCCGGCTTGCAAAACGGACATACAATAGATCCATGAGCTCAAATATTCATGAAAACATATATACATCCTAATTATATATATATATATATATATATATATATATATATATATATATATATATATATATATATATATGTATATATATATATATATATATACAGTGGGGCAAAAAAGTATTTAGTCAGTCAGCAATAGTGCAAGTTCCACCACTTAAAAAGATGAGAGGCGTCTGTAATTTACATCACAGGTAGACCTCAACTATGGGAGACAAACTAAGAAAAAAAAATCCAGAAAATCACATTGTCTGTTTTTTTATCATTTTATTTGCATATTATGGTGGAAAATAAGTATTTGGTCAGAAACAAACAATCAAGATTTCTGGCTCTCACAGACCTGTAACTTCTTCTTTAAGAGTCTCCTCTTTCCTCCACTCATTGCCTGTAGTAATGGCACCTGTTTAAACATGTTATCAGTATAAAAAGACACCTGTGCACACCCTCAAACAGTCTGACTCCAAACTCCACTATGGTGAAGACCAAAGAGCTGTCAAAGGACACCAGAAACAAAATTGTAGCCCTGCACCAGGCTGGGAAGACTGAATCTGCAATAGCCAACCAGCTTGGAGTGAAGAAATCAACAGTGGGAGCAATACTTAGAAAATGGAAGACATACAAGACCACTGATAATCTCCCTCGATCTGGGGCTCCACGCAAAATCCCACCCCGTGGGGTCAGAATGATCACAAGAACGGTGAGCAAAAATCCCAGAACCACGCGGGGGGACCTAGTGAATGAACTGCAGAGAGCTGGGACCAATGTAACAAGGCCTACCATAAGTAACACACTACGCCACCATGGACTCAGATCCTGCAGTGCCAGACGTGTGCCACTGCTTAAGCCAGTACATGTCCGGGCCCGTCTGAAGTTTGCTAGAGAGCATTTGGATGATCCAGAGGAGTTTTGGGAGAATGTCCTATGGTCTGATGAAACCAAACTGGAACTGTTTGGTAGAAACACAACCTGTCGTGTTTGGAGGAAAAAGAATACTGAGTTGCATCCATCAAACACCATACCTACTGTAAAGCATGGTGGTGGAAACATCATGCTTTGGGGCTGTTTCTCTGCAAAGGGGCCAGGACGACTGATCCGGGTACATGAAAGAATGAATGGGGCCATGTATCGTGAGATTTTGAGTGCAAACCTCCTTCCATCAGCAAGGGCATTGAAGATGAAACATGGCTGGGTCTTTCAACATGACAATGATCCAAAGCACACCGCCAGGGCAACGAAGGAGTGGCTTCGTAAGAAGCATTTCAAGGTTCTGGAGTGGCCTAGCCAGTCTCCAGATCTCAACCCTATAGAAAACCTTTGGAGGGAGTTGAAAGTCCGTGTTGCCAAGCGAAAAGCCAAAAACATCACTGCTCTAGAGGAGATCTGCATGGAGGAATGGGCCAACATACCAACAACAGTGTGTGGCAACCTTGTGAAGACTTACAGAAAACGTTTGACCTCTGTCATTGCCAACAAAGGATATATTACAAAGTATTGAGATGAAATTTTGTTTCTGACCAAATACTTATTTTCCACCATGATATGCAAATAAAATGTTAAAAAAACAGACAATGTGATTTTCTGGATTTTTTTTTCTCAGTTTGTCTCCCATAGTTGAGGTCTACCTATGATGTAAATTACAGACGCCTCTCATCTTTTAAGTGGTGGAACTTGCACTATTGCTGACTGACTAAATACTTTTTTGCCCCACTGTATATATATATATATATATATATATATGTCAGTGAGACACGTATACAGGGCCGGCTCCAGGTTTTCGAGGGCCCCGGGCGAAAGAGTCTCAGTGGGCCCCCCCCCTTTAACACATACCCCGATTTATGATGCACAGATACGGCAGAGAAATGTATAGTACAATGCCAGATTTCACTTCTTACATGAGTGACAGCTATTGTAGATTCTGCAGTGTATATATACAGGAGGAAAGGTGCTGTGCAGTGTATATATACAGGAGAGGTGCTTTTCTGTTTTGAGTTTTTCTATGAAACAAAGACTTTTCTACATAAACAACGTTGTTTGGTTTTGCGGCCCCGACAGATCTGTGCTACAAAGTAACAGGCGGCTCGGGCATTAATGAGGGACCTGATGCTGAATCCTTTCCACAAACCCTAATGACCCAATTAGTGCCCCGTCATTAGAAGCTCATTAAACGCCTCCCTGTCCCGAGCAGTCATGTACAGTATGGGGGGATCCTGCAGCCCACCCCCTGACTGCTCCATACCATACACTGCCCTCTGTCGCGCTCACTATTATCCTGTGCATTTCTCTGTCATCGTTACCCCATGTTACACTTGTCACCCCCCACTACAGAGTAGCAGGGCAGCCAATGTCACCCCGTCCCGGACCCTAATGGCAGCAGGAAATGTCTGCTCCTCTATTGGGTTGGAACCTGATTTAATCAAGGAATAATGTGGACTTGTTGCCGGTGGCTGCAGGGGAAGGGTTAAGTGATGCCATGTCCTTGGTGGGAGCAGTGGCAGCTGCTGGGACCTGGACAGAGACAACCAATGTTGCTGTGACTGCACAGTGTGACCTGGAGGAGAGAAGCTGAGACTCCGGAGCAGAAATCACCCACATGCCAGCACTGGGCAGAGTCCCTCCAGTCACCAGCCTGGGGCCACGGGGCCCCAACCTACAGCCCACAGCTCAGATTTATCCATGGCAGCAGCTCCCCTTCCTCCTGGCATCTGGTTAACCCCATTTATGCGGGTTGGATTGTTATCTTTAAGGTTCAGCAATAACCTTCATACAGATGGGAAGGGGTTAAGCTTCTTCCTACCCCACTGGTGCAGGTTTGGTGCAGCATGCATGTATTCTGGGTGAGCTGGGCGGCTACAGGCTGCACCCCACCAGCTGCTCCTCCAGACATCACCCACACTTTTAGGCAGCGGAGACAGACAGCAGCAGACTGAGCCACAACTGCAACCACTGCTGGATATACCATAGCACTCACTCAGGCACTGCTAGGACGGAGCTCCTCCAGAATCTGCCTGATAAACTTCAGCACTGTCTGCAGCCACCCAGGGGGGAGAGCAGAGAACGTGCTCTCTCCGCTGACAATGTCACACTGGCTGCCTTCTGTTAACCCCTATGTGTGCCTGCCTGGCTGCACTGACTGAGTGAGAAGATGCTTGTGTCAGAGCTGGCACATAGGGGTTAAGAGAACGCAGCCAAAAGTGACTTTGTGGGGGGAGAGAGCATGTTATCTCCTGCTCTGCTCTCCCAGCTGTATCTATGACAGCATTAGTGGGCCCCCCTCTCTCCCCAGGGCCCCGGCATTTGCCCGCTGTGCCGGGTGCTGACGCTGGCCCTGCACGTATATATATATATATATATATTTATATTTATTTTGCGCTAGATAGATTAAAAGCCGGTGATTCAATTGCCGGCTTTTGCTATCTCCTTCTCAAACCCGACATGATATGAGACATGGTTTACATACAGTAAACCATTTCATATCCCTTCTTTTTTTACATATTACTCATTAGTAATGTTACAAGCGTATGTGTGTAACATTGGCGTGGGCTCCTGCGCAATTTTCTCCGCCAGAGTGGGAAAGCCAGTGACTGAGGATATTAATAGCCTTGAACAGCGGTGTCAAACTGTATTCCTCGAGGGCCGCAAACCATGCGGGTTTTCAAGATTTCCTTAGCATTGCACAAGGTGCTGTAATCATGATGTGTGTAGGTGATTAAATTATCACCTGTGCAGTACAAGGAAATCCTGAAAACATTACCTGTTTGCAGCCCTTGAGGAATGCAGTTTGACACCCCTGGCCTAGAGAGGGACCATGGTTATAGGACCCCCCTGGCTAAAAACATCTGCCCCCAGCCACCCCAGAAAAGGCACATCTGGAAGATGTGCCTATTCTGGCACTTAGCCACTCTCTTCCCACTCCCGTGTAGCGGTGGGATATGGGGTAATAAAGGGTTAATGTCACCTTGCTATTGTAAGGTGACATTAAGCCAGGTTAATAATGGAGAGGCGTCAATAAGACACCTATCCATTAATAATCCAATAGTAGTAAATGGTTAATAAAACACACACACATTATGAAAAAAGTATTTTATTGAAATAAAGACACATGGTGTTGTAATAGTTTATTATACTCTCAATCCAATTGAAGAACCTTGTCACCTGAAACAAAGTTAAAATAAAAAACCAACAATATCCCATACCTCTCTGATGCTCAGTCATGTCCATGATGTAAATCCATCTGAAGGGGTTAAATAATTTTACAAGCAGGAGCCTGCTAATGCAGCCGCCCCGTCTGTAAAAACTGAGGAATGAATGGGAAGAAGGGGAACGTAGCTACGTAGACTTGCGGTGCTGCGCCCCCTGCTGGTATAAACTCAGATGAACTCGAACGTGAGAAAATATTCAGAAAAATTCCCACGCTCGAGTTCATCTGAGTTTATACCAGCAGGGGGTGCCATTAACCCTTTATTACCCCGTATCCCACCGCTACACGGGAGTGGGAAGAGAATGGCTAAGTGCCAGAATAGGCGCATCTTCCATATGTGCTTTTTCTGGGGTGGCTGGAGGCAGATGTTTTTAGCCGGGGGGGGGGGGGGGGGGTCCTATAACCATGGACCCTCTCTAGGCTATTAATATCTGCCCTCAGTCACTGGCTTTCCCACTCTGGCGGAGAAAATTGCGCGGGAGCCCACGTCACTTTTTTCAGTGATTTAACCCTTTATTTTAACAGCTAGAGCCCCAAAATTTTACACACATAGGCTGCCATCTCACTATCAGTATTTGGTCAGTATTTTACATCAGTATTTGTAAGCCAAAACCAGGAGTGGGTGATAAATGTAGAAGTGGTGCATATGTTTCTATTATACTTTTCCTCTAATTGTTCCACTCCTGGTTTTGGCTACAAATACTGATGTAAAATACTGACCAAATACTGCTAGTGTGACGGCAGCCATACCCTTGTACCATTACTAATCAGGTATATGTAAAAAAAGAAGGGATATGAAATGGTTTACTGTATGTAAACCATGTCTTATATCCTGTCGGGTTTGAGAAAGAGATAGGAAAAGCCGGCAATTGAATTACCGGCTTTTAAGCTATCTAGCGCTGGATGAAATATAAATATATATATATATATATATATATATATATATATATATATATAATAGAAAAAATGGAACAGCACAAATCCTATACTTATCTTAGGGTGCAAAGCCCAGACAACCCGTCCACCGGTTGTTACCAGTCCATATGCATTCAAAAAAGAGGGCAGCACTCCATATTCTGTGAGATAATGTGTAGGTGTTTATTCAAGCCCACATCCCCTTGCAAGGGGATGTGGGCTTGAATAAACACCTACACATTATCTCACAGAGTATGGAGTGCTGCTCTCTTTTTTGAATGTATATATATATATACAGTATATATACAGTGGGGCAAAAAAGTATTTAGTCAGTCAGCAATAGTGCAAGTTCCACCACTTAAAAAGATGAGAGGCGTCTGTAATTTACATCATAGGTAGACCTCAACTATGGGAGACAAACTGAGAAAAAAAAATCCAGAAAATCACATTGTCTGTTTTTTTAACATTTTATTTGCATATTATGGTGGAAAATAAGTATTTGGTCAGAAACAAAATTTCATCTCAATACTTTGTAATATATCCTTTGTTGGCAATGACAGAGGTCAAACGTTTTCTGTAAGTCTTCACAAGGTTGCCACACACTGTTGTTGGTATGTTGGCCCATTCCTCCATGCAGATCTCCTCTAGAGCAGTGATGTTTTTGGCTTTTCGCTTGGCAACACGGATTTTCAACTCCCTCCAAAGGTTTTCTATAGGGTTGAGATCTGGAGACTGGCTAGGCCACTCCAGGACCTTGAAATGCTTCTTACGAAGCCACTCCTTCGTTGCCCTGGCGGTGTGCTTTGGATCATTGTCATGTTGAAAGACCCAGCCACGTTTCATCTTCAATGCCCTTGCTGATGGAAGGAGGTTTGCACTCAAAATCTCACGATACATGGCCACATTCATTCTGTCATGTACCCGGATCAGTCGTCCTGGCCCCTTTGCAGAGAAACAGCCCCAAAGCATGATGTTTCCACCACCATGCTTTACAGTAGGTATGGTGTTTGATGGATGCAACTCAGTATTCTTTTTCCTCCAAACACGACAAGTTGTGTTTCTACCAAACAGTTCCAGTTTGGTTTCATCAGACCATAGGACATTCTCCCAAACCTCCTCTGGATCATCCAAATGCTCTCTAGCAAACTTCAGACGGGCCCGGACATGTACTGGCTTAAGCAGTGGGACACGTCTGGCACTGCAGGATCTGAGTCCATGGTGGCGTAGTGTGTTACTTATGGTAGGCCTTGTTACATTGGTCCCAGCTCTCTGCAGTTCATTCACTAGGTCCCCCCGCGTGGTTCTGGGATTTTTGCTCACCGTTCTTGTGATCATTCTGACCCCACGGGGTGGGATTTTGCGTGGAGCCCCAGATCGAGGGAGATTATCAGTGGTCTTGTATGTCTTCCATTTTCTAATTATTGCTCCCACTGTTGATTTCTTCACTCCAAGCTGGTTGGCTATTGCAGATTCAGTCTTCCCAGCCTGGTGCAGGGCTACAATTTTGTTTCTGGTGTCCTTTGACAGCTCTTTGGTCTTCACCATAGTGGAGTTTGGAGTCAGACTGTTTGAGGGTGTGCACAGGTGTCTTTTTATACTGATAACAAGTTTAAACAGGTGCCATTAGTACAGGTAATGAGTGGAGGAAAGAGGAGACTCTTAAAGAAGAAGTTACAGGTCTGTGAGAGCCAGGAATCTTGATTGTTTGTTTCTGACCAAATACTTATTTTCCACCATAATATGCAAATAAAATGTTAAAAAAACAGACAATGTGATTTTCTGGATTTTTTTTCTCAGTTTGTCTCCCATAGTTGAGGTCTACCTATGATGTAAATTACAGACGCCTCTCATCTTTTTAAGTGGCGGAACTTGCACTATTGCTGACTGACTAAATACTTTTTTGCCCCACTGTATATATATATATATATATATCTCACTGATATATATATATATATATATATATATATATATTCTAATAAAACCTGTCAGTGTGATTTTACTGTACACCGCACTGAATTGCCGGCTTTTCTATAGAACACCGCTGCGCATTTCTTGCAAGTCACACTGTTGGTCCGTGTGTAATCCATATTTTTCTCGCTCCCCATTCACTTTCATTAGTGGATTTTTTGTGCAATATGCTGACAAACGCAGTATGCCGCGATTGTTTACGACCATACAAGACCGTAAAATACGGATGCGTAAAATACGCCAGATAGGGGCTGGGCCGTAGAGAATCATTCGGCCGTGTGCAATGCGTATTTTCTGCGCCTCTCATACGTCCGTAAAACACGCTAGTGTGACGCCAGCCTAATACTTTACACATTTAATTTGACCGAGATCCATTTGGACATCACTGATAAACTTCTCTGAAAAAAAACCCTATGTTTGCCAACCCATACAGTTTATTTCAATTCAGATGTAGGTGATTTGACCTACTTGGTGCTCCTGCCACATTGGAAAGGATTAATAATAAAATTGCATAACTCAGACTGTGCTGCTTATCCTGAAAATATCTACATGTCAACAAGTTGTTGGACGCAAAACAGCACGATTGTAGTCCTGGTTGTACTATGGGCAAGTAAAGATAGAATTATCTTATTAACTTATTTAACTATTACACAAAAGTGTTGGCTAAAGGTGGGGCCATGGATACTTCAGAAAAGCTTTAGAAATAGTTCAACATCAAGAGCTGATGATTAAATTATGAATAATATCATTTAGGGCTTGCTCACACTGGCATACAACACGGCCAAGTGATATCTGATGTTTTATCGGATAGCACTCGGCCCAATGTTATTCTATGGGCAGTGGAGATCTTTGATTTTTTTTTCTCATGCTGATTCAGTGTGAGAAAACAATAAAAGCATGCTGCGAGTACCTCCAATATTTGGATCATGTGCAGCCATACAAATCAAGGGGTGTGTGTAAAACACCGGACTGCACTTGGATATCATCCGAGTGCAGTCTGATGTACGAGCACAGAGACAGTGGATAAGATGGAGAAATTAAGTTCTCCGTCTTCTCCACACCGGTGCTGCGATTCTCTCTTGCTAGAGAATTGGATCCCACTAAGGTGACACTCAAATCAAACTTTGACAGAGTTTGAGATGAATGGTATTGGCATAATCAGCCCAATTCTCTTGCACAAGAGAATATATGACAGTGTGGGTGAGTAGGGTTGAGCGAAACAGATCGGCACTTTTCAAAAGTGGGCGCATCACCGCGAATGATGGTAACTATAGGTCATTGACCTACATTACCTTCATTCCCCGGGGTTTTACAGCCACGAGCACAGCTGCATTAGCAGAGCTCCTGGCTGTAAAATATTTTAACCCCTTCAGATGGATTTACAGCATGGGATGGAAGGTATGTATATTGTTGGTTTATTATTTTTAATTTGTTACAGAACGAGGGTCTTCAGGTGGATTGAGCGAGCAATAAAATATTAAAACAACCTGTGTGTTTATTTCATTAAAATACTTTCCAATAATGTGTGTGTGTTTTTTTTAACCCTTTCATACAATTGGATTAATAATGGATAGGTGTCAGAATTGACGCCTCTCCATTATTAATCTGGCTTAATGTCACCTTACAATAGCAAGGTGGCATTAACCCTTCATTACCCCATATCCCACGGCTACACGGGAGTGGGAAGAGAGTGGCCAAGTGCCAGAATAGGCGCATCTTACAGATGTGCCTTTTCTGGGGTGGCTAGGGGCAGATGTTTTTAGCCGGGGGGGGGGGGGGGGCAAAAACCATGGACCCTCTCCAGGCTATTAATATCTGCCCTCAGTCACTGGCTTTACTACTCTCAGTCTGCACAAAGGAACAGCGCTCCACCAGGTGCATCGATAAAAATAAATCCTTTATTTAGCCATAGAACAAAAGCGACGTTTCGACCATATGCTGGTCTTTTTCAAGCATACAAACATGGCTGACAGGCGGTCTTAAATATCGTGGACACCACACAGGGAGCCAATCGCTACCAAGTACCGCCCATCTCACAATATAAATCAACGTTATGTAAACATATATAAAATAGACATCAGGCATTATAATATACATATAGATAAAGTAACATTCATTCCCTTCACAATACCAGTGAAAAACGATCACTTAAAGCACTAAAACCCAATATTTGTTTATACTTTAGCTCTCCTCGATCTCACCGCCTGTATACGTTGCCATAGTGAACAACACTTCCTGTATGTGACTAGCACACGTACCGCACTTAGCATAGCCAATCTCATTTGGTCTAACATAAAGCATCTAACATTAGCCAATCGTATGATCTCTTATACTCACATATCATTACCGGTATCCACCAACGCTATGATTACCAACCATGTCTGAAGGCAGTGGGGCGCAGGCACAGCCACGTCAGAGCAGGGCCGCGCCTCATCACATGATCCGACAGAGGCCGCGCCCGGAAGTGACGACAGCCATTGCCGCACCTCCACACATCCCCAGGCCAGGCAGATCACCACGGAGACGTGGATAAACATCACCACGTCATCCCTCGGCCCCGCCTCCCCAGTCAGTCCCTGAGAAGGAGTCCAGGCACTAGCGCAGTGCGTGTGGACAGAAACTAACCACATGCAAAGCACAACTGCGCCTACACTACCCACATCCCGCACCGACTAGCAGGTCAGGAGCTCAAGAAAGATGTATTTATAATAAGGCTTATTCAGGAGACATTATATAGAGATCACCGATACACAATATATTCCAATTAAATCCCATATGGGCAAATCAATACATAAGTGCAGATCGCGGAGCAGCAAAATATAACAAATCTATAACCATCTTTGTGAACATATAATAAAATACATAACAGTCACACTGTGGCAGTCGGGAACTTGAAGAAACTTATTCCTTGAAGATAGAAATATCCTTTATCCATATAAATCATCCAATTTAAATATTTCCCAGCATCCTCAACTATATCCATCCACCGACCGTCACACGTGTGCTTGCTACAATAAAAACATAACAAACACCCAAGATATTAAAAACATGATGAGCAACGCATATGGAAAGAAAAAGGAAAAAACCATAATATCATTAAGGGGGGTCCAATCAATAGGTACATCCATGAAGACTGAAATCAATGTTCAATCCCCCTGGTTGTAACGAACCTAATGTATAGATCCATTTCATCTCTTTGGTTTTAAGCATTTGCAGCCTATCCCCACCCCTTCTCAAAACAGGAACATGGTCTATAACCCTAAATCTAAGCTGGTTCACTAAATGTTTCCTATCAATGAAATGTTTTGGGACTGGCAACTCGGTGATTCCCGTTCTTATAGTACTTTTATGTTTGGTGATGCGAGCCTTCACCTCCATAGTTGTTTCGCCAATATAGGCGAGTCCACAGGGACAGGTGATCATATAGATAACATAACTGGACAGACATGTGTATCTCTCCTTTAGATAGAATTTCTTCCCAGTATGAGGATGACAAAAATGGTCCCCCTTCAGCATGTTATTGCAACAAGCACATCCGAGACATGGGAAATTCCCATGTTTCGGTGTACTTAATGTTCTCTGAACCACTTTTTTAGAGGACCCAAAATCAGATCTCATCAGTCTATCCCCTAGGTTCTTACCCCTCCTGTATGACATCATGGGGGGCAATTTAAAACCTGACACCTGTGGCAAACCCCGTTGTAGGAGGGCCCAATGTTTTTTTATTACACCACCAATCCGATTACTCACAGAGTTGTAGGTGGAAACAAAAGGAATGCGGTCACAACCTCTTTTGGAGGAGACTTTCTTGCGGACACTATCCCTTGTTGAGTTTCGGGCTTTAGTTTTAAACGCCTCCACATTTCTTCTTGGATAGCCCCTAGCCACAAATTTTAAACACATGTCCTCCAGCCGTTGATCTACTAAATTATCATCAGATACAATTCTTCGTACCCTTAATAATTGGCTCCATGGGAGCGACTCCACCATTCTTCTGGGATGGTTACTGTTGAATGACAACAAGCTATTTTTATCCGTGGCTTTACTACTCTGGCGGAGAAAATTGCGCGGGAGCCCACACCAATTTTTTCCGAGATTTAACCCTTAAATTTAATAGAGCGCCGAAATTTTGCACATACACACTACTAACATTAGTAGTGAGTAATATGCAAAAAAGGGGAATATGACATGGTTTACTGTATGTAAACCATGTCTCATATCATGTCGGGTTTAGGCAGGAGAAATGAAAAGTCGACAATTGAATTACTGGCTTTTCTGATATATCGCGCTGAAGCAAAAATAAAAAAAGAAAATTTCCCACTGACTTTGCATTGGGTTTCGTGTTTCGGCCGATCCCCGACCCCGACTTTTCAATAAGATCGGCCGATTTCACTCGACTCTACTTTTGAGAAAGTCGGGTTTCGTGAAACCCGACTCGATCTCAAAAAATGAAAAGTCGCTCAACTCTATGAGTGAGCCCTAAAGGGTACACTTGCATTTGTACATACCTTTTAAAACTAACAAAATTCATGGAAAACAATTTTTGTCAGCCGTATGCAATTAAAAATGAAATGCAAAATATTATACTTCGGTAGGAGTGTGTAGAAAGAGATGAAGCTTTGGAATAGTGGGGCAGACTATTGTCAGTTTGCAACCTGCTGCACAAATACAAGTTTAATCAGTTCATCTCATTAAAAGGGTTAGCTGGAACTTTGGCTATTCTTTTCCTTTGGGGTTAATAATTTCCTGTCAGGGCAGAAACAGACTGCTATTTCTCCATCCTAAACCTCGTACTGGCTGTCGGCTCTCCTGACCTGTGCTTGATAGCTGCATAGTAATCCATCAGGCTGTCTTGCTCAAGTCAGGAGAAGTGCCAGGCCAGTCCGTGCAGTGCGATGCGATTATCGCACGAGAAATACGACAGTCTGACTCTGCCCTCAAGTAGATGCTGAATACCTCCCTGTTCTGCCCTACAACGACCTGCCAGCTGATAGTGGTCATGGAAGACTCCTGTCCGAGATTATCCTGTCTCCATGATATATCACGTTGACAGAGCAGTTCCTTCTCTTCCGCTCAGCCCTGTTGACAGGTCGCCACTGCCGATGTCATGATGATTAACAGCCGCCTCCCTGCACTTGGGAAGTAGGGAGCTGGCTATCAATCAGCATGATGTTGGCAGTGACAACTGACAACAGAGCAGAGTAGAATAGAAAGAACTGCTCTATTGATGTGAACTCAAATGAAGCAGGAGAATAACCACAGAACAGGCAGGTAGTTAACAACTACCTTTGGGTAATTTGTTAGCCCCATAGGAAAAAAGTCCCAAATAATACCTTTTAAAGCAAGATTGAAATATCTTAATGACAAATATAATGTTCTCTTGACAGAGCCAGATTAGCATTTCCTAGATAGAAAGGGGAAATGATAACTGCAAAAAAATAATAAAAAGTATGGAATCAGTAAAACAGTCTACCCCCATATCTCTCCCATACACTGGAATGCTCGGGTCAGCTGAATCCTTCTGTGTACTCTATGAGTGCAGCTTCCAGACTCCTCTGGGGACAATTTATCTTTAGAGAGAACAATCGGATTAGGCTGGTTTCACATTTGCGTTTTTTGCCGCTGCGTTTTAGCGCAAAAAAACGCATGCAGTTTTATTTCTATACTTAACATTAAAAACACATGCTTTTTTTGCATGCATTTTGCCGCGTTTTGACGATGTATGCGTTGTTTCTATGCTTGCTTTTTGTTGCGGAAATGCAACCTGTAGTAATTTCTAGCGGCGTTTTTTTGCTGCAAAAAAAGCATGCGTTTTTTTGCGGCAAAAAAAGTATTGCTGTCTATGTAAATGCATGCGTTTTTAAGCACATGCGTTTGCATGCGTTTTTAAACGCATGCGTTTCAATAGAAAAACACAAGAATACACACTGATAAGCCACCCCCCAACCCTAACCCTAACCCTAGGGATCCTAACCCTAACCCTAGGGATCCTAACCCTAACCCTAGGGATCCTAACCCTAACCCTAATCCTAAGGTTTAGGGTTAGGATTCCTAGCGTTAAGGTTAGGGTTAGGGTTAGGATCCCTAGGGTTAGGGTTAGGGGTAGGGTTACGGTTAGGATCCCTAGGGTTAGGGTTAGGATCCCTAGGGTTAGGGTTAGGGTTACTAGGGATCCTAACCCTAACCCTAACCCTAGGGATCCTAACCCTAAGCCTAACCCTAACCATAGGGATCATAACTCTAACCCTAGCTATTTCTGTTTATAGTGGGTTTTCTAGTTGATTTTGATGATTGGCAGCTGTCACACACTTCTCATCATGCGTTTCAAAAACGCAAACGCAGGAAAAAATGCATGTAAACGCGTCAAAACACCGTGTTTTTCTTACCACATGCAAAAAATGCATGCGTCTAAAAAACGCAGCGTTTGCACGCGTTTACATGCGTTTTTTGCACCACCTGCGTTTGCGTTAAAAACGCTGCGTTTTCTAACGCAAATGTGAAACTAGCCTTAGTCACTAAAAATAAGCAGCTTGGATTATTTATTCTCTTCCCTGACTTAATCTCTCAGGGAAGAATCAAACTAATCACTTTTGACCATTGGCTAATACCGCCAATAATGGTGAGTCAGCTAACTTAAGGTCCCTGGATACATGGCCTAAACGGGGTGTGCACACATTTCATATTTGCTGCTTTTTTTTGCTGCAAAAAACTCATAATTTTTCTGTCCCAACAAAGTGAATGAGCTTTTAGAAATCTCATGCTCATATTGCTTATTTATTCAGATCTGTAGCATTTCAATTTATTCAGTGTTTTTCACTCATTCTAATGACAGGGATAAACAAGCATAAAAAATTCACTCAAAACCGTGCATTTTTTACGTATTATTTTTCTTGCCAAGAGACACATTTTTATGTGACAATTTCTACAGTAAATATTTAACATGTGTAGATAACCTAAGAGATTCAAAACAAGCTATTTCTACCCATACAATGAATATGGTTGTAGTATAATATCATGCTTTGTACTTTCTAAATAGTATTATATTTTACTAGTATAATAATACACACCATGGAATTGTTGTCCTGTTATGTAAATGAATGTGACACCCGTTATAAAACAAAATGTTCCTTTGTTCCTCTCCAAACTATTTGAGTGACTCACATATGCTTATTCAATGCTCAAATGCACTCTCATTGTTCTACTTTCACACCTTTCTGTCACACCTCTTTATTTTCACACCTATGACCACCTAGAACAAACATAACATGAGGTAAGAAGGGTCATCTTAAAAAAAAAATTTGGGGCAAATTAGCCACTACAGCTGATATTTCTCCATAAAATATCTTTCTCAATCACCCTCCAGGACAGCATCACAGGTGGTTGATTTCATGATCTTATTATGGTACGTTCCCATGTTCAGGATTTGCTGCGGTTTTGACACTGCGTATTTATGCAACATCAAAAAGTCAGCGGCCATATATTACAGCATAGTGTATGGGATTTTTAGAAATCCTTTGTCCATTGTGTGTCTATGTGTGCCTGTGGATCACCAGCGGAAACTGACATGTGGTCTGTCTTTCAGATCAGCAGCATGTCAATTTTTCTTGCGGTGAAGCTTATCTCCACAACAGAGCAGAATGTATAGGATACGGTAAATCTGCTTGGTTCAGTGAACACATGTGGATTCACCTGCATGGATAGAATGCAGCGCTTTGGACGCAGCCAAAATTCACTGCATCCAAAATGCTGCTACTTCCTGATCGCGGGCACATAACCATAGGAACAGGAAACATGTACTGTATATGGATACCTTTCCCTGTACCAGCTGTACCATACCCTGTACCATACCTCCGTGCTTTTCCTGTCCCTGTGGGGCATGAGTGAAGTTACATAGCAGAGCACTGTAGCTAGTGACAGATTGAGTGCTGTCAACAACAAATTGCGACGTTATCAGGGAACCGGCAGCTGAGGTCAATCACTATTAGTGATGAGCGAATATACTCGTTACTCGAGATTTCCCGAGCACGCTGGGTGACCTCCGAGTATTTTTTAGTGGTCTGAGATTTAGTTTTCCTCACCTCAGCTGAATGATTTACAGCTATTAGCCTGCTTGATTACATGTGGGAGCTCCCTGGAAACCAGGCAACCCCCACATGTACTTATGCTGGCTAACAGACGAAAATCATTCAGCTGAGGCGATGAAAACTAAATCTCCGAGCACTAAAAAATACTCGGAGGACACCCGAGCATACTCGAGAAATCTCAAGTAACGAGTATATTCGCTCGTCATCACTAATCACTATGCTTTTTTTCTCTATCTACTGATCGTGTCTTTCTGAACTTGGGACATTTCTTTTACTATTTCTCTAGAAATTCTGGGTAATGCTGAAGTGGTTATGCCAGCTTCGATACTCTTTGAGCTCCACAGCCATGGTCATCTCACTTGTGCACGGGTGCACAACCATATTTGGTTCAAGGGCATCATTGTCATCATTGTCATATTGAACCAATTTAGGGGTAGCCCTAAAAATTAAAGGGGTGTTAGCTTCTGCAACATTCATGACATATCAATAGTTACAAATTCTACTCACAAGATTCTTATCTCCACCAATCAGCCCTTTAATCACCAAAAAGTATTTTTGGTGATTTCTTTCTACGCTATGTAATTTTTATTTGTCAAAAAAGGAAAAATGAAGCCACAGCAAAGCTATGGGGATAGTGAACCATGACTCAGCTTTGTAGGGCAAGCCTCCAGCACCAGTTGAGGGCTGCTGCTGGTGGTGTGGATGGGGTAGCGGTTCGGACGAGGATACAAGAGATACTCGAAGGTCCGGCTTCTGGGGGTGAGGGTGTGTTAACTCCGGTTCAGAGCGTACAGGGCTAGACAACCAGAGCACCTTTCACCTGACATGAGTCCCAGGCCACAAGGGTACTGCAGGAGCTTCTCCAGGGACCCTTCTTGCTGTGACCCGCCTTGAGCCACAGGTTGCAATGTGGAAGGATTCCATCCAGACGTCCGGAGTCTGCAGAGCTGGGCGGTTATGTGACTGCTGCCTCTAGTGTTCCAGTCTCCAACAAAATAGCAACGGTCCCACCAGGCGATGCTCCTGTTGGTGGGATTGCCTGTTCTTCAGGAGATACCTTTTCGGTGGTGCCCTTTGGTCCTGGGGAAAGGGGGTGTTCAAGTGTTGGGTGGACACCTAGAAGATCTTGATCTCAGGAGGGCACCCAGGCATTAGTCAGCTCCCTGTTTGCAGTGCTGGGTTTGAGGAACGTAGTAGCAACAATAGATATTCAATATATACAAAATATTCTAAAAAAATATATATATATAAACCGATCACTCGTTGCTAAAAAGTAAAAAAGAAGAGTGGCAGACCACCCGGACTTGGTATGAAAAAATCAAAGAGCTGTCAAAGGACTCATAATGCTAGCAGAAAAACATATGTATATATATATGAGACAGAAAAATATACTTATATATTATAAAAAGCCACAGAAAGGTAAGTCAAATATAAAAGCCTTTATTTATAATAGTGTGGCAACATCAGCACAAAAGTGCATGTGCTTGGGAAATAAATATACACAGGTGTACAGGTAGAAAATACGATATAAAAAATATATATAAACAGTCCCACAATCTGATTGTAAGCGCATGTATGAGAAAAATTGTGTGCATACAAGGGGAAATAATGCAACTAGTGAAAAAAAGTGCTAAATATGGGCTGAAAAAAAAAATCTATTATACATGTGTGTCCACTAAAAACAACGTGCAAAAAGGTGCAACAGTATAATTGTGCAAAATTGCATACAAAAAGAGAAAAGGCAAAATCTATAGTGTACCGTATGTCCCCTCCTGCACTATAGCATCATACATGCACACCAATGTCTGCTGTGAGATATGTGGGAATTAACAAAATATAGTCGTATATATACCTGTCGGTCCTGCGTGCCCAAGCACAGAGCACCCCAACGCGCGTTTCGGTGATTCCTCACCCCCTGACGAAAGAATTAACGAAACGCGCATTATGAGTCCTTTGACAGCTCTTTGATTTTTTCAGTGCTGGGTTTGAGCGCAGCGGCTTGCCAGGATGCACCTGGGCAAGCTGCTAAAGATTTGTTTCCTGACCAGGCAGTGGGTGATCATTTGGATCCCCAATATTTGGCTTGTGGGTTTTATGTACCGAAGCAGCCTGGTGAGTATGATTCTATGTTTCATTCGTACTCTTCTAGTAGCGCTTCCCTGCATGTGGGTTTTAGCCTGGCCCTGGATTCTGTACATAGCTATTCTTTTAGCGGGTCTAGTCTGGGTGCTCTGGAATTGGACACGGGAAGTAATGAAAATTTGTTATGTTGTGTTTGTGAATCGCTATAGAGATTGCATAAGGCAAATAGCAGGCTGATGGGGTCCTCGGTCCCTGTTTGGCTGCCTGGATCGAATGGTTAAGTGTTGGTGATAAGTTAGATGTAGGGAAAAGTCATGCAAGGCAGCGAGATTTCGGTGTCAGTGCAACTGAAAAAGATAAGGTGGGGGATAGGATAGTTTTGGATGATAGTACAAAAAGGATAAACTCCATGTTTTGAGTGCCCACTCAGAGCCCATTTTAAAAAAAAAGGGAGGTAAAAGATAAGATCTAGAAAGGATTCAAATGTGGAAATATTTCTCTCTTTCCCTTGGAAAAATTTAACTTGGATAAGGGAAAGAAAGATGACAGTAAAAAGGAAGAGGAGAAGCGTAGATGACATCTTATTCCTCAGACGTTTGTGAATTGGTTGCAGGGTTTTGCCTTCTTAGCCAGTGTTATAAGGGAGAAAGCTCTGGAACTTTTCTCCGGGCTTTTCTATTACATACAGTATATGCTATTGGGGAGGCTCATCGAACTTATGGAGGGCAAGACTTGGTTATGATATGATGAGCAGTTTCAGCAGAGGAAAGCATTAAGGCATAGTATACGCTGGGACCAAAAAAGCATGGTTGAAAGTCATGACTAGTGATGAGCGAATTTGTTAGAAAAAAACAAATGCCAAACATAAAATTGGCACGAGTATGGCACATTCGGATTCGTGATCGAAAATATGAGCAAAATTTTATAAGATTGGAAAAAAATCGTAAACATTCAGTAAAAAGTGTGAGAAAATATTGGCGTTGCCACTAAAGTATTTGAGCACTTTGGCTTCGAGTATGGTGGTGTATGAGGAGTGTGAGGTGCATACTTGATGATGGTAGGGGGTTGGCAGAGTTCAGATGAGCGGTATGCTTGTAAACATTTTTTTTTCTAGTTTTATGTGTACACATTGCAGCTAACAAATAAGGCAACAGGAAACATCCACTATGTCCAGACACAACGACTTGTGTCATTGGCTGCTGAAATCACATGTCCCACTCCATATAAAGAGCAGACATATTGTTTTAACGCCATTATGGCAATGTAACAGTGCAGCGAGGTTGCTCCTGATGCTGAGACTGTTTGCTGATTGATTTTAGCTAGTTAGCTAGGCAGTTATATCTAAGTCAGATAGTTTAGATCGCTAGTGTCATGTGTGGCTGTGAAATCGACCTTCCAGCAGATTTTGTTTGTGTGCTATTTCTGAGATCCGCAGACAAGACAGCAGGGAACATTTCACAGAAGTATGCACTGCTTCTATTGTGTTCTTGCTAAATGTGATATAGCAAGGCATATGTCACCTTGCCAGTTATTGGTGTTGTGACATTGTTCTGTGATTTGAGCTGTTGGCAGTTTTTGGTAGTTACTACTGTGATTCAGAATGCATTATCTCACCTTGCTATTTGTGGTTGTGAAATTCAACTGTCTGCATAGCTCATGAAGATTAATAAAAAAATTCTCTTGCTAAACATGATACAGCCCACGTTGTCATTTTGTGGCAGTGAATTGAAGCTGTCTACAGAGCTCATGCATGTTAAAAAAAAAATTATCTTGCTAAACGTGATACAGCCCGCCATATCCTACATTGTAATTTTGAGAACTTGCTCTGTGTGTAGAGATGTTGCACAGTAAAAAAAATTTTTGGCAGCTGCTAGCATGATTCAGCACACCATATATCCTCTTGAAATTTAGCGTCGGTGAAATTCAACAGTCTGCATGGCTTATGCAGATTAAAAAACAAAAAATGTATCTGTTGCTAAACATGATATCACCCACCATATCCCACGTTGCGATTTTGTGCGGTGAAATTAAGCTGTCTGCAGAGGTCACGCACATTAAAAAAGATAATTTTTTCAGTTGATAAACTTGATACAGCCCACAATATCACACCTTGTAATTTTGTGGCTTTGAAAATTGTTCTGTGTGTAGAGCTGTTGCACAGTAAAAAAAATTTGGGGGGCAGTTGCTAACGTGATCCAGCATGCCATATATCACATTGTCATTTAGTGTCGGTGAAATTCATCTGTCTGCATAGCTCATGCAGATTAAAAAAAAAAAATTTTTCTGTTGCTAAACATGATACAGCCTGCCATATTCAACATTGTAATTCTGTGGCAGTGAAATTGTTCAGTGTGTATAGCTGTTGCACAGTAAAAAAATATTTTTGGGGGGCAGTTGCTAGCGTGATCCAGCATGTCAGATATCACGTTGTCATTTAGTGGTGGTGAAATTCAACTGTCTGCATAGCTAATGCAAATTAAAAGACAATTTTTTTTCTGTTGCTAAATGTGATACAGCCTGCCATATCCAACATTGTAATTCTGTGGCAGTGAAATTGTTCAGTGTAGAGCTGTTGCACAGTAAAAAAAAAATTAGGGGACAGTTTCTAAAGTGATTGAGCATGTCATATATCACCTTGTCATTTAGTGTCTGTGAAATTCAACTGTCTGCATAGCTCATGCAGATTAAAAATTAAACAGTTTTTCTGTTGCTAAATGTGATGCAACCTGCTATATCCCACGTTGTAATTTTGTGGCGGTAAAATAAAGCTGTCATAAAAAAACTCTGTTGATAAACGTGATACATCCCACGTTTTTATTTAGTAGTGTTGAAATTGGTCTGCGTGTAGAGCTGTTCAAAAAAAAGGGAAGAAGCCAGCACTGCTTATGGTCAGAATGCAATAACTGAAGTGCAATTGCACATAAATTCTAACTGTATTTCAAATATGAGACATTTAGCAAACAATTGATCAATTCTTTGAGCTACCCCGCCACTTCACGGCATTCTCATAATGGGGCAGTCCTAATCTACGTATTTTATTTATGTTGTGCCATTATGGCCTCCTGAATGTATAAAGAGTATAAAAAAAAAAGGACCACATTACATGCGAACTGTACCTGGAGCATTTTCAGAATCACTCCCTTGGTGCCAGGAAATACAAGCGCAGGTAAAGGCCGATCAGGTCCAGTGCGGACATTTCAGATCTGGCTTCCACACTGCCAAACCCGCACCAAAGATGAAGGGTGAGACAGGCTGAGACACAGGTGCACAATTAACTGGAGCCTGAGGCAGGGCAGGGCTGCTGTGTGTGCACAGCAGCCTATCAATCACAGTGAACACAGAAAGAATGGCGCACATAACCCAGCGTGCGCGGCAACAGTGGTGGTCAGCCACATACCAATGCAAAGCAAAAAAAAAGGGAAGAAGCCAGCACTGCTTATGGTCAGAATGCAATAACTGAAGTGCAATTGCACATAAATTCTAACTGTATTTCAAATATGAGACATTTAGCAAACAATTTATAAATTCTTTGAGCTACCCCGCCACTTCACGGCATTCTCATAGTGGGGCAGTCCTAATCTACGTATTTTATTTACGTTGTGCCATTATGGCCTCCTGAATGTAAAAAAGAGTATAAAAGAAAGGACCACATTACATGCGAACTGTACCTGGAGCATTTTCAGAATCACTCCCTTGGTGCCAGGAAAGGCAAGCGCAGGTAAAGGCCGATCAGGTCCAGTGCGGACATTTCAGATCTGGCTTCCACACTGCCAAACCCGCACCAAAGATGAAGGGTGAGACAGGCTGAGACACAGGTGCACAATTATCTGGAGCCTGAGGCAGGGCAGGGCTGCTGTGTGTGTGCACAGCAGCCTATCAATCACAGTGAACACAGAAAGAATGGCGCACATAACCCAGCGTGCGCGGCAACAGTGGTGGTCAGCCACATACCAATGCAAAGCAAAAAAAAGGGAAGAAGCCAGCCCTGCTTATGGTCAGAATGCAATAACTGAAGTGCAATTGCACATAAATTCTAACTGTATTTCAAATATGAGACATTTAGCAAACAATTGATGAATTATTTGAGCTACCCCGCCACTTCACGGCATTCTCATAATGGGGCAGTCCTAATCTACGTATTTTATTTACGTTGTGCCATTATGGCCTCCTGAATGTATAAAGAGTATTAAAAAAAAAAGGGCCACATTACATGTGAACTGTACCTAGAGCATTTTCAGAATCACTCCCTTGGTGCCAGGAAAGGCAAGCGCAGGTAAAGGCCGATCAGGTCCAGTGCGGATATTTCAGATCTGGCTTCCACACTGCCAAACCCGCACCAAAGATGAAGGGTGAGACAGGCTGAGACACAGGTGCACAATTAACTGGAGCATGAGGTAGGGCAGGGCTGCTGTGTGTGTGTACAGCAGCCTATCAATCACAGTTTAGAGCTGTTGCACAGTGTGGTGAAATTAAACTGTTGGCAGAGCTCATGAATTGTGTTGAACATTCCGATACTGAAATATCGGGTATCGACCGATATTCGCTGTATCGGAGTTCCGATACTGAGTTCCGATACTTTTAGAATATCGAACACTGGAATCGGTAGTTCCCATAATGCAATGAGCCAGTTTGATTTTATTCAGCCAATGAGGATCCTAAGAAGTGTGGGCCCATCCTGTTAAGCATGTTAGGCATGTTAACTAATGGCATGGCTGTGATTGGCTGCTGAAATGATGTCATGATGCACTATAAAAGCCGCCACCGCCATTTTGGCTTCACTCTCCTGTGAATTTATCTATTGACAGGATACTGCTGTTCTGACTCTGAGGGACAGTTTGAGCTAGCAATTTGCTTTATTGTGCTTTACCCAGGCTACTTTAGCAACCACTGTGTGAGAAGCTTTCTTTTACCTTGCAGCACAGTTGACGGCTGTCTGCAAGGTCTCTGTGTGTGAGTGCAGCTCACGCTGTAGTGTGTTCTGCAGCCTCCTCAGGTTGTAGTCCGCTCAGCGTGCGTTACTGCCTCATACATTGTCCTTTTTTGCATTAGTGCTGTTCATTTTTTCTGATTTCTCCTATTAGTGTGGTTTCATCCATATGCAGCTAGATTGCTTGCAAACACTATATAGGAGTAGATAGAGGAGACTTTCTGCAACCTTGCAGTGCTAGTGCACAGTTCTCTGCACTGTTCATGGCTGTCTGCGAGGTCTGTGTGTGTGAGTGCAGCTCACGCTGTAGTGTGTTCTGCAGCCACCTCCGGTTATAGTCCACTCAGCGTGCGTCACTGCCTCATACATTGTCCTTTTTTGCATTAGTGCTGCTCATTTTCCCTGATTTCTCCTATTGGTGTAGTTCCATCCGTATCCAGCTAGATTGCTTGCAAACACTATATAGGAGTAGATAGAGGAGCCTTTCTGCAGCCTTGCAGTGCTAGTGCACAATTCTCTGCACTGTTCATGGCTGTCTTCGTGGTCTGTGTGTGTGAGTGCAGCTCACACTGTAGTGTGTTCTGCAGCCACCTCCGGTTGTAGTCTGCTCAGTGTGCTTCACTGCCTCATACATTGTCCTTTTTTGCATTAGTGCTGCTCAGTTTTCCTGATTTCTCCTAATAGTATGGTTCCATCCGTATCCAGCTAGATTGCTTGCAAACACTATATAGGAGTAGATAGAGGAGCCTTTCTGCTGGCTTGTGCCCTGCAGCCCCAGCCAGATTACTGTAGTATTAGCCTATTTTTTGAAGCCTCATCTGTTGCATTGTAGGTTACCTTCCTGCATTGTAATAACTACAAAAAGTTAGTGATACTATCAGTTTTACATTATTGGGCATATCCAGTGTCTTTTTGTGAAAAAAAAGGAAATAAAGTTCACCAAACACACCACTTTTCAGTTGTGTAGGCCACATTAGCTCATATTAAAGTCTAGTTCACACTTTATAAAATTAGTGTTTCTTATACCTGTTAACAGCTGTTCAGGAATAAGCACACTAAGCCCTTAGTACTTTTCTGGCTATCTTTATCAGTCTACCAAGATGAAGAAGGCAGGGAGTAAGGCACGTGGTCGTGGGTGTGGAGTTTCTGCAGGGAGAGGATGTGGGGATTCTTTGCCTGCTGCGGGCACCAGTGACTCAGCATCCCCCAGTTTTACCAGGGAACAGTCCTTTATGCGCAGCTTTGTAGGAGCTCTCTGTAGCCCACTGCTGCGGGAGGACCAAATTGAAGCCGTTGTCGGATGGATGGCAGCTAATGCATTGACTTCAATCAGTTCCAGATCCTCTCAGGTCCTGATCACTGAAGAGCACCCATCTGTCTCTTCACCACCTGCCAAATTGCCCAGGCAGTCAGAGAGCCCTGGACATGAGCCATCTCTACTTCTGTTCTCTGCATCTCTTGGCTTGGAAAGAGGGGGCCAGCCAAGAAGCATTCTAGAATATGAAGAAGAGGCAGTAGGCAGTGATGCGCAACAGCTTTGTCTCTCTGAATCTGAAGAAGTTGGTGGGCCAGCGCCTATGGTCAGCACACCTTAGTACGCATCTGATGATGAGACTCAGGTGCCACTTTCTGGTGCGTACTGTGCTGTCGAGACTAACCAGGAGAAGCAGTTGTTTGAAGAGGGTAGTGTAGATGATGAGGTCCTTGATCCATCATGGCGTGAGGTACAGGAAGGTGGTGGGAGCAGCTCTGAGGAAGAGATTCCCCGAACGGCCAAAAAAGGAGGGAGAGGGAGGGGGCAGACTCAGTTGCCTGCAGCCTCCACTTCGGCACCAATTAGGAGCATGCATCTTCCTAAACCCAAAACGGGCGCTCCCAAAACTTGCAATGCCTGGTCCTTTTTTGATTAGAGGGAGAAAGGCGTGCACTCTGTGAAATGGAGCTGGTGCCGGCTGAACCTGGACTGGATCCAGATCAATCATAAATTCGGGCAAACAACCGCACTCAGACAATTTTTTTGCATCAAAGATGTGAAGTATTTATTTGAGTAACACCACAGTGGTCAACAGAGTTCTGAGGTAACGTTTCGACCCGAAAGGTCTTTCTCAAACCTCACTTAGTGAATAGTGATGGAGGAAAGAGGAGGAGGACGATACTTGTCCGGTAAATGGAGACAGAGGCTCCACAAATGGTCCAGAGAACAGGAGAACGTAGGTCCGGAACGGCACGGACAGGGCGCAGTGTCCCTAAAAGCACTGTGGGTCCTGTACCGCCTCCTTCCTCCTTACAGGACCCACAGTGCTTCGAGGCAGTGGAGGAAGCTCTGCACAAAGAGAGAGCAGAAGCAGTGCCTCAGCAGAAGGCAAGACCAGTATGGCCCAAAGGTGGCAAAGTTTTGTGTCCCTGCCACAAATGTCTACACCATCACAAACGGCTTCAGTCAGAAGGAGGCAACATTTCCGTCAGATGGTGACAGACTACATGTCTTGCCCTCTCAGTGTACTCCCAGACAGCTCTTCCCTCTTCAAGTTTTGGGTTTCTAAACTGGATACATGGCCATAGCTTAGCCAGTATGCATTGGAGGTGCTGGCTTGCCCTGCTGCTGGTGTATTATCAGAATGCATCTTTAGTGCTGCAGGTGGTGTACTAACAGACCGTCACATGCGACTATCCACCAATAACATTGACCGGCTTACTTTTCTGAAAATGAACAAGGCCTGTATCTCGCAAGAATTTGCTCGTCCTCTTCCAGATTAAATAATTGGTTGGAAACATTATCCAGGTCTCCTGTTGTCTTCATGTTTCTACCACCTGAACTGTAATCCCTGGGCTTCAACACCGCCAGTTGTTGATCAGAAGTGCCGTCTGCACAGTCAACACATGCTCTTGTGTTATTGGGGTTCAGTAACATCAGCTGATCCCCTGCTGTGTGTCCGGCAATTTCTCCTGCTCTGTCCACATTCACACTACTACTGATTTTAAACTTGCTCCAATTACGCCTCTGCCTCCACTCTGTTTCTAGTATTTACCCTGGGCTCTAACACCGCCAGTTGCTGCTCAGAAGTGCCATCTGCAGCACAGTCAACACATGCTCCAGTGTTATTGGGGTTCAAGTAACGTCAGCTGATCCCCTTCAGTGTGTCCGGCAATTTCTCCTGCTCTGTCCACATTCACACTACTACTGATTTTAAACTTGCTCCAATTAAGCCTCTGCCTCCACTCTATTTCTAGTATTTACCCTGGGCTTCAATACCATCAGTTGCTGCTCAGAAGTGCCATCTGTACAGTCAACACTTGCTCCTGTGTTATTGGGGTTCAGTAACATCAGCTGATCCCCTGCTGTGTGTCCGGCAATTTCTCCTGCTCTGTCCACATTCACACTAGTACTGATTTTAAACTTCCTCCAATTAGGCCTCTGCCTCCACTCTGTTTCTAGTATTTACCCTGGGCTTCAACACCGCCAGTTGCTGCTCAGAAGTCCCGCCTGCACAGTCAACACTTGCTTCTGTGTTATTGGGGTTCAGTAACGTCAGCTGATCCCCTGCTGTGTGTCTGGCAATTTCTCCTGCTCTGTCCACATTCACAATACTATTGATTTTAAACTTGCTCCAATTAGGCTTCTGCCTCCACTCTGTATCTAGTATTTTCCCTGGGCTCCAACACTGCCAGTTGCTGCTCAGAAGTGCCGTCTGCACAGTCAACACATGCTTCAGTGTTATTCTTGTTCAGTAATGTCAGCTGATCCCCTGCTGTGAAAGTTGAAAAAACCGGCGCACAGCCATACATGTAATATCTAAACAGGGGGTGCAAGCAGTAGAAAAATAGACAAGAAAAGGGAAGAAAAAAGACACTGCTACAAAATTGCACACCACCCAATACGTATATATACAAAACAAAAACACTTTATTGGTATAACAATAAAAACAATTAAAATCACTACGCCACTATGGGCCACCTGGATACATGATATAACAACATATACAGATAAATATAACACCTGTCAATATATCAATAGAATACAAACAAGTATAAAATAATACGGCCCTGCCTAACGGCTCATGGGGTATCTAAAGGCATATATATAGTAAGATAACATATCTAGACCCAAGAAAAGGAGGGTAGGCTAAATAGCCACAAGGTTACCCATATAGTGGTAACAAAAGAATCCCCATACCTCCATACAGAGTCATAAAGTATAATAAGCTGCGGTATAATACAAACCGGCCTATAGAAGGACTCAAGGTAAATCAGATTCTTATGATCGGTCAAGACCACAATGCGGTGCTTGGCTCCCTCAAGCCAATGACGCCACTCCTCAAATGCCCACTTCATAGCCAACAACTCCCGATTGCCGACATCATAATTGCGTTCCACAGGCGAAAACTTCCGAGAAAAGAAGGCACATGGCTTCATCAAGGAACCATCAGAATTCCTCTGTGACAAAATGGCCCCTGCCCCAATCTCAGAAGCGTCAACCTCAACCTGAAAAGGAAGAGAAACATCCGGCTGACGCAAGACAGGGGCAGAAGTAAATCGGCGTTTAAGTTCCTGAAAAGCCTCAACAGCCTCAGAGGACCAGTTAGTCACATCAGCACCTTTCTTAGTCAAATCGGTCAGGGGTTTAAGCACACTAGAGAAGTTAGCAATGAAACGGCGATAAAAATTAGCAAAGCCCAAAAATTTTTGAAGACTCTTCACAGATGTGGGTTGAATCCAGTCATGAATGGCTTGGACCTTAACAGGATCCATTTCTATAGACGAAGGGGAAAAAATAAACCCCAAAAAAGAAACCTTCTGAACTCCAAATAGGCACTTAGACCCCTTCACAAATAGAGCGTTATCACGTAGGATCTGGAACACCATCCTGACCTGCTTCACATGAGACTCCCAATCATTAGAAAAAATCAAAACATCATCCAAATACACAATCAAGAATTTGTCAAGATAATTGCGGAAAATATCATGCATAAAGGACTGAAACACAGAAGGAGCATTAGAAAGCCCGAAAGGCATCACCAGGTATTCAAAATGGCCTTCGGGCGTATTGAATTCAGTTTTCCATTCATCACCCTTTCTAATACGAACAAGATTATATGCCCCTCGAAGGTCAATCTTGGTAAATAATAATATATAATAATAATAATAATTTTTATTTATATAGCGCCAACATATTCCGCAGCGCTTTACAAATTATAGAGGGGACTTGTACATACAATAGACATTACAGCATAACAGAAATACAGTTCAAAACAGATATCAAGAGGAGTGAGGGCCCTGCTCGTAAGCTTACAAACTATGAGGAAAAGGGGAGACACGAGAGGTGGATGGTAACAATTGCTATAGTTATTCGGACCAGCCATAGTGTAAGGCTTGGGTGTTCATGTAAAGCTGCATGAACCAGTTAATTAATTTTTTTTTTTTTTTTTTTAATATAGGCCACACAGGGATCGTTAGGTTAATGCATTGAGGCGGTAGGCCAGTCTGAACAAATGAGTTTTTAGGGCACGCTTAAAACTGTGGGGATTGGGGATTAATCGTATTATCCTAGGTAGTGCATTCCAAAGAATCGGCGCAGCACGTGTAAAGTCTTGGAGACGGGAGTGGGAGGTTCTGATTATTGAGGATGCTAACCTGAGGTCATCAGCGGAGCGGAGGGCACGGGTAGGGTGGTAGACTGAGACCAGAGAGGAGATGTAGGGTGGTGCTGAGCCATGGAGTGCTTTGTGGATGAGGGTAGTAGTTTTGTACTGGATTCTTGAGTGGATGGGTAACCAGTGTAATGACTGGCACAAGGTAGAGGCATCGGTGTAACGGTTGGTGAGGAATATGATCCTGGCAGCAGCATTCAGGACAGATTGGAGCGGGGAGAGTTTGGTAAGAGGGAGGCCGATTAGTAGAGAGTTACAATAGTCCAGACGAGAATGAATAAGTGAAACAGTAAGAGTTTTTGCAGAGTCGAAAGTAAGAAAAGGGCGAATTCTAGAAATGTTTTTGAGATGCAGGTAAGAAGAGCGAGCCAGTGATCGGATGTGGGGGGTGAATGAAAGGTCAGAATCAAGGATGACCCCAAGGCAGCGGGCATGTTGCTTTGGAGTAATGGTGGAACCGCAAACGGAGATGGCAATGTCAGGCAAAGGTAGGTTAGTAGAGGGAGAAAACACGAGGAGTTCAGTTTTTGACAGGTTTAGTTTCAGATAGAGGGAGGACATGATGCTAGAGACAGCGGTAAGACAATCACTGGTGTTTTCTAATAAGGCAGGCGTGAGATCAGGAGAAGAAGTGTATAGTTGGGTGTCGTCAGCATAGAGATGGTACTGGAAGCCAAATCTACTGATTGTTTGTCCAATAGGGGCAGTATACAAAGAGAAGAGGAGGGGGCCTAGGACTGATCCTTGAGGAACCCCAACAGTAAGGGGAAGGTGAGAGGAGGAGGAACCAGCGAAACATACAGTGAAGGATCGGTCAGAGAGATAGGAGGAGAACCAGGAGAGAACGGTGTCCTTGAGGCCGATGGAGCGGAGCATAGTGAGGAGGAGCTGATGATCCACAGTATCAAATGCTGCAGAGAGATCCAAGAGAATTAGCATGGAGTAGTGACCATTAGATTTAGCTGTTAGTAGGTCATTAGAGACTTTAGTGAGGGCAGTTTCAGTAGAGTGTAAAGAGCGGAAACCAGATTGAAGAGGGTCGAGAAGAGAGTTATCTGAGAGATAGCGGGTAAGACGGGAGTGGACCAGGCGTTCGAGGAGTTTAGAGATGAAGGGAAGATTAGAGACAGGTCTATAATTAGCGGCACAGTTTTGGTCGAGGGATGGTTTTTTAAGTAATGGATGTATGATGGCATGCTTAAATGAGGAGGGAAAAATACCGGAAGTGAGGGAAAGGTTGAATATTTTTGTTAGGTGAGAGGTGACAGCCGGGGAAAGGGACTGGAGGAAATGTGACGGAATGGGGTCACTGGTGCAAGTGGTCGGGCGAGAAGATGCAAGGAGCCTGCTTACTTCTTCTTCTGTAACTGGTTCAAAGTCAGAGAGTGAACTAGATGCAGTGGGGGAGGGAGGACAGTGCATGGTATGAAGAGATTGGGAGATGATTTCCTGTCGAATATGGTCAATTTTTTCTTTGAAGTAATTGGCCAGATTGTCAGCACGGAGATCCGTGGTTGGGGCCTGCGCTCTTGGGTTGAGTAGGGACTGGAACGTGTCAAAGAGACGTTTAGGGTTATTGGACAGGGAGGTGATGAGGGTGTTGAAGTAGGTTTGTTTGGAGAGGTGAAGGGCAGAATTGTATGTCTTTAGCATGAACTTATAATGGATGAAATCTTCGGGTAGATTAGATTTTCTCCACAGACGTTCTGCGCACCTGGAGCACCGCTGCAGGAAACGTGTTTGCAGCGTGTGCCACGGTTGTTGCCGTCTGTGCCGAGTTGTTTTATGTATAGGAGGAGCAGCTTCATCCAGGGCACTTTGCAGGGTTTCATTGTAATGCTTCAGAGCAGAATCAGGACATGAGATGGAGGAGATTGGGGCCAATGAGGACTGCAAGTTCTTCATAAGTTCCTGGGTGTTAATGGCCTGTATGTTTCTATAAGTGTGGAAAGTGGGGGTGACCTGAGCGGGATGGCAGTTCTTGATAGAGAATGAAAGAAGGTGGTGGTCAGAGAGTGGGAGAGGGGAGTTTGTGAAATCATCCACTGAGCAAAGCCGGGAGAAGACCAAGTCAAGGGAGTTTCCATCTTCATGTGTTGGCGAGTTAGTATGCTGCGAGAGGCCGAAAGAGGAGGTTAGAGCCAAAAGGTGAGAAGCAGATGGGGAGAGGGGAGAGGCAATAGGGATGTTGAAATCACCCATGATAAGGGTGGGGGTGTCACAGGAAAGAAAGTGTGGAAGCCAGGTGGCAAAGTGATCCAGGAACTGATGAGAGGGGCCGGGAGGACGATACACCACCACCACTCACATGGAGAAGGGGACGTAGAGTCTGACCACATGGACCTCAAAGGAAGGGAAGACAAGTGAGGGTACTTGGGGGATAACTTGGAAAGTACATTTTGGTGAAAGGAGCAGACCAACGCCTCCACCTGCTCTGTTGTCCGATCTTGGGGTATGAGAAAAGTGTAGTGCACCATATGAAAGAGCAGCAGCAGCAGTGGTGTCTGACTGCTGGATCCAGGTTTCAGTAAGAGCCAGGAGATTAAGAGAATTAGAAAGGAAGAAGTCATGAATGAAGGAGAGTTTATTACACACAGAGCGAGAATTCCAAAGGGCACAATTCAAAGAGACAGAAGGCATGCAGGGAATATTAATAAGGTTAGAGGGGTTTCTGGGTGTAGCAATTGGGAGGTTTGACTGGCTATAACATGGGGGGCCGGGGTTTGGAGAGATGTCTCCAGCAACTAGGAGGAGGAGGATCGAAAGAGTGAGCAGATGGTTAAGTGATTTGTGAGAGCGTCTCTTGTGTTGGATGGTGGGACTGAATGGATCTGCGCTGCTAAGCAATGTGAACAGAGCATGAGTGCTATACATAGGAGAGGCAAGGACAGAGGGGCCGATATGGATGGAGTGTAGAGAGTTAATGCAAGGGCGGTGAATGTGAGTGAATGCAGCAGCCAGGATATAGAATATGCAAATAAATATGGTGAGTATTTGTGTTGTTTCAAGTGAATAGGGAATAGATTTAGATTGTCTTACCTGTCTCCTGCCCTGTCTAACTGCCATGTTATAACTGCCGAGTACTTAGAAAAAAAAGTACTTTGAATAAAAATACACGAATACAAGTGCACGAATGCACCCCTGCATGAATGCTTCCCCAAGCTAAGTCTACATTTATAGAAGGCTAGCCCTTAGATCTTCCTATTTTTTTTTTTTTTGTGTTAAAGCTCGTTAGCAATCAATCAAACTCAGTTGAGACAACAGGACACAATAAATGTAGTGATCAGATAAACAAATGTCCAGGTCTAAATGGATCATAGACCACTTAAAACCAACTAGCCCCCTTAATCCTAGCAAATAAATCAGAGAGCAAAGGTAAAGGATATTGGAATTTGACCGTGATCTTATTAAGAAGGTGATAATCAATACAGGGTCTTAAGGAGCCATCCTTCTTGGCAACAAAAAAGAATCCCGCTCCCAATGGTGACGAAGACGGCCGAATATGCCCCTTCTCTAAAGACTCCTTAACATAGCACCGCATGGCGGCATGCTCTGGTACAGACAGATTGAAAAGTCGGCCCTTAGGGAACTTACAACCAGGAATCAAGTCAATAGCACAACCACAGTTCCTATGCGGAGGAAGGGAACTGGACTTGGGCTCATCGAATACATCCTGGAAATCCGACAAAAATTCAGGAACATCAGAATAGGGGGAAGAGGAAATAGACATCAGAGGAACGTCACTATGTACCCCTTGACAACCCCAACTAGTCACAGACATTGATTTCCAATCCAGCACTGGATTGTGTACTTGTAACCATGGAAAACCCAGTACAACATCATCATGTAAATTATGCAACACCAGAAAACGGCAATCTTCCTGATGTGCAGGAGTCATTCACATAGTCAGCTGAGTCCAATACTGAGGTTTATTCTTGGCCAATGGTGTAGCATCAATACCCCTCAAGGGTATGGGACTCTGCAAAGGCTGCAAAGAAAAACCACAGCGCCTAGCGAATTCTAAGTCCATTAAGTTCAGAGCAGTGCCTGAATCCACAAATTCCATGACAGAAAAAGATGACAATGAGCAAATCAGGGTCACAGACAGGAGAAATTTAGGGTGCACAGCACTAATGGTAACAGATCTGGCGACCCTCTTAGGGCAATCAGAAATAGCATGAGCTGAATCACCACAGTAAAAACACAACTATTCTGACGTCTGTATCCCCTCTGTTCCGCTCTAGTCAAAATCCTATCACATTGCATGGATTCAGGACTCTGCTCAGAGGACACTGCCATATGGTGCACCACCCTGCGTTCACGCAGGCGACAATCAATCTGAATGGCTGGAGACATAGATTCGCTCAAACCAATAGGCGTGGGAAACCCCACCATAACATCTTTAAGGGCTTCAGAAAGACCCTTCCTGAAAATGGCTGCCAGAGCGTCCTCATTCCATCCAGTGAGCACAGACTATTTTCTAATTTTCTGGCAGTATAGCTCTGCTGCTTCCTGACCCTGACACAGGGCCAACAGTGTTTTCTCAGCATGCTCTACAGAGTTAGGTTCGTCATACAATAATCCGAGCGATTGAAAAAATGCATCTACATTAAGCAATGCCGGATTCCCTGACTCAAGAGAGAATGCCCAGTCCTGAGGATCGCCACGTAGCAGAGAAATAACAATCTTTACTAGCTGAATGGGATCACCAGAGGAATGGGGTTTCAGAGCAAAAAACAATTTGCAATTATTTTTAAAGTTCAGAAACTTAGATCTATCCCCGTAAAACAAATCCGGAGTAGGAATTCTAGGCTCTAAGGCCGGAGTCTGAACAACAAAATCTTGGATATTCTGTACTCTTGCAGCAAGCTGATCCACACGAGAAAATAACCCTTGAACATCCATGCCTGCATCCAAATGCAGAATCACCCAGATATCAAGAGGAAAAAAAAACGACAAAACAAATCCAAGAAAAAAAAATGACTCAAAACTCCTTTCTTTTCCTTCTTTTGAGAGGCATTCAGTTCAATTTTGGCCAGTTGTACTGTTATGGTCTGGTGATTATGGAGCGACATGAGACTAGCTCTGAGCAGGTGGTATCTATACTGACCGCAGACCCTAAGCTCAACACACAACTAGAAGCAGCTGTGGATTGCTCCTAACGCTCCCGAGGCAACTCGTCACAGCCTAAGAGCTAACTACCCCTAAAGATAGAAGCAGGAAAACTATCTTGCCTCAGAGAAAATCCCCAAAGGAAATACAGCTCCCCACATGTAATGACTGTGAGAGGAGAAGGAAATGACATACGTAGTATGAAACAAGATTGAGCACAGGAGGCCACTTCTAGCTAAAAAGGAAAGTGCAGAAAAGAGCTCTGTGCGGTCAGTAGAAAAAACTAGAAAAAGTCCACCGCAGAGAAATGCAAAAATCTCCACACCTAACTAAAGGTGTTGAGGGCAAACTCTGCTGCCCAGAGCTTCCAGTTTAGCTAAATAGATCCATACTGATAACCTGGACAAATGAGCAAAAAACAAGACAGTACAAAACAACAAGTCTACAATAAGTGAACTGCAAAGGACATGGAATGACTAAGCTTTGCAGAACTTGGTCAGAGTGTCAGGACAATCCAAAGAGCAATGACTCCAGGCAGAGACAATTGACAACTGGCAATGAATGAGGGCTAAGGCCAGACTAATATAGCCGAGCCCAAAAGACAATCAAAGGAAACAGCTGAGAAGCTAAATCCAAGAAGCAGTCTTACCACTAAAGACCACAGGAGGAGCCCAAGAGCAGAACTCACAAAAATACTACTTACAAGCAAGAACGGAATTCACAACAGGTAGCGTCAGCAGATCCCCTGCTGTGTGTCCGGCAATTTCTCCTGCTCTGTCCACATTCACACTACTACTGATTTTAAACTTGCTCCAATTAGGCCTCTGCCTCCACTCTGTTTCTAGTATTTGCCCTGGGCTCCAAAACCGCCAGTTGCTGCTCAGAAGTGCCGTCTGCACAGTCAACACTTGCTCCTTTATTATTGGCGTTCAGTAATGTCAGCAGATTCCCTGCTGTGTGTCCAGCAATTTGTCCTGCTCTGTCCATATTCACACTACTACTGATTTTAAACTTGCTCCAATGAGGCCTCTGCCTCCACTCTGTTTCTAGTATTTACCCTGGGCTCCAACACCGCCAGTTGCTGCTCAGAAGTTCCGTCTGCACAGTCAACATGTGCTCCAGTGTTTTTGGGGTTCAGTAACATCAGCTGATCCCCCTGCTGTGTGTCCGGCAATTTTTCCTGCTCTGTCCACATTCACAATACTACTGATTTTAAACTTGCGCCAATTAGGACTCTTCCTCCACTCTGTTTCTAGTATTTACCCTGGGCTCCAACACCGCCAGTTGCTGCTCAGAAGTGCCGTCTGCACAGTCAACACATGCTCCAGTGTTATTGTGGTTCAGTAACGTCAGCTGATCCCCTGCTGTGTGTCCGGTAATTTCTCCTGCTCTGTCCACATTCACACTACTACTGATTTTTAAAATTTTAAACTTGCTCCAATTAGGCCTCTGCCTCCACTCTGTTTCTAGAATTTACCCTGGGCTCCAGCACCGCCAGCTGTTTCCAGGCAGTGTCTTTGTCATGGGTACTCCCACCTGCCCAGCCTGGTTCCAGCACGCCAGCTGTTTCCGGGTAGTGTCAACGTCACTTTGCCTCCAATACGTTGTCCTGTTATGTTGCGGTTGGGTTAGCCGACTCTATGGTGCGGGCAGTTTAGGTGCTTCCTATGTGGGCTGCGGGATCTGGCAATGAAGGCTGGTTCCATAGTGCCAATAGGACAAGCACCCCCTGTAGGACTGTGGTTTTCAGTAACTCCGGCCGACTCACGGCCTTGCAACTTTTTTTTTCATGTGTACCTTCTGCTGCCTATCTGAGTCCCAGTACCATTAGCTGGTTCTTTGGAAGTCAATCTTGAATATGTCCCCCTGGGTTCCAGTAACATCAGCTGGTTCCAGGCAGTGCCTTTGGATTAGGTGCCTCCTTCTCGGTATCCAAGTTCCACCAACGTCTGCTGGTCCTTGGTAGTGCTTTCTGGCATAGGTACCTCCTTCTTTATTTCCAGTACCATCAGCTGGTCCTTGGTAGTTCTATTGGCTCTTGTACCTTCTGCTACCCATCTGGGTTCCAGTACTGTCAGCTGGTTCTCGGCAGTTCCTCAGCCTTCTTGTACCTTCTGCTACATTTCCAAGTTTAAGCTTTTTGAAATGTTTTTTGGTAATCACTCTGGATCTCCCTGATGATGACCCTGAAGATGACCACCCTGAAGACCACCCCGAAGAAGACGACGACCCCGAAGACGACGACCCTGAAGACCACCCCGAAGAAGACGACGACCCTGAAGATGATGACCTTGAAGACAACGACCCTGAAGACCACCCCGAAGAAGACGACGACCCTGAAGATAATGACCCTGAAGACAACGACCCTGAAGACCACCCCGAAGAAGATGTCGACCCTGAAGACGACGACCCTGAAGACGACAACCCTAAAGACCACCCCAAAGAAGATCACCCTGAAGATGACGACCTTGAAGACCACCCCAAAGAAGACCAAGAAGATGACCCTGAAGAGGATGATGAAGGAGAAAGAGTGGGAGAAGTAAAAAAGAAGGTGAAGAGCATGGAAGTAGTGAAACATAAATATTTGACAAAATATAAAAAAGCTTAAAATAGTCAATATCTTTGTAACTCCGAGTGTCTTAAAAAAAAAAAAATTAATTCCTGCTATTCCATTTGATTGGGCTGAACCTCTATGCCTTTAATGTCTTCTCCACCTCCCCCAATACATTTTGCATTATTCTTAGTTGTTTTCCTTCATGTAGAATTAACCTACAAGGAAAGAAAGGGTTTATTTTAATTCCGATATTTTTGTCCCATTGACTTGCATTGGTTTCCGATATCGGAATCGGCGATATCCGATATTTTTTGGGTATCGGTCCGATCCAATCAGATCCGATTTTTCCCGATATCGAAAGATATCGCTCAACACTACTCATGAAGATTAAACAAAACCCTTTTTTTTAGTTACAAATGCGAAACAGCAGGCTAGATCGGAGTTTGAAATTATTTGAGCATAAATTCAACTGTATACAGGACTCATCCACAGTAGTGATGAGTGAGCATGCTCACCACTACTCGGTACTCGCCCGAGCATCTCACTGCTTGAGATGATTGGAGCTCGACAAGTATTTCCGGGGTTGCTCAGGTCCCCTCCCTGCATGTTTGGCGCTCTTTAGAGAGCCAATGAACATGCAGGGATTGTCTGCCACGCACAATAATCCTGCAACCATGTTGGTTGTGCATTTCAGTGATTGGATGGCTGCACAGCATCATCAGGTCTACATCAGACCTGGAGAAAACAAAAAGCTAGCGCTCAACTACTGTGAAGGTTGATGGTGCAAGTGAACGGAGCCAATGGTCCCATCAATAGTAGAGTAAACAATCACTGCACTCATCCAGATCAAAATAATTACTTCAGGTGAATAATTTATTAGAGTATGGTGAAGAAGGTGTGAGAAACTATGGTTCCTTTACACTTTACACTTCCTTTACACTTCAAAGAAGCTAAACACAATGTAGCACCACTCAGGTTTCAGGTAATTGAGAAAGTCCTGCATCCTAGGAGGGGCAACCACATTCAACTGCTGAATCAGAGAGAAATGTTCTGGATCTACACTCTTGATACACTCCATCCAAGAGGTCTGAATAGAAAACTTGATTGGCTACTATAACCAACTTTTGTTTTTCCTAGGCAAATTGACGAACCGCACTTGTAGACTTGGCATTTTGTATATTCGGGATGGTAAGATCCTTACCCCCTAGGTTCTGTGTAAGTTTCATTTACATCACCCAAGTTTTATTTTTTTATTTTTTTTTTAAATTTAATTATTTATTTATTTTTTTTCCATTCTTTTCATTTTTTCCTTTTTTACCGTTTTTTTCATATTTTCGTTTCTATTTTTATTTTTATCTTTATTTTTTTATCTTTATTTTTATTTTTTCATTTTATTTCATTTCATTTTCATTTTTTTAGTATTTTTTTATATATTCTTCCCTTGCTCAATTCAATCCAGTTTCTTCTCTATAAACGATTATTGTAATATTTGTTGCAGTTTGGACTCCTACTGTATGTATTGCTTTGCCTATTGTCTGTAATGTTAATCCATAGGGTTTTTAAGGCCATGCTAATCACTAAATGCTGCACTATAGATAAAAGACTTTGCACTGGTGTAAAAGCTTTTTTTTGACAACATGCTGGGATCTCTATCCTACCACACAAGCACTGCACAATGCCATGGTAACATGAATAACAACCTCTGACAACGCCGCGCACTGCGCATGCGCCAGCGTCTTTCATCACACCCGGTCACATGACCAGCCGGGCGCTTATACAGCGGCACCGCGCTGATCACCGCAGCTGCTCCCCTGCAAGGACACAGATTGTGTCAGTTCCTTCCACTTAGCCACCAACGCTGGCTCCCAGGACTTGGATTGTGGTCCCCGCTGCGCCACCAATGGATGTGAGACAACCTGACCTATCAGATAATTCATTCTAAGCTACAATAGTACTAAGTACAATATAGCTATTCACTTAGTGGGGACATATTACCAACAACTATGGTCCCAAACTTGTCACTTGTGACACCAGTAGAAACACTGGTTTTATCCACATTTTTTATGTTGCAGCAAACCCTCCTCTGTTTGTGCATTGTATACACACCTACCCTGACGCTCTCTGTTTGGAACATTCGGCATTAGAGTTGAGCGACCTTGACCTTTTTAGAGTCGAGCCGGGTTTTGCGAAACCCGACTATGTCCAAAGTCGGGTCGAGTGAAATCGGCCGATTATGACGTAAAGTCGGGATCGACCGAAACACGAAACCCAATGCAAGTCAATGGGGCAGCATAGTCGGCAGTGAGTGGGGGCCAGGAAAACACCTAGAGTGCCCATTTTAATGTCAAAACCATCCATTCTTCTTAATGAAGCTTGTCAAGCGTAATTTACCTTATAATAATTGGAAGGCATTTGAAATTGGGGGTCATTTGGCTAAAGTTGTGGGGGGTAGGGCTGGTTCAAGTAATTAGTGGGCCCAGGAAATCTGGACCACGTCACGGCAGTGGAGCAGGGAGAGGTAAGTATTTCAACTTTGCAAGTGCTGTGAACCTGAGCAAGCAGGGGGGGCCCACTCGTTGGCATTGGCACTGGCACAGGGCCCCTCAAAGTACAGCGGTGTGTTTGCACGGCGGGGGCGCCTCCCACCGGCAGCAACACTTTTGCGTACTATGAGAGGCCCTGTGCCAGTGACGTCGCCAACTAGTATTCCTCCCCCCACCTGATGAAGGAACCTGCACTTTCATCTGCACCTTCCTCTTTGTCCCCGTGTAAGGTGGTATGGTATGCGGGAAGAGCAACCTGACTTTCAGCAGGGTCACAATGTTGTTGTGTAGCGTGCACGGGGAATGTTGCGTTATGGGTCAATGTACCAGCAGACTCATCTATCACTGGCTGGGCAATGGGCACGATGAAGTGGAAACACAGATATAGGCCCAAAGAAGAAAGTGGGCTAAATGCAGTTCAAAATTGGTAACACAGGAATAACCAGGGGGCATTGCAGTGGAGGACAACTGGAATGAGAGGCTGACACAGAGAGTAGGGCCAAATCAGTAAGTAGTCGAAATGCAGTTCAAAATTGGCAACCGTAGTAAACAGGCGGCACAGCTTTGTTCAGTGGAGGAGAACAGCAAGGAGTGGCAGACACCGATAGTAGGCCCCAAACCAACTAGTACGCCAAATGCAGTTGTTCCATTTAACCACAATTTAATGAGAGCCTGAAGATAGAAGCTCAGGAAAGGCAACCTGGGGAACACCTTGGAGTGTAACACACCATCTCTCTCCACCCCATACCCATTTTGTAGGCCTAATGCTGTGTACTTTTCTACAACTACTAAACGAGAGTCGGAAGACCGAAGCAATGGCAAGGAAACCTGGGGAACACCTTGGAGTGTAACACACCATCTCTCTCCACCCCATACCCAATTTGTAGGCCTAATGCAGCCTACTTTCCGACACCTACTAAACGAGAGCATGAAGATCGAAGCTCAGGAAAGGCAACCTGGGGAACACCTTGGAGTGTAACACACCATCTCTCTCCACCCCATACCCATTTTGTAGGCCTAATGCTGTGTACTTTTCCACCAACTACTAAACGAGAGCCGGAAGATCGAAGCTCATGAAAGGCAACCCGGGGAACACCTTGGAGTGTAACACAACCTCTCTCTACACCACGAAAGGGCTGATTCTTAGGAAGGAAGGCTGTTGTAAATAAGCATTGCGCGTCCGAGGGTGATTATATTCTTATTCGGTATCTACTCACCCTCGGACGCGCCATGCTTCTTGATTTGTAATTAATGTTTATTTGCAATGTGCTTTTGACTTACTCAATTATTTTTTTAATTATTGATTTTATTAAATTAATAGTTTAACATCTTATTGGAAATAATTTAAAGGAGACGCGACAGGACAACACTCGGTGGATGCCATATCTGTGTTAACAACTCCAAAAAACTTTCAGTTAACTTCTTGCAGGAGAAAGAAATTGTAGCTGTTGGACCTTTGTAGTACAGTTCCAGATATTTGTTGTGTGTTTGTTTTGATTGTTAAAATGTCTGCATTTGAGATCTCAACACGATCTTATTTTTTATAATCAAATTAATTTTTTAAATATTTTATTAGGTTGGTTCAAGGGGTACACGGGCCGCAGTAGACAGGTCAGTGGAGGCCTAGTGGAAGGAGGGACCGCAGATGCGCCACTGTTTCACCCATACACAATTAGTAGGCCTAATGCAGCGTAGTTTCCAACAGCTACTAAACGAGAGCCGGAAGATCGAAGCTCAGGAAAGGCAACCTGGGGAACACCTTGGAGTGTAACACAACCTCTCTCTACACCACGGAAGGGCTGATTCTTAGGAAGGAAGGCTGTTGTAAATAAGCATTGCGCGTCCGAGGGTGATTATATTCTTATTCGGTATCTACTCACCCTCGGACGCGCCATGCTTCTTGATTTGTAATTAATGTTTATTTGCAATGTGCTTTTGACTTACTCAATTATTTTTTTAATTATTGATTTTATTAAATTAATAGTTTAACATCTTATTGGAAATAATTTAAAGGAGACGCGACAGGACAACACTCGGTGGATGCCATATCTGTGTTAACAACTCCAAAAAACTTTCAGTTAACTTCTTGCAGGAGAAAGAAATTGTAGCTGTTGGACCTTTGTAGTACAGTTCCAGATATTTGTTGTGTGTTTGTTTTGATTGTTAAAATGTCTGCATTTGAGATCTCAACACGATCTTATTTTTTATAATCAAATTAATTTTTTTTATATTTAATGATGTTGGTTCAAGGGGTACACGGGCAGCAATAGACAGGTCAGTGGAGGCCTAGTGGAAGGAGTGACGGCAGACAGGCATCAAAGGCCTAACATTGGGCTGGCTGTAGGCAAGTTAAAATTGGTTCCAGGGGAACACGGCCATCAGTGGCCTGGTCAGTGTAGTTGTAGTTGAAAGAACGGGACGCAGACAGGCTTCGAAGGCCTAACATAACAAACTTGGGCTGGCTGTAGGCACTTTTAAATTTGTTCCAGGGGTACATGGGCAGCAGTGGTCTGGTCAGTGGAAGTCTAGTGGAAGGAGTGACCGCAGACAGGCTTCCAAGGCCTAACATAACAAACTTGGGCTGGCTGTAGGCACTTTTAAATTGGTTCCAGGGGTACACGGGCAGCAGTGGTCTGGTCTGTGGAAGTCTAGTGGAAGGAGTGACCGCAGACAGGCTTCGAAGGCCTAACATAACAAACTTGGGCTGGCTGTAGGCACTTTTAAATTGGTTCCAGGGGTACACGGGCAGCAGTGGTCTGGTCTGTGGAAGTCTAGTGGAAGGAGTGACCGCAGACAGGCTTCGAAGGCCTAACATAACAAACTTGGGCTGGCTGTAGGCACTTTTAAATTGGTTCCAGGGGTACACGGGCAGCAGTGGTCTGGTCAGTGGAAGTCTAGTGGAAGGAGTGACCGCAGACAGGCTTCCAAGGCCTAACATAACAAACTTGGGCTGGCTGTAGGCACTTTTAAATTGGTTCCAGGGGTACACGGGCAGCAGTGGTCTGGTCAGTGGAAGTCTAGTGGAAGGAGTGACCGCAGACAGGCTTCGAAGGCCTAACATAACAAACTTGGGCTGGCTGTAGGCACTTTTAAATTGGTTCCAGGGGTACACGGGCAGCAGTGGTCTGGTCAGTGGAAGTCTAGTGGAAGGAGTGACCGCAGACAGGCTTCGAAGGCCTAACATAACAAACTTGGGCTGGCTGTAGGCACTTTTAAATTGGTTCCAGGGGTACACGGGCAGCAGTGGTCTGGTCAGTGGAAGTCTAGTGGAAGGAGTGACCGCAGACAGGCTTCCAAGGCCTAACATAACAAACTTGGGCTGGCTGTAGGCACTTTTAAATTGGTTGCAGGGGTACACGGGCAGCAGTGGTCTGGTCAGTGGAAGTCTAGTGGAAGGAGTGACCGCAGACAGGCTTCGAAGGCCTAACATAACAAACTTGGGCTGGCTGTAGGCACTTTTAAATTGGTTGCAGGGGTACACGGGCAGCAGTGGTCTGGTCAGTGGAAGTCTAGTGGAAGGAGTGACCGCAGACAGGCTTCGAAGGCCTAACATAACAAACTTGGGCTGGCTGTAGGCACTTTTAAATTGGTTCCAGGGGTACACGGGCAGCAGTGGTCTGGTCAGTGGAAGTCTAGTGGAAGGAGTGACCGCAGACAGGCTTCGAAGGCCTAACATAACAAACTTGGGCTGGCTGTAGGCACTTTTAAATTGGTTCCAGGGGTACACGGGCAGCAGTGGTCTGGTCAGTGGAAGTCTAGTGGAAGGAGTGACCGCAGACAGGCTTCGAAGGCCTAACATAACAAACTTGGGCTGGCTGTAGGCACTTTTAAATTGGTTCCAGGGGTACACGGGCAGCAGTGGTCTGGTCAGTGGAAGTCTAGTGGAAGGAGTGACCGCAGACAGGCTTCCAAGGCCTAACATAACAAACTTGGGCTGGCTGTAGGCACTTTTAAATTGGTTCCAGGGGTACACGGGCAGCAGTGGTCTGGTCTGTGGAAGTCTAGTGGAAGGAGTGACCGCAGACAGGCTTCGAAGGCCTAACATAACAAACTTGGGCTGGCTGTAGGCACTTTTAAATTGGTTCCAGGGGTACACGGGCAGCAGTGGTCTGGTCAGTGGAAGTCTAGTGGAAGGAGTGACCGCAGACAGGCTTCGAAGGCCTAACATAACAAACTTGGGCTGGCTGTAGGCACTTTTAAATTGGTTCCAGGGGTACACGGGCAGCAGTGGTCTGGTCAGTGGAAGTCTAGTGGAAGGAGTGACCGCAGACAGGCTTCCAAGGCCTAACATAACAAACTTGGGCTGGCTGTAGGCACTTTTAAATTGGTTCCAGGGGTACACGGGCAGCAGTGGTCTGGTCTGTGGAAGTCTAGTGGAAGGAGTGACCGCAGACAGGCTTCGAAGGCCTAACATAACAAACTTGGGCTGGCTGTAGGCACTTTTAAATTGGTTCCAGGGGTACACGGGCAGCAGTGGTCTGGTCAGTGGAAGTCTAGTGGAAGGAGTGACCGCAGACAGGCTTCGAAGGCCTAACATAACAAACTTGGGCTGGCTGTAGGCACTTTTAAATTGGTTCCAGGGGTACACGGGCAGCAGTGGTCTGGTCAGTGGAAGTCTAGTGGAAGGAGTGACCGCAGACAGGCTTCGAAGGCCTAACATAACAAACTTGGGCTGGCTGTAGGCACTTTTAAATTGGTTCCAGGGGTACACGGGCAGCAGTGGTCTGGTCAGTGGAAGTCTAGTGGAAGGAGTGACCGCAGACAGGCTTCGAAGGCCTAACATAACAAACTTGGGCTGGCTGTAGGCACTTTTAAATTGGTTCCAGGGGTACACGGGCAGCAGTGGTCTGGTCAGTGGAAGTCTAGTGGAAGGAGTGACCGCAGACAGGCTTCCAAGGCCTAACATAACAAACTTGGGCTGGCTGTAGGCACTTTTAAATTGGTTGCAGGGGTACACGGGCAGCAGTGGTCTGGTCAGTGGAAGTCTAGTGGAAGGAGTGACCGCAGACAGGCTTCGAAGGCCTAACATAACAAAATTGGGCTGGCTGTAGGCACTTTAAATTGGTTCCAGGGGTACATGGGCAGCAGTGTATGGTCAGTGGAAGTCTAGTGGAAGGAGTGACGGCAGACAGTCTTCGAAGGCCTAACATAACAAAATTGGGCTGACTGTAGGCACTTTTAAATTGGTTCCAGGGTAACACGGCCAGCAGTGGCCTGGTCAGTGTAGTAGTTGTAGAAAGAAGGGACCGCAGACAGGCTTCGAAGGCCTAACATAACAAAAATGTCAAAACAATGGTATTGTCAGTGCCAGGCATTGAAGGATGTCAGCGCCTAGACTACACATTGGTGAAGCTGTGAGAGATAATTTTGCTAGTGGTAGAGCACTGTTTGAGCTGGGGGGGGGAACTGTCTTGTGGCCGGCGGTACAGGCACAGGGCCCCTCATATTACAACGGTGTGTCTGACGTTGGGTGCGCACCACCACCGCCAGAGACACTTTATTGTACTATGAGGGACCCAGTGGCAGTGCCGTCGACCAAAAGCGGCCACACCCACCTCTTCAGACAAACAGCACTCTCAAGGGTCCAAGCGCAAAGTGGCGATAGCACGGCCCCGTGTGGGGAGTTTGGCCATTTCGTGAGGTGGAAACATGTCGTATGCTGGACAATCAGGTGAAGAAAATTACGAGATTGGAAAAGTCATTCAGAATAGTCCACAGGCAAGACCTTTTCATAGGAAAGCTAGGTGTCAGCCGGGCAGGGTGGGGCAAAAGATTTTGAAATCCAGTTGTGGTTCATTTTAATGAAGGTTAGATCATCTACATTTTGGGTAGCCAGACGAGTCCTTTTTTCTGTTAGTATTGAACCTGCAGCACTGAATACTCTTTCTGATAGGACACTAGCTGCCGGGCAAGCAAGCTCCTGCAATGCATATTCTGCCAATTCTGGCCAGGTGTCTAATTTGGATGCCCAGTAATCAAATGGGAATGACGGTTGAGGGAGAACGTCGATAAGGGATGAAAAATAGTTTGTAACCATACTGGACAAATGTTGTCTCCTGTCACTTTGAATTGATGCTGCAGTACCTGTCCTGTCTGCGGTCATAGAAAAATCACTCAACAACCTGGTCAGAAAACCCCTCTGGCCAACGCCACTTCTGATTTCTGCCCCTCTAACACCTCTGGTCTGCTGGCCCCTGGAGCTCGTGTGAGAACGATCACGGGCGCTGTGTGCAGGGAATGCCAGAAGCAAACGGTCAACAAGAGTTGATTGTTTTGTTGCTAATATTAGTTCCAAGTTCTCATGTGGCATAATATTTTGCAATTTGCCTTTATAGCGAGGATCAAGGAGGCAGGCCAACCAGTAATCGTCATCGTTCATCATTTTTGTAATGCGTGTGTCCCTTTTGAGGATACGCAAGGCATAATCCGCCATGTGGGCCAAAGTTCCCGTTGTCAAATCTGCGGTTGTGCTTGGTTGAGGGGCAGTTGCAGGCAAATCTACGTCACTTGTGTCCCTCAAAAAACCAGAACCCGGCCTTGCCACGCCACCAATTTCCCGTGCCCCCGGGAAAGCTTCCTCATTAAAAATATACTCATCCCCATCATCCTCCTCATCCTCCACCTCCTCTTCGCCCGGTACCTCGTCATGTACACTGCCCTGACCAGACAATCGCTGACTGTCATCAAGGCTTTCCTCTTCCTCTGGTGCAGACGCCTGATCCTTTATGTGCGTCAAACTTTGCATCAGCAGACGCATTAGGGGGATGCTCATGCTTATTATGGCGTTGTCTGCACTAACCAGCCGTGTGCATTCCTCAAAACACTGAAGGACTTGACACATGTCTTGAATCTTCGACCACTGCACACCTGACAACTCCATGTCTGCCATCCTACTGCCTGCCCGTGTATGTGTATCCTCCCACAAAAACATAACAGCCCGCCTCTGTTCACACAGTCTCTGAAGCATGTGCAGTGTTGAGTTCCACCTTGTTGCAACGTCTATGATTAGGCGATGCTGGGGAAGGTTCAAAGAACGCTGATAGGTCTGCATACGGCTGGAGTGTACAGGCGAACGGCGGATATGTGCGCAAAGTCCACGCACTTTGAGGAGCAGGTCGGATAACCCCGGATAACTTTTCAGGAAGCACTGCACCACCAGGTTTAAGGTGTGAGCCAGGCAAGGAATGTGTTTCAGTTGGGAAAGGGAGATGGCAGCCATGAAATTCCTTCCGTTATCACTCACTACCTTGCCTGCCTCAAGATCTACAGTGCCCAGCCACGACTGCGTTTCTTGCTGCAAGAACTCGGACAGAACTTCCGCGGTGTGTCTATTGTCGCCCAAACACTTCATAGCCAATACAGCCTGCTGACGTATGCCAGTAGCTGCCCCATAATGGGAGACCTGGTGTGCAACAGTGGCAGGTGCGGATGGAGTGTTTGTGCGACTGCGGTCTGTGGACGAGCTCTTGCTTCTGCAGGAGGACGAGGAGGAGGAGGAGGAGGAGGGGGTGCGAACGGCTACAGACAACTGTTTACTAGACCGTGGGCTAGGCAGAACTGTCCCAAACTTGCTGTCCCCTGTGGACCCTGAATCCACCACATTTACCCAGTGTGCCGTGATGGACACGTAACGTCCCTGGCCATGCCTACTGGTCCATGCATCTGTTGTCAGGTGCACCTTTGTGCTCACAGATTGCCTGAGTGCATGGACGATGCGCTCTTTAACATGCTGGTGGAGGGCTGGGATGGCTTTTCTGGAAAAAAAGTGTCGACTGGGTAGCTCGTAGCGTGGTACAGCGTAGTCCATCAGGTCTTTGAAAGCTTCGCTTTCAACTAACCGGTAGGGCATCATCTCTAACGAGATTAGTCTAGCTATGTGGGCGTTCAAACCCTGTGTACGCGGATGCGAGGCTAAGTATTTCCTTTTTCTAACCATAGTCTCATGTAGGGTGAGCTGGACTGGAGAGCTGGAGATCGTGGAACTAGCGGGGGTGCCGGTGGACATGGCAGACTGAGAGACGGTGGGAGATGGTATTGTTGCCGCCGGTGCCCTAGATGCAGTGTTTCCTACTACGAAACTGGTGATTCCCTGACCCTGACTGCTTTGGCCTGGCAAAGATACCTGCACAGATACAGCAGGTGGTGCGCTAAATGGTGGTCCTACACTGCCGGAAGGGATGTTGCGTTGATGACTAGCTTCATTGGCCGAGGGTGCAACAACCTTAAGGGACGTTTGGTAGTTAGTCCAAGCTTTCAAATGCATGGTGGTTAAATGTCTATGCATGCAACTAGTATTGAGACTTTTCAGATTCTGACCTCTGCTTAAGGAAGTAGAACATTTTTGACAGATGACTTTGCGCTGATCAATTGGATGTTGTTTAAAAAAATGCCAGACTGCACTCTTTCTAGCATCGGATACCTTTTCAGGCATTGCAGACTGAGCTTTAACCGGATGGCCACGCTGTCCTCCACCAGGTTTTGGCTTTGCCACGCGTTTTGGGCAAGATACGGGCCCGGCAGATGGAACCTGTGGCGATGTTGATGCCTGCTGCGGCCCCTCCTCCTCCTCTGCTTCAGAACTGCTGCCGCCTGCACCCTGTTCCCCCAATGGCTGCCAATCGGGGTCAAGAACTGGGTCATCTAATAACTCTTCTTGTACCTCCTGCGCAACTTCGTCTGTGTCACCGTGTCGTTCGGTGGTATAGCGTTCGTGATGGGGCAACATAGTCTCATCAGGGTCTGATTCTTGATCAGCACCCTGCGAGGGCAATGTTGTGGTCTGAGTCAAAGGACCAGCATAGTAGTCTGGCTGTGGCTGTGCGTCAGTGCACTCCATGTCAGATTCAATTTGTAATGGGCATGGACTGTTAACTGCTTCACTTTCTAAGCCAGGGACGGTATGTGTAAAGAGCTCCATGGAGTAACCCGTTGTGTCGCCTGCTGCATTCTTCTCTGTTGTTGTTTTTGCTGAAGAGGACAAGGAAGTGACTTGTCCCTGACCGTGAACATCCACTAACGACGCGCTGCTTTTACTTTTACCAGTTTCACGAGATGAGGCAAAAGAGCTAGAGGCTGAGTCAGCAAGATAAGCCAAAACTTGCTCTTGCTGCTCCGGCTTTAAAAGCGGTTTTCCTAATCCCAGAAAAGGGAGCGTTCGAGGCCTTGTGTAGCCGGACGACGAACCTGGCTCCACAGCTCCAGACTTAGGTGCAATATTTTTTTCCCCACGACCACCTGATGCTCCACCACTACCACTACCCTCATTACCAGCTGACAATGAACGCCCCCGGCCACGACCTCTTCCACTAGACTTCCTCATTGTTTTAAAAACGTAACCAAACTAACGTTATTTGTTGCAGTCACACAACTTACACGGTGAGCTATAACTTCAGTATGATTTAGCTACCCCTTTACAGGTTGGTGAGACCACAGCGAAAATCAGGCCCAATGTTACACACTCTTTTTTTGGTGGCTGCAAATTAGAGAGATGCCCCACACGCAGGACTGTCACTGAAGCACAAATGTTAATATTAATGTCACACTATTATTTTTTTTTTATTTTTATTTTTTTCAGGAACACTTTAGAAACCCCCCCCAAAAAAAAAAATAGATTTTTGCAGGGAGAATTTAGAAAACAAATGTAACAAACTATATGCTTTCTATGGGCCACTGAGTGAGAGATGACGCACACAGGAATCAGGAGTGGCACACAAGCCCAGAGGCCAATATTTTTCTACCAATGATTGATGGAGTTATTTTCTCTGGTAGATTTTGGAACCCAAATCAAGGAAAAAAAATGTAGGCTTTCTATGGACCACAATTGGAGAGAGAGAGAGAGATGGCACACCCAGGAGTCAAGACTGGCACACAAGCAGAAAGGCCAATATTAATCTCCCATTTTTTTGGGGGTTTTGTTTTTTTTTTTTGTTTTTTTTTTTTTTCAGGGAGACTTTAGAAAAAAAAATAATAAAAAAAATATGATTTTATCAGGAAGAATTTAGAAACCAAATAAAATAAAATGATTTTTTCAGGGAGAATTTATAAAACAAATAAAAACAAAAATAGGCGTTCTATGGCCCACTGACTGAGAGATGACGCACACAGGAGTCAGGAGTGGCACACAAGCCCAGAGGCCAATATTTTTCTACCAATGATTGATGTAGTTATTTTCTCTGGTAGATTTTGGAACCCAAATCAAGGAAAAAAAATATAGGCTTTCTATGGACCACAATTGGAGAGAGAGAGAGAGAGAGAGAGAGATGGCACACCCAGGAGTCAAGACTGGCACACAAGCAGAAAGGCCAATATTAATCTCCCACTGTTTTTTTTGTTTGTTTTTTTTTTTTTTTTTTCAGGGAGACTTTAGAAAAAAAAATAATAAAAAAAATATGATTTTATCAGGAAGAATTTAGAAACCAAATAAAATAAAATGATTTTTTCAGGGAGAATTTATAAAACAAATAAAAACAAAAATAGGCGTTCTATGGCCCACTGACTGAGAGATGACGCACACAGGAGTCAGGAGTGGCACACAAACCCAGAGGCCAATATTTTTCTACCAATGATTGATGTAGTTATTTTCTCTGGTAGATTTTAGAACCCAAATCAAGGAAAAAAAATATAGGCTTTCTATGGACCACAATTGGAGAGAGAGAGAGAGAGAGAGAGAGAGATGGCACACCCAGGAGTCAAGACTGGCACACAAGCAGAAAGGCCAATATTAATCTCCCACTGTTTTTTTTGGTTGTTTTTTTTTTTTTTTTTTCAGGGAGACTTTAGAAAAAAAAATAATAAAAAAAATATGATTTTATCAGGAAGAATTTAGAAACCAAATAAAATAAAATGATTTTTTCAGGGAGAATTTAGAAAACAAATAAAACCAAAAATAGGCGTTCTATGGCCCACTGACTGAGAGATGACGCACCCAGGAGTCAAGACTGGCACACAAGCAGAAAGGCCAATATTAATCTCCCACTGTTTTTTTTTTTTTTTTTCAGGGAGACTTTAGAAAAAAAAATAATAAAAAAAATATGATTTTATCAGGAAGAATTTAGAAACCAAATAAAATAAAATGATTTTTTCAGGGAGAATTTAGAAAACAAATAAAACCAAAAATAGGCGTTCTATGGCCCACTGACTGAGAGAGAGAGAGAGATGGAACGCTTAGTACTGGCACACAAGCCCAAAGGGCAATATTAATCTCCCTTTTTTTTTCCAGGGAGAATTTCTAAAACCCAAAAAAAAAAAAAAATAGGCTTTCTATGGCCCACTATTTGTGAGAGAGATGGGACGCTCAGGACTGGCACAGATGGCACGCTCAGGACTGGCACAGAAGCCCAGAGGCCAATATTAATCTCCCTTTTTTTCTGGGAGAATTTATAAAACCAAAAAAATATTTAAATAGGCTTTCTATGGCCCACTATTTGTGAGAGAGATGGCACGCTCAGGACTGGCACAGATGGCACGCTCACAACTGGCACACAAGCCCAGAGGCCAATATTAATCTCCCTTTTTTCAGGGAAAATTTATAAAACAAAAAAAAAAATTAAATAGGCTTTCTATGGCCCACTATTTGTGAGAGAGATGGCACGCTCAGGGCTGGCACAGATGGCACGCTCAGGACTGGCACACAAGCCCAGAGGCCAATATTAATCTCCCTTTTTTTCAGGGAGAATTTATAAAACCAAAAAAAAAAATAAATAGGCTTTCTATGGCCCACTATTTGTGAGAGAGATGGCACGCTCAGGGCTGGCACAGATGGCACGCTCAGGACTGGCACACAAGCCCAGAGGCCAATATTAATCTCCCTTTTTTTCAGGGAGAATTTATAAAACAAAAAAAAAAAATAAATAGGCTTTCTATGGCCCACTATTTGTGAGAGAGATGGCACGCTCAGGGCTGGCACAGATGGCACGCTCAGGACTGGCACACAAGCCCAGAGGCCAATATTAATCTCCCTTTTTTTCAGGGAGAATTTATAAAACCCAAAAAAAAATAAAATAGGCTTTCTATGGCCCACTATTTGTGAGAGAGATGGCACACTCAGGACTGGCACACAAGCCCAAAGGCCAATATTAATCTCCCACTGTATTTTTATCAGGGAGAATTTATACACCCCACAAAAAAAAATACAGAAAAATGAAAAGGCTTTCTATGGCCCACTATGTGAGAGAGATGGCACACACAGGGATGGCACTCTAGCAGAAATGCCAAATTGCCAATCTTAATCTCCCACCAAAAAAAAAAAAAAAAAAAAAAACAGGGAATGTCCTACAATTACTATCTCCCTGCCTGCAGTAATCTCAGCCAGGTATGGCAGGCAGCTACTATCTCCCTGCCTGCAGTAATCTCAGCCAGGTATGGCAGGCAGCAATAAGGAGTGGACTGATGCACAAATGAAATAAAAAGTGTGGACAAACAAAAAAGATAGCTGTGCAGAAAGGAAGGAACAAGAGGATTTGTGCTTTGAAAAAAGCAGTTGGTTTGCACAGCGGCGTACACACAGCAATGCAGCTATCAGGGAGCCTTCTAGGGCAGCCCAGTGAGCTACAGCGCTGAGGGGAAAAAAAAAAAAAAAAAAACTTCCACTGTCCCTGCACACCGAGGGTGGTGTTGGACAGTGCAAATCGCTGCAGCACAAGCGGTTTTGTGGTTAATGGACCCTGCCTAACGCTATCCCTGCTTCTGACAAAGCGGCAGCAACCTCTCCCTAAGCTCAGATCAGCAGCAGTAAGATGGCGGTCGGCGGGAACGCCTCTTTATAGCCCCTTTGACGTCGCAGACAGCAAGCCAATCACTGCAATGCCCTTCTCTAAGATGGTGGGGACCAGGACCTATGTCATCACGCTGCCCACACTCTGCGTTTACCTTCATTGGCTGAGAAATGGCGCTTTTCGCGTCATTGAAACGCGACTTTGGCGCGAAAGTCGCGTACCGCATGGCCGACCCCGCACAGGGGTCGGATCGGGTTTCATGAAACCCCGACTTAGCCAAAAGTCGGCGACTTTTGAAAATGTTCGACCCGTTTCGCTCAACCCTATTCGGCATACATTCACCTATGTGGTAAATACTTATTCTAGTATTCACACTCCTATATGCCTTGAAATATGAATATATCACTCTAAACCTTGACATGGTTCAGTATAAGTCTTCCACCTATATTGCATTTTATAAATGGAGGTGTTCTGGTATACACTGGGGTACGTGTATATGGGCTTATACCTATATATAGCCATTGGCTTTTCAAAGTATGCTCCTGCCAACTTGTGCTACCTCTTACAATCTCCTATCACCTCTAACAGGAAAAGGCTTTGCCAACTTCTTATTTGATTATCCCCAAAACACCACACGTCTATTTATAGAAACGAACTGCCGAAAAGGGTATGTTCATCTGTTTTACTTCCCTGAATATGTGAACTTTATGCTCTACTCTTCTAAACCGTGCTCCCACAAAATGTCCTTTATATCATATGTCACAAGAAAAACATAGACTCCTATTTAATGGATTTCTCTCTGATTACCCTGACATGTGTTCCAAAATTGTTCATACAATTTTCAAAATTGTATATATATTGTATATATTTTGTTCAGAACTGTACATAGGTGTTTGAAACCATGTGATTACATATATAATTGTACTTAAATGTTCATTATGTATATATTTTTCTGTTTATTTCAGAAATATTGTGATCAAGTCCACGGGTTGGCCTAAACGTTAATTGCCTGTTGTTTCACCTTCATCACCATGCTCTAATAAATTATTCACCTAAAGCAATTATTTTGAACTGGATGAGTTCAGTGATTGTTTACTCTACTATATGAGACCTGGTACTGCCGTATTCGTCATAGTCCCATGGTGAGATTACCAAAAGAAAAACCACCATAAAATATCTTTATTAAATTCTCAATAAAAATTAATTTTTTTATATATAAAATACCAAATAGCACCAATTACCAACACCAAAACCAAAAATACGGGATAGGTGATAGGGCTGAAAGGTAAGGATCCAAAAATGCCTAACAAAACCCTAATAGGTTCCTAGAGAAAACTGAACCTACCTGGCAGTGGAGCTTGGCACCCTAGAATTTATATGGCGCCCCCACTTCGCCTCGGCTGTCCCTCCTGACCATGTAATGCCCTATCAACTACCCAAGCCCAAACCCAACACCATACACACGGACAACTTGATCTATCTAAATGGTCTATCTCGAAAAAACAATAATAAAATAACAAACTGATAGGTGCAAACTATTCCTAGCTCTGACTTTAGTTTAGACCATTAGCTTGAGTAACCATCAGGAATAGCAACAACAAGATAGTGTCTCCCAGAGTACCAAAGCATGAACTAAAAATGTATTATTAGATATTGTTCCAATTGGCTCAGGTGATAGCTTGCAAAGATCAAGTTGCATATGACTGGCATGCCAAAAATATATGATATTAACTGCATTAAATAGTCCTCACAAAGCAATCCAGTGCCATAGTGTGAGTGACATAGTTCATATTGCTATAAACAAGGCTAAATAGACCACAATGTGGCACTTTTAAGGATAACATACAGTCAAGTATCCTCACCACATACTGCATAGATGTATTCCAATGCCATCCATGGATGTCAAAATAACAACGCAGCTTAGTGCCATATTATAAATGTCACCATTACTATTGCAGTGAAACAGCATGCACAGTCAGCCATAATAGGTCATTTATTTGATTGACATTAAGTCATTTGTCCCAATGTCCTTGTCCCGTCCTTACGCGTTTCGCCCCCTCCTGTAAGGGCTCATCAGGGGACCATAGATAAGAGCACGCCGTAGTGGCACAAAAGATGGATGTGGATGAGTAGGGAGATCCCACGTTCCATTTAAAGACCCGGTTACCATAATTAGTGTAGCTAGTGCTCCATTCGCTTTTACGTTTTGTTAAAGTGAGCTAAATTAGGCACACTGCCCTGTTCCACTTTCGGGCATTGGTGCGTATATTCACTTCAATGTGCTCTGCTCACCTGATCAATCAGCTGAGACACACGCCGGCTTATACTCCAAGCCTCCTTCTGTGTCCCGGACATGAGTATGCACTAGCGCGCCCGGCACCACCTCCTCGTGGACTGAAAATGCATTCCACAGTCATAGACATGCGCAATGGCATCATGCTATACAGCTTCGGCTGGACACATTCAAGGCTGGTGTGACATGTACATTATTGCCGGTATATTACGGAACCACCTTAAATAGTACACCTCCATACTTCCTATCTCCGTTGTCTACTGGTTCACAGAGCAGGAATATCCACATCTCAGATAGGTAATCTTACAAATCATTGTTGTGGAAAAAGAGAGGGTATTAGCCCAGAAACAAAAAACACCCTCATAATTAAATGATGTAGGTAATGCTGCAGAATGTAAAACTAGACTGCAACCCAAATCTCCAAGTTAGTTACAATTGGACCAAAAGGGTAATCCATCAATAAATATAACACGAATAGGCTTCAGATGAAGCATGTGTAGGTAAGTTGTTCATTTATGCCTTCAGGGCTCATGATTTCCATCCAGAAGATCCACCTGAGACTCTCGCTGAAGAATTTTATCGTCCCAGTCCCCCTGTCTAATTGGGGGATTGACTACCTCAATAACCTTGAAGGATATGCTATCCAAATTCCCATTATGTACAGAATTAATGTGTCTTGCTAATTGAGTGTCTCTCTTATTTCTAATGTCTCCTAAGTGTTCCCTTATCCTCACACATAGTTGCTGTTTAGTTTTGCCCACGTAATCCATGGGACAGGAACACGTACACAAATAGACCACACCCTCTGTTTTACAGTTAGCAAAACACTTGTTCTTGTAGATACGCTTAGTTGCTGAGCTTTGGAATGTATTCGATGGTGAAATAGACTTGCAAAAACTACAATGACCATATCTGAACATGCCCACAGCTCTGTTAGTTTTCCACGTCTCTGCTTTCTTGGGGGGATTACAATGGCTGCTCACTACCCTATCCTTAATGGACTTCCCCTTCCTGTAGGTAACTGAAGGATAAGGGGAAATCCATTTGGCTAGGTCCGGATCAGTTCTCAAAATTCTCCAGTGTTTTCTAAGAATCCCCATAATTCTTGTTTGCTGGTCATCAAATGTTCCTATTAATCTTGTTTTGAGTTCTTCATTGCTCCTTAGCCATGGCTTAAGCAGTGTGGCTCTGTCAGTTAGTCGGGCATTATTGCAGGCTTCATCCAACATTGCTCTGGGGTAGCCTCTATCAGAAAACCTTTTCTTAAGGTCCCTGGCCTTATGATTGAAATCAATACCCAAAGAGCAATTTCTCCTCAGCCTCAAAAATTGCCCTATGGGGATACCATGCTTAAGGGGAGTAGGATGATAGCTTTCCCACCCTAGCAAACTATTGGCTGCCGTGGGTTTTCGATGTAGAGTGGTTTTGATTGACCTATTTTTCTCAATTGAAATTCTCACATCAAGGAAGGCTATGGCGTTACCTCCCACTTCATGTGTAAACCTCAGACCCAATTGGTTATTATTAAGGAAGTCCATAAAGGCACAAAAAGTAGACACCTCTCCAGTCCAGAGGACGAGGATGTCGTCTATATAGCGGCACCAGAATTGAATATGGGAGTCCCAGACAACATCCCAATCATCAAAGACCACTGTATCCTCTCACCCAGCCCAGGAGCAAGTTGGCATAAGTGGGCGCACAGGGGCTACCTATAGCAGTGCCCCTGAGCTGGTGGTAGTATTTGCGTTGAACATGAAGAATTTGTGCCGTAAAATATACTCCAGTAATTCCAACACAAATCCATTATGGGTGAATAAATGATTCCCTCTGGTGTTGATAAAGTATTCCACCGCTTTTAGGCCTGCATCATGGTGTATACTAGAATATAAGGCCTCCACATCAATTGAGAACAGTGTTGCACCTAGTTCCACTGTAATCCTGTCCAGCTTTGTTAAAGATCAGTGGTATCCCTTACATAAGACGGCAGGGCCACAACAAATGGTCTCAAGATTTGGTCGAGATATACGATACTATTCTGGGCTAGAGCGTCTATTCCCAACACTATAGGTCTCCCTTTCAGGGGTGGATAGCCCTTATGAACTTTTGGAATTGCATAAAATGTTGCAATAACAGGATATTTTGGTAGGAAGAAATTAAACTCATCATTCGAGATTAGATGGGCTGTCTTGGCTTTCACCAGGATATCATTCAACGTCTTTTTGTATAGCAGGGAGGGATCTTGACCTAGGATCTCATAAGTAGTCTTATCAGATAAGATGTCATTACACATTTTCACATAATCCAGTCTATTCATTAATACCGTATTGCCTCCTTTATCAGAAGGTTTTATTATTAGTGATGTATCTAATTGTAAGCTTTCTAAAGCATTTTTCTCCCCTTATATTAGAGGCAGTCGAGTTATATCTTGGGTTGATCTGTTTAATATCTGCCACAACTAATTTTTGAAAGGCATCAATGATCCCTTGATCCCACAGAAGTGGCATTTTAGTGTTTTTTGGTTTAAGTTTTGTAAAGGGACCTTCGCCTAGACCTCTGGATCCCTCTTCTTCCAGATCCGTGAGGAGACGTACATCCTCTAGATCATCTGGCATTAAGCCTAACTGTTGGCATTTGTTGCGGTCGTTATAGGCAAAGAATTTCCTCCATCTGAGTTTCCTAAGAAACAAATTAATATATTTTACCCACGGAAAGGGGTCAAATCTAGTTGTTGGAACAAACGATAACCGAGCCTGGAGTATGTTTTTTTCATCCCTCGTCAAGACATGATTTGATAAATTGATAATCTCATTTATCCCTTCACCTGCCCTTTGGCATTTCAGTATTAATTCTTCAGCTTGCTCAGTTATTTGTGAAGATATGAACCCAGGACCACAGTGCTGCAAGGCTGCAATGCTAACCACCGAGCCACTGTGCTGCCCTGGTGTGGTATTGTGCTGGTATTGTACTCCAGCTAATGGTCCAGATTTAACAATATAAATACTTTGTGCTAATAGCATGGTCCTTAATCCATGCAACACTAAATCGCGCTTCCGGCCATTGGGCCTGAAATACGCACACCAGTGACCCCCGTCACACGATCGCGGATCACTGGAGTGTTGGCATGACAACCTGAGGTCTCCTGGAGACCTCTATGGTTGTCAGTGCCCACTTGTTGTGATTGCCAATCAGTGGTCGGCGCTCATAGCAAGTGAGCACTTCTACTACATAAAGGAACTCTGAACATTGCGTCTATGTAGCAGAGCCGATCGAGTTGTGGCAGCTTATGATGACTAATGAAGCATGCCAAAAGTTAAAAAAAATGTTTTTCAAAATATAAAAAAAAATAAAATAAAATAAAACTAAAAGTTCAAATCATCCCCCTTTCGCCCCATTCAAAATAAAACAATAAAAATAAAATCAAACATACACATATTTGGTATCACCGCATTCAGAATCGTCTAATATATCAATAAAAAAAGGATTAACTTGATTGCTAAATGGCGTGGCGATAAAAAAGTAAAAACGCCAAAATTGCGATATTTTGGTTGCCACAGCATTGAATTAAAATGCAATAATGGGTGATCAAAATATTGTATCTGCACCAAAATGGTATCATTAAAAATGTCAGCTCGGCATGCAAAAAGTAAACCCACACTGAACCTGAGATCACAAAATATGGAGACACTACAGGTATCGGAAAGTGGCGTAATTTTATTTTATTGTTTTAACAAAGTTTGGAATTTTTTTTCACCACTTAAATAAAAAAGGACCAAGACATGTTTGAAGTCTGTGAACTCGTGATGACCTGAAGAATCATAAAGGCAGGTCAGTTTTAGCATTTAGTGAACCTAGTAAAAAAGCCAAACAAAAAACAAGTGTGGGATTGCACTTTTTTTGCAATTTCACCGCACTTGGAATGTTTTTCCCAATTTCTAGTACATGACATGGTAAAACCAATGGTGTGGTTCAAAAATAATATTTGTCTGACAAAAAACAAGCCCTCACATGGCCATATCGATGGAAAAATAAAAAAAGTTATGACTCTGGGAAGAAAGGGAGCGAAAAGCGAAAAAAGCTCTGGGGCTTAAGGGGTTAATCACTTATATGGCGCCAATAATTCCACATTGCTTTACAGACATTTAAAAACATTAGTGACACTGTCCCCATTGGGACTCCCAGTCTAAATTTCTTATCAGTATGTCTTTGGAGTGTGGGAAGTAACATGAGTACTGGGAGGAAACCATCACAAACACAGGGAGAACATACAAACGCTTTACAGATGCTGTCCTTGGTGGGATTTTAACCCCCTGGACTCCAGCTCTGCAAGGCTGCTAATGTTTTTGCATTGACGACTCAATGTTCCCAGAGTTGGAAGCCTATCACTCCAATGCACACTGTGTGCCTCACTGCTGTCTTAGGGAAAACCACTGTCAAGATTATCTTCAAGCATGTTTTGATACTGCAGCATGGGCACATCCCTTTCCAGTGGAGGGGGGAAGCAACTGGCAAAATGTACTTTTGTATTGTGGATCGAACAAACTGGCAACCAAGTAGTCAGCACTATTTCAAATCCTAACAATACGGGCAACAACAATGTTGCAGATAGTGCTGCAAGAAGGCGCTCATGGGTAGGTCTCTTTCACGATGTACAAGTCCATAAAGTGTTGGTGGCCGGAAAAAACTGATGTTGCTTCCTCCGTACCCTCCTGGCAACCAAGGTCAACAGAGAGGGAATCATTACCCTCTTTATCTCCTAACTGTTGCGCGTCCATCTCCTCTTCCTTCTTGTCCTTCTCCTTGTCCTTCTCCAATTGTTCCGCCAATGGCAACCACCTGTGAGACGACAGACCTGAACTTAGAAATATTGTTAACCCTTCTGCATCCATCTCTGCTTCCTCCACTTTCCCCAGGACCACCATCTTCTCCCACAGACTATTCAAAGTATGCTTCAGCATTTTTATGACTGTAAGGGCTCCTACTCACTTGCACGAGACTCGGACGAGTCTCGCATGGCAATACCTGGCACTGTACCCGGCACAGAGAAACAGAGCATGCAGATGCATGTATTGCTATGCGGCCGCATGCTCCGATCTGAGTGCCGGCAGCAGCGCTGGGTATTGTCGTGCGAGACTCATCCGAGTCTCGCGCAAGTGAGTAGGAGACCTAATAGTGATGCTGATGATGGCATAGCCAGTGCTAACCATCTTAGCAGCCATTTTGAAAATGTGCAGAAGGGTGCAGAGGTCCTTCATCTGTGTCCACTCCACAAGTGTGAATTGCACCATATCCATACTGCATTGTGCCAGGCAACATGTCATACTGCAACAGGTCGCAGCGCTTCTGCCAGAGTCGCTGCAACTTGTGCAGAGTTGAATTCCCCAGAGTAGTCACATATTAACTGGTTAACCGGTATTCCAAAGATCTCTGCACCAACTTAAGTGGAATGATGTAAGTGAGCACATAACAACAGTGGTTTCTGCATCAGCACATCCAGGCTGGGACAGTGGCGGAGGAATTGCTGTACCATCAGATTGAGGATACAAGCCATTTAAGGCAAGTGTGTGAGGTTGCCCCGATGTAGGGCCACCACCAGGTTTATTCCATTATCGCACACAGCCTTCCCTGGCTCCAGGTTGAGTGTTAGATACAGGGGTTTGTCCCGTAAGCCCTGGGGATTTCAAGGCCTAGTGTCCAGTGACACCTTGGTGTATAGTGATTTAGTTCTCAATCCCTTGGTGTGTACTAGCTTAGTTCTCCAACCTAAGTTGTTTAGTAGCTTAGTTCTCCAACCCTTGTTGTCTATTAGTTTAGTTCTCCATGTTCTGGTGTGTATTTGTTTCTTTCTCCAACCCTAGCTGTTTAGTAGTTTAGTTCTCCAACCCCTATTTGTCTAGTAGTTTAGCTCTCCATCTTGTGGAGTGTAGTGGTTTAGTGCTCCATCCCAAAGCGCCTCAAAAGCCTTGGGGATTCCAAGACTTGTGGAGCAGCACCTTCCCTGACTTCCCCCACAGCCCCCAGTCACCCAGTGCCCAGTCAGCGAGATGTAACGCCCCTGTCCATGCTTGCTCATCCAGTTGTCAGTATTGAAATGCACCCTGGGAGACAGAATTTTTCAGGAAATGGGTGATGTTTTCTGCGACATGCTGGTGTAGTGCAGGCACATCTTTCTTAGAGAAGTAATGGTGACTGGGCAACTAGTACTGGGGGACTGTGATGCCCATCAGCTTTTGGAAACTCTCCGCATCCGCATGTTGGAAAGGCTTGTAGCGTGGCTAAAGGTTGTATAGTCGATGGGAGGTTTGTGTCACATAGGTGGCTTGTCGCTGTGATGTAACCCAGAGTGTTTTCTTTGATGCACATAAAGCAATGAGACGGTCTGACTACCCATATACCTCACCCCTGGGTAAGAGGCATAATCATGCCTATCTATATGTGTTTCAGGACCTGTGGTGATGTCATAACCACAAGTCTAATCATGTGATGGGTTCCTGGGTGTGGTTAGATCTTTAAAAGAAAGTCTAATGCTTAACACAGGAGGTGTGTGTGTGGAGGTGAAAGCCTCCAGAGTGTATTAATGCTCCAAGACTGAGCCTGAAGGACCTGACCAATTAATTTTTTTTTCCTGGGGTAAAGGCTATTTGTTTTCTGTTATTTACTATGTGGTTTATGGAGCAATAAACCCTGTGAACTTTTAATGGAACGTGCCTCCTGAGTTTCAGCCGTCGCACCTGAGCGAGTAGAACACCTACAGGCTGCATTTCCTTGGACAACATATTGGACTGACCATCCAATTATCACAGAGATCACAGGCTGTGAGTCACGTAGAACCACCTAGTGTGATCTTTGGATAAAAGAGCTCTCAACTGGCCCCTATCATCCTGATAATTACACTATTGGGCGAAGATCAACCGAGGAGGCCGCAGGCTGTTCACAATAAATAAATCTGGAAAACTAATAGTGATCATACATATCCACCTCTGGATAAGAACACATGAAATATGGGTATATACCGCCGTAAGATTATTGTTAACTCCATGACAACTTCACAATCCTTTCTGCCACCAACAATCTTGTTTTTTTTTTTAAATAAATAAATGCAGGCCATTCTTTTTTTGAGGTTCATACCATCAGGGTGTTCCATCCCCTCTCCCTCAGAGTAGTGGTCACATATCATCCTCCATGCGCACCCACCCACTTCCTTGACCGCTTTTCTGACTTGCTGCCACACTTCATGTCCTCAGAATTGCCAATCCTTATCCTGGGAGACTTCAACACCCCACCTCCCCAACTGCGTCTCAACTTTTATCTCTAGCCAATTCACGTGGCCTCTCACAACTTTGAATCTCTGAGACACACAAAGACTGTAACACCCCTGATCTGGTCTTTGTCCAGCTCAGTTCAATCTCCTACCTAGATAACTCACTTCTTACCCTTCCTCCCCCATGAAATTAGGAGTATAACCACAATTTACACATTTTCTGGTGCTCCCTAGAAACACATCTGTTTAAGGTGGCCTATCACGTTCCCAAATCAAAGTTTTTGATATATTTTTATATATATAGCCTATTCCCTGTACTTCTCTGAACATAATTGGCCATCAAACTCAAAGGTACAAAAAGTCTCATGCAGCATTTATCTACCTCCCATTTCCTCAAAATGGTTGGACCATCATTATAAATAAGCACCTGTACTTTGTATCACCCCCACCTCATTGCAGATTGTACGCGCTCAAGAGCAGGGTCATCATTATTTTTTGCTTTAATTGTTTGATTATCGCAAACTTTGAACTTTTGACAGTTTTATATGAACTGCTGACTTGTAAAGCTCTGCGGGATATGTTTGCGCTATATAAATAAAGGTTATTATCAGTAGATTGAAGATAGTGAAGTTCAATCTCTTAACTTTGGCATGTATAGAAAGAAACAATTTTGTCCACTGCCAGAGTTGGGGCTGAGGATTCATTGCTTGTTGTAGTTGCATAACTCTGTGACATTACAGTCCATATGCACCTCATGTATCTAAGTTATCAGGATCACCTCCACCTCCCGAGGTTAACGTCTGTTGATGAGGGTTTGGATTCTGCTTGCACCCTACTTAGTCCAACCCTGGATCAAAGTGAAAAAAAAGAATGGGCATTTGTGCAGATGATTTCCTCCTCTTTACACTGTGAATCTTTAGAGTACACTTCTGATGCTCATGGCATAGAATGTGTAAACAGATCTGCAGACTCAGCCATCTGTGGTTCCCATCAGTCAGTTGGGCGGTTGGAGGGTTGTTGTGACGTGGGGGAAAACAAGGGTAATTTGGGTGGGTGCCACCTCTGATAACTGTACTGTGTATGATGCTAAGATGGAGGAAGAAGAGCAGAGGCCACTTGATGCAGCGCTTGCCATCTACTGGAACACATTTTCTTTCTAGCCCTCATCTGCAAAGTATACCGCTGAGCAGCTGCCAAAGAAATGGAGCGGAGTAGCCATCCAGTAGCAGAAGTTGTAAAAATGCTGTGCAACTGCTCACTGCAGCAAAACAAACCAACTTCTCATCTGTCTAGCAACCCTAATCAGCTATTTGGTACTTTCAATTTTCTCCTCCATCCAACAGCTCTCCCTCCTTCTCCTCTTATTTCAGCTGAAGACTTTGTCTCATTCTTCAAGTAGAAGATTGACATTGTAAGGCAAAGCTTTTGCTTGAAGTTCTCACAGCCCCAATTCATAAGTACTCAACTCTCCTCTTCCAAAACCAACTTCACCATCGTGGAAAACTAGCTTTTCCCTTTACTCTAAAAATCACATCTTACCACCTGTGAACTTGACCCAATAACATCCCACTTCATTCCAAACCTTACCACAGTCTTCATTCCAAGCCTAACCCACCTCTTAACCTACCACTAGCAACTGATGTCTTCACCTCTTGATTTAAACATATCTTGATCACAACCATCATCAAAAAGCCCTCACTTGACCCATCCTCTCTGTCTAGCTATCTCCCCATCTAACTTCTACCCTATGCCTCCAAACTACTGGAACAATGTGTCCATTTTGAAATGACCTCCCACTTCTCCTCTTGTTCCCTCTTAAACCGCTTACAATATGGTTTCCGACCGTACCATTCCACCTAAACTGCCCTGACTAAAGTCACCAACAACCTACTAAACTGCAAATCAAAGCGACACTAGTTTGTCCTCCTTCTTCTCCTGGATCTGGTATTTGCCTTTGACACAGTGGACCATTCCCTCTTACTAGAGACTTTTTGATCTCTTGGCATTACAGACTTGGCCCTTTGTTGGATATTGTTGTACCTAACAGACAAGACATTCAGTGTCTCTCAGTCACACACCATCTCCTCATCTTGGCCCCTATGTGTCGGTGCCCCCCAAGGTTCAGTTGTAGGCCCGGGCACTGTTCTTATGGTGGACATGGGCTCACTCACTCCTAAATGGACCACGTGCGTCCCCTGAGGGGTTCGCAGCCAATAGCTGGGTGACACCTATTTAAGGCTCCTCCTCCAATATGGATGTGCCGGAGTAATGTTGTTAGTTTGCCTTGCATGCTTGCTAGTTGTCAGGATCCCCAGGTCTGCCTGTCTGCTTGTCTACCCTGTAGTCATCTGCTTGTCTACCCTTAACCTATCTACTTGTACCTGTCTGTGCTCTTCTGTCCATCAACCCATCCAACCCGCACCTGTCATGCCCATCTATGTAACAACCGGTCTAGCCCAAACCTGCCAGTGCCCATCTGTGTAAGACCCGTTACAGCCCACATCTGCCAGCGCCCATCTTTGTAACACCCAGTCCAGTCCACACCTGACCTGCCAGTGAACATCTGTATAACACCCGGTCCAGCTTGCACCTGCCAGTGGCTATCTATGCAACACCCAGTCCAGTCTACATCTGACAGTACTCATATGTCTAACACCCGGTCCAGCCCACACCTGCCATTTCTCATCTGTGTAACACCCGGTCCAGCCCGACCTGCCAGTGCTTTTCGATTCCTCAGCCAGTTCCATCTGCACCCGTGTTTCCAGAGTCCATAAAGTGCCTGCCTGTATTCTTCATCTCTCCTTTGGGCTGTACCAGCCTAACTACTCTAGGCATCAGCTGTCACCCTCTGTAGGTCAGCTCTGGAGTAGCACCTGGTGCCACCTCCTTGTTCCTCCTTGGGTCACGTTTTCGCCTGCTGCCGCTTATTCAAGGTTTGATTTTGAAAGCCAATTTCCGAGGGCTACGACACAGTGGTTCTAGAACCTTGCCCTTTACAATCTCCATCTGCTGGGTTGGCTGTAGTGGAAGAGGTTTCGGTCCCCATTATACTAGTTCTACTCTGGTGAGACTGATGCCACTTTGGTAGTGTCTGCCACTAATTTTTGCAAATGTGTAGACTCCTGGTTGCGTCTCCTTCATGTGTATAGCCTGTAGTAGTAGGCCTCAGAGACTGTCAGCTCTCCATCTCCTTTGAGTCAACTACCTGTGTTACTATTCTTACATTTTTCTGACAATAATAGTCTACAAAACTGATATTTGTGCCACCTGAGTGTGGCTGAGTGTGAAAGAAGGTTGTTCTATTGCATGTCGTATCAGGACTCCCAGTACAGCAGGCCTACAATGATGACTCACCCACCCCGTCTGAATTTGAAGTTCAATTCAAATCTGTAAATGGTGGCCCAGACCCTGATACCTCATGCATGGCTGATTTCTGCCAGCAATTTTAAAATTTGTATTGTGGTTGAATTGTGGCCACTTTGCTGGTGTCTGCCTTTAATTTGATGTGTTCTGGCAGCTATAGGGGGTCAGCTGCTACACCCTGTAGGTCAGCCCTGGAGTTGCACCTGGTGACACCACCTTGTCCTTCCTCGGGTTGCAGTTTTCATCCGCTGCCAGTTATCCAAGTTGGGATTTGGTTGGCCACCTATTTACGTCCCTCCAGGTTATCCAAGGGAAATGGCACAGTGGTTCCATCACCTTGCCAGTTACAGTCTCCATCTGCTGGATTGTAGTGGAAAAGTTGTCGGTCCCCGATATACTAGTTATACTCTATTGAAATCTATGCCACTTTGTTGGTGTCGATCGCTAATTTTTGTAAATGTGTAGACTTCTGGTTCGGTCTCTTTCATGCGTGTTGCCTGTAGCAGTAGGCCTCTGAGACTTTCAGTTTATGAAGCTGATATTTGGGCCACCAGAGTGTGGCTGAGCATGAACGCAGGTTGAGCTGTTAAATGTGGTATCAGGGCTCCCAGCACAGCAGGCCTACACCGATCCCTCACCCACCTCATCTTACTTTGACGTTCAATTCGAAGCTATAAATGTTGGCCCAGACCCTGACACCTCATGCATGTCTGATTGCTGCCGTGCCATACTACAATTTTTACTGTGGGTGAATTCAAGCCACTTTCCCGGTGTCTGTCCCTCATTTGATGTGTTTTGGCAGCTTTTGGGCCCCTTTGAAGGTGTTGTATATGCGTTTGTTTTTGCCTCCCATTGACTTGAATGGCGTATGGTTATATTCTGTGAATATTCAATGAATAAATTGGGGAATATTGCAGATATGGTGATCGTAATCCCAACTGAACATTAAAATATTTGCTCATCTCTAGCTATGACATAAAATAAGAAATTAGCAATAAAACTGGGGGAGAGGGATATCAGGATCCAGCTCATGATCAATACTTGAGTTGATTAACCCAGCAGCTTTTGGTAACTACAGAAGAGATTTATGGAGTGATGTCTATAATCTCATGTGGATCCCTCCTTATAGCCCAGGATTTGTCGATTCTCAAGAACGGAGGTGTGCATAATTTTGTTTACTGAATGTTGTGTAAGTTTCCTGCAACCTCTGCAGTCTATCAACTGTACCCAGTCTCCTAGTCAAGGAGAGTAGTTCTTGTAAGTTCTTTACTAAACAGCTTGCAAATGCTGCTATGTAGCTGGCCAGATCACTAGATACAGCCATTTTTAGTGCCCTTGTGCTGCTCAGATGTAGCAGAGGCAAAACTGCTTGCATCAATGGAGAGCTCACAGTTCAGACCAGTGTCGCAAACATTCCCTTGCTTTGAACTATAATCATCAAGAACTCACCATTCCCTTCAGCAAGCAAAAAACTAGGACAATGGGGAGTGAAATGTTCCTCAAGCGCTAGGTTGAAAAAAACCCTTTTAAACAGCTTTTTTTGTAATAAATATAGAGTTACTGTTCATTTGATATGGCAAAACATTTTCCAGAAGCCTGTGGCCAAAAGAATTGCTACAATTTGCATTAGACAATGAACTGTGTGCACCATAGCACTGTATGACATTTCATGCAGCTTCTCTATTGAGAAAAAGCCGAGTATATTGTGTCAGAATAAGGGTGGAGACTTAAAAACAGGATCTGCCAGTCCTTTACAATAGGTAATGCTCAATCTGCTTATTCACTGGCTACTTCATCAATGAAGTTATCTTTGCTTCCCATATTTCACAAGCTTCTTATTTCTCTGAACAATCTACCTAACTGCAGCGACTGCAGGTTAAGGATGTGATATATTAGGCTTTTGTCTCCTATAGAATTACAGAAAATGTGGCAAAAATTTCAGAGAAAACTATGGAGACTGAATTCAAACCAAATACTTATTTTTTGCAGCACTGTATTCTGCATTACAATGATAATGGTATATATTTCACTGGACTGTAACGTTGACTTTAGCAAGCAGAATGGTGATTTAAGGAGTGAATATTGCAGATATCTTTACTACCAGGAATTAAAGCTACCAGCTTCCGGGAGAAAGAATTGCTCCAAAATCATCACTGGTGACCAGGATGAGGTAAGAAAGGCTCTGATTGACAATTTAATTGTTGCAAATAGAAGAGTCCTTGCCACGGACACAGACTACGTAGAATTAACCAAAGACTGTACAAATTTTACAAAATTGAAAAAATATGTCATGAACACTCTCAGTGAGGAGGAACGAGATTATCCTATTGCCTATTCCATGGTAATCCATAATGACATTGAGATGTTTGAAAGGTTATTACGGTCCATTTACATGCCTCAGAATGTTTACTGCATACATGTGGACATGAAATCTTCAGAAACGTTCTTTGATGCAGTGAAAGCCATAGCTTCATGCTTTCACAATGTATTTGTGTCATCTAAGAGGGAATCTGTGATCTATGCGACATGGTCTCGTGTCCAAGCTGATCTGAACTGCATGGAGGACTTGTTGAACAGCAGTGTTGACTGGAAGTACCTAATAAATACTTGTGGAACAGATTTCCCTTTAAAAACAAATGCTGAAATTGTCCAAAAATTAAAGCTTTTAAATGGCAAAAACAACATGGAGTCAGAGAAACCACCTTCACATAAGAAGAAGCGCTGGGAATATCATTACGAAATAAAGGATTATGCAGTGAAGACAGATATTAAAAAAAATGCGCCACCCTTTAATATTCCAATTTTTAGTGGTAATGCCTATGTGCTGCTCACCAAAGATTTTGTGAGGTCCTTGTTTGAGAACTCACTGGTGAAAGAACTTATGGAATGGGCTAAGGACACATACAGTCCAGATGAGTTTCTTTGGGCAACACTTCAAAGACTGCCCGAAATGCCTGGATCTGTACACAAGCACATTAAATATGATATATCAGACCTAAATGCATTGGCCAGACTGGTGAAATGGAAAAGCCTAGAAGGAGACATGAACAATGGAGCCGCTTATTCCGTATGTACTGGAAAGCATAGAAGAGAAGTGTGTGTATATGGAACAGGCGACTTGCACTGGCTGGTCCAGCAGCATCATTTCTTCGCTAATAAATTTGATCCAAGAGTTGATGATCATGCTATTCAATGTTTGGAGGAATATCTAAGACACAAATTGTTTTATGGGAATCATGCAGTATAACCAGAAATTATAATTTATTAAACACAAATTGCACTTTTTATCTCTAGCAATAACTAAAAACCTTTTTATCTACATAAATTATAATTTATTGTGCATAATTTAAATGTTTTATATTGATATTTAACACTTTTAAGGAAGCATGTAGTGAATCTTTGGAGCTTGAAACAATAATTACATTGTGAGATAGAATAGATGGAAAGTATATCTAAAATCATTGTAAAACGTTTTGTTCAACAACTAAATGGAAAAAAAATGGAAATGGAAAATATCTCGGGAGCTCTCTTCTGGTGATTCACTATGACTAAGGGCGGTTACAAGCCAGAAACGCATCAGTGTGGAATATACACAATAATATGACATGCTGTTTATGTTTTTCCTCAAGATGGAATAACATTTTAATGTTTTTATACAAGGAATTGATGTCCAATTTTCTCTATTTTTTTCCAGTGTTCTGGTGATTTGTGGGTGTCCCGACATTGGTGATCAATAGAAATAAAAATACATTTGTTTCCTATTTTTTTTAGGTTTAACAAATTGAAGCTGCCTCAGCAAAGCAGTTTTTATTCCTAAACACTTTTACTGGCAGTTTGGACGTCATGTTTGTGATGATTCTGCCACCGCAGGTGGTTTTAAAAATTAAACTACAAGGGCGATGAGCAGCATCAGACTGGAGCAGTTTGCTTAATTTAAAAACATTATATCGGCAACAGATAATTTTGTGTAAACAAGACAAGTGCTGCTAAGAACAATGATCTATCTATATAATCGTCTAAGGGGTACTTCCGTCTGTTTGTCTGTCTGTCTGTAACGGAAATCCCGCGTCGCTGATTGATCAGCTACGACCGGCCGCAACCAATCAGCGACAGGCTTAGTCCGACCACAAATTGGCGCCTCCCTGCTCTCCTCAATTCAGTGCCCCCTCCCTACTCCCCTCCAGTCAGTGCCAGTGTGTTGCCCCACCCCGGACCAAATTTATACTATTGATGCTGCCTATGCAAAAATTGTGCTATTCTCACCTTCCGCTGTCCACCGATGCACGCAATGCTGCCGCCAACTTCCGTTCCCAGTGATGCATTGCGAAATTACCCAGATGACTTAGCGGTCTCGCGAGACCGCTAAGTCATCTGGGTAATTTCGCAATGCATCACTGGGAACGGAAGCTGGTGGCAGTATCGCGGGCATCGGGACAGCTTCGGTGGTCGCTGACACTGGAGGGTGAGTATATAACTATTTTTTTATTTAAATTTTTTTTAACAGGGATATGGTGCCCACACTGCTATATACTACGTGGGCTATGTTATATACTGCATGGGCTGTGTTATATAATGCGTGGGCTATTATATACTGCGTGGGCTGTGTTTTATACTATGTGGCCTGTGTTATATACTGCGTGGGCTGTGCTATATATTACGTGGGCTGTGTTATATACTACGTGGCTGCTATATACTACATGGCTGCTATATACTACGTGGCTGTGCTATATACTACATGGCTGTCTGTGTTACATGGGCTGTGCTATATACTATGTGACTGCTATATACTATGTGGCTGCTACATACTCTGTGGCTGTGCTATATACTATGTGGCTGTGCTATATACTACGTGGCTGTGCTATATACTACGTGGCTGTCTGTGTTATATACTACGTGGCTGTGTTATATACTACGTGGCTGTTCTATATACTACGTGGCTGTGCTAAGTACGGCGTACATACATAGATACATATTCTAGAATACCCGATGCGTTAGAATCAGGCCACTATCTAGTATTGTATGAGCACAGAAAAATTGTATCAATTAGACATGTGCCACATACACTCACTAGTAGAATAGAGAAAATGTATGCATAAAGGAAATGGGATCACCACATCAATCATAAAGTGCAAAAATAGCAATTTTTATTGGGAACATCACACAAAAAGACATTAAAAACAGTTCAAAACCCAACAACATGGGTAGAGGTTACGGGTCCTCTCAAATATGGGGTAAATGCCGCAAAAAACACTGCAAGCCAATTACAATACAATATACATCACCATGACAAGATAATAACAACCAAGTATTTCATAATGTATACATGCTGTTATTTCTATAAGATACCCATCCTCATATACATAGTATACCACAATATTATAAGTGTATATCCACAAAACAGCATATATAACTACAAAATCCGTCCAGACCATACATTTTCTCTATTCTACTGGTTCTCAATAAGATATGCATTAGGTGATCCCCTTTGTTTATTATAAATGGATGGTGCCCGCTCAAAACTATGGTTGTACATACACTCACTAGGCACATACACAACAGTCACACGGTAGACACAGGACACATACACACAAGTCACATGCTAGGCACAAGATACATAACCACCAGTCACATGCTAGGCACAGGATACATATACACCAGTAATGCTAGACACATGATATATACACACCAGTCACATGCTAGACACATGGTACATATACACAGACACAGGATAAATACACACCAGTCACACGTTAGACATAGGATACATACACATCAGCCACACACTAGATACATACACACCAGTCACACACTAGACACAGGATACATACACACCAGTCACACACTAGACACATGATACATACATACGCCATACAAAAGAAAAAACCTGGCACTCAACTTTTTATGGATGCTATTTTAATCATTCCAAGAGGAGGTACAGTAACAGCAATGCAAAACGTTTCGGTCATAAACATGTGACCTTCATCAGTTGGTGTAAATTACAAATAAATATAACAAAAAGTAGTACAGAAATAGGTACAAAAATAAATAAATAAATAAATAAAGTATATACAAAAAAAGGGAATGAATAAAGTATATACAAAGAAATGTATATAAACATGGCGCTACAATGGAGCAACCTAGTTCAGAGAAACAAACATAGGAACATCATGGCACAGTCACATAGAAGGTCAGTGGATATAAACTGAAGTACATACAGTAAAGTGATTGCTGGTGATGTAATTGTTACCATTGTTAGACAAATTGTAATGTGAATAGCTGAAAAATAAACGTGAGTATTAGAGGATATAAAGGATGAAGGGATGGGGACGTGATATTAGGTACCAGTGAGAAAAACAGAATGTCCGCATACCCCTATAATGAAAGGCACTGCTTAATGTACTCAGGTATGGGCGCAGCCTGTGATGGAGTAAGGTTGTAGTTAAATTATTGACCCAGTTAAAGATGGTGCGAGAGATATAGGAAAATTGCTACGGTAACTTACCCAGCTAAGGCACTGCAGACGCGGAGTCCACCGCTTGTCTGAAGCGTGCCGTACGTGTGCCGCATGTTACAGTCATGGCCAAAAGTATTGACACCCTAGCAATTCTGTCAGATAATACTCAGTTTCTTCCTGAAAATGATTGCAAACACAAATTCTTTGGTATTATTATCTTCATTTAATTTGTCTTAAATGAAAAAACTCAAAAAGAATTGTCCTAAAGCCAAATTGGATATAATTCCACACCAAACATAAAAAAGGGGGTGGACAAAAGTATTGGCACTGTTCGAAAAATCATGTGATGCTTCTCTAATTTGTGTAATTAACAGCACCTGTAACTTACCTGTGGCACCTAACAGGTGTTGGCAATAACTAAATCACACTTGCAGCCAGTTGACATGGATTAAAGTTGACTCAACCTCAGTCCTGTGTCCTTGTGTGTACCACATTGAGCATGGAGAAAGAAAGAAAACCAAAGAACTGTCTGAGGACTTGAGAAACCAAATTGTGAGGAAGCATGAGCAATCTCAAGGCTACAAGTCCATCTCCAAAGACCTGAATGTTCCTGTGTCTACCGTGCGCAGTGTCATCAAGAAGTTTAAAGCCCATGGCACTGTGGCTAACCTCCCTAAATGTGGACGGAAAAGAAAAATTGACAAGAGATTTCAACACAAGATTGTGCGGATGTTGGATAAAGAACCTTGACTAACATCCAAACAAGTTCAAGCTACCCTGCACTCAGAGGGTACAACAGTGTCAACCCGTACTATCCGTCGGTGTCTGAATGAAAAGGGACTGTATGGTAGGAGACACAGGAAGACCCCACTTCTTACCCCGAGACATAAAAAAGCCAGGCTGGAGTTTGCCAAAACTCACCTGAAAAAGCCTAAAACGTTTTGGAAGAATGTTCTCTGGTCAGATGAGACAACAGTAGATCTTTTTGGGCAAAGGCATCAACATAGAGTTTACAGGAGAAAAAAAGAGGCATTCAAAGAAAAGGACACTGTCCCTACAGTCAAACATGGCGGAGGTTCCCTGATGTTTTGGGGTTGCTTTGCTGCCTCTGGCACTGGACTTCTTGACCGTGTGCATGACATTATGAAGTCTGAAGACTACCAACAAATTTTGCAGCATCCGTGCCTTTATAGACTTTCTACTAGGCACTGCTCCTGATAGCCAGTTTCCTACTCCACACTGATGAGGGGCAAAAACCACGAAACAGCTGTCTGTGGATGGATACCATGCTTGGCATAGGTGGTTTTCCTTTATTGGATGTTTTCCTTTATTGGATGCTGCCCTTCCCTTGGTTGTTCCTTCCCGGTGAAAGGCCTGGCTATTCACTGCCTGCGTTGAGAAACACGTGATGGTGTCTCCGCAGCTCCTCTACTTGTAAACGGAAGGATGCCATGTAGTATGTAGTGCGGTGAAATGGACACTAATATTATGCATTGAGATTGTTTGCACTTGTGTGAATTGGGACATTTAATGCTGTGAAGAAACACATTAAAGGAGTTTTGTGTTTGAACTTTGTGGGTTACTGTCTCCTCACTGCATAAGTGTGCTACCGTTGCTCTCAAATACATACACACCAGTCACACACTAGATACATACACACCAGCCACACACTAGACACAGGATACATACACACCAGTCACGCTAGACACAGAATACATACATATCAGTCACACATTAGACACTGGATACATACACACCTGTCACACACTGGACACAGGATACATACACACCAGTGATACACTAGACACATGATACATAAACACTAGTCATGCTAGACACAGGATATATACATACCAATCACATGCTAGACACATGGTACATACACAAGACTCACACGCTAGACACAGAATACCTACACACCAGTCACATGCTAGACACAAGATACATACATACACACCAGTCACACACTAGATACATACACACCAGTCACACACTAGATACATACACAACAGTCACACACTAGACACAGGATATAGACACACTAGTCACATACTAGATACAGGATTAGAGTTAGGCAGACCACTGGATGTTTGGGTCTGGTTGAACAGTTAAAAAAAGTTTGGGTTCGGGTACCAGAACAGTACCAGAACCCCATTCACTTGAATGGGTTGCCCGAATATCCAGTGACCACCAGTCAGAAAGTCATGGTTTCTTCATTGTCAAATGAAAAGCGTGAGCCTGCAGATGTGATCGGTGGTATAAATTTTACTTCCGGTCACTTATGCCGGCTAATGGGACTACTGCTCCCTTCAGCCTACGCCTGCTGCTGCTAAAAACAGCAAGAGCAGGAGTGGCTGATGGGAGTATTCATCATCCTGCACTATAAATAAATAATAATAATACATTTTAAAAAAGTGGTTTCCCCTGTAAACAACAGCTGCACAGAAAAGATGCATCTATTAGATGCGCCAATTCTGACGCTTTGACCGGATCTTCCAACTTGCCCTGTAGCGGTGGCAAGTGGGGTTCATATTTGTGGGGTTAATGTCACCTTTGTATTGGCTGGTGACATTAGGCCCACGGCTTAGTAATGGATAGGCGCCGATAAGACAAATATCCATTACTAATCCTATAGTTATATTGGAAACAAACACACAGCCAAAATAAAGTCATTTAATTGAAAGAATGACACAGACTCATTTAAAGGGACACTGTCACCTGAATTTGGAGGGAACAATCTTCAGCCATGGAGGCGGGGTTTTCGGGTGTTAGATTCACCCTTTCCTTACCCACTGGCTGCATGCTGGCTGCAATATTGGATTGAAGTTCATTCTCTGTCCTCCGTAGTACACGCCTGCACAAGGCAATCTTGCCTTGCGCAGGCGTGTACTACGGAGGACAGAGAATGAACTTCAATCCAATATTGCAGCCAGCATGCAGCCAGCGGGTAAGGAAAGGGTGAATCAAACATCCGAAAACCCCGCCTCCATGGCTGAAGATTGTTCCCTCCAAATTCAGGTGACAGTGTCCCTTTAAGGATCCTGAATTAAACCATAATTTCCAAATTGGGAAGAACCCCAAATAAACTCTCACTAGCAGACCATAAAATTTAACTTTTATTTCTATTAATTAAAATAAAGTATATACAACATTTTGTCCCGGGGAGGGGGCGGGGGGGTGTTGGTGCTAATATTTGTTGTCCTATTCTGCCAATATGTATTAGCATACCGAGTGCTATAAACTTTATAGATATAAATTATCAAGAATACTGCATAAAATAACTGCAGACTTCTGAGACAGATTAAGGACAAAGCGTTTTATACCCTTTGTATAAACTTTATTTTGATTTATAGAAATAAAAGTAAAAGTCTATGGTCTTCTGGTGAGAGTTTATTTGGGGTTCTCCCCAATTTGGAAATTGTATATATATACAGTACAGAGGAAAAGTTTGGACACACCTTCTCATTTAAAGATTTTTCTGTATTTTCATGACTATGAAGATAGTAAATTCACACTGAAGGCATCAAAACTATGAATTAACACATGTGGAATTATATACTTAACAAAAAAGTGTGAAACAACTGAAAATATGTCTTATATTCTAGGTTTTTCAAAGTAGCCACCTTTTGCTTTGATGACTGCTTTGCACACTCTTGGCATTCTCTTGATGAGCTTCAAGAGGTAGTCACCGGAAATGGTATTCCAACAATCTTGAAGGAGTTCCCAGAGATGTTTAGCACTTGTTGGCCCTTTTGCCTTCACTCTGCGGTCCAGCTCACCCCAAACCATCTCTATTGGGTTTAGGTCTGGTGACTGTGGAGGCCAGATCATCTGGCGTAGCACCCCATCACTCTCCTTCTTGGTCAAATAGCACTTACACAGCCTGAGGTGTGTTTGGGGGTCATTGTCCTGTTGAAAAATAAATGATTGTCCAACTAAACACAAACTGGATGGAATAGCATGCTGCTGCAAGATGCTGTGGTAGCCATGCTGGTTCAGTATGCCTTCAATTTTGAATAAATCTCCAACAGTGTCACCAGCAAAGCACCCCCACAAATCATACCTCCTCCTCCATGCTTCACGATGGAAACCAGGCATGTAGAGTCCATCCGTTCACCTTTTCTGCGTCGCACAAAGACACGGTGGTTGGAACCAAAGATCTCAAATTTGGACTCATCAGACCAAAGCACAGATTTCCACTGGTCTAATGTCCATTCCTTGTGTTCTTTAGCACAAACAAGTCTCATCTGCTTGTTGCTTGACCTTAGCAGTGGTTTCCTAGCAGCTATTTTACCATGAAGGCCTGCTGCACAAAGTCTCCTCTTAACAGTTGTTGTAGAGATATGTCTGCTACTAGAACTCTGTGTGGCATTGACCTGGTTTCTATTCTGAGCTGCTGTTAACCTGCGATTTCTGAGGCTGGTGACTCGGATAAACTTATCCTTAGAAGCAGAGGACTCTTGGTATTCCTTTCCTGGGGCGGTTCTCATGTGAGTCAGTTTCTTTGTAGCGCTTGATGGTTTTTGCCACTGCACTTGGTGACACTTTCAAAGTTTGCCCAATTTTCAGACTGACTAACCTTCAATTCTTAAAGTAATGATGACCACTCATTTTTCTTTACTTAGCTGCTTTTTTCTTGCCATAATACAAATTCTAACAGTCTATTCAGTAGGACTATCAGCTGTGTATCCACCAAACTTCTGCACAACACAACTGATGGTCCTAACCCCATTTATAAGGCAAGAAATCCCACTTATTAAACCTGACCTTGCACACCTGTGAAGTAAAAACCATTCTCAGTGACTTCCTCTTGAAGCTCAGCAAGAGAATGCCAAGAGTGTGCAAAGCAGTCACCAAAGCAAAAGGTGGCTACTTTGAAGAACCTAGAATATAAGACATATTTTTAGTTGTTTCACACTTTTTTGTTAAGTATATAATTCCACATGTGTTAATTCATAGTTTTGATGCCTTCAGTGTGAATGTACAATTATCATAGTCATGAAAATACAGAAAAATCTTTAAATGAGAAGGTGTGTCCAAACTTTTGGTCTGTACTGTATCTCTCTGATGTAAGGGCATAAAAATTAAAAGTTAAAAAATTTGCTAAATTTTCCAAATTTTTGCCAAATTTCAGTTTTTTTCACAAACAAACATAAGAAATATCAAAGAAATTCTACCAGTATTATAAAGTACAATATGTCACGAGAAAACGTTCTCAGAATCACTGGGATCCCTTGAAGCATTCCAGAGTTATGGCCTCAAAAAGTTACAGTGGTCAGAATTAAAAAAAATGGCATAGTCAGGAAGTTGAAAACAGGCTTCAGGGTGAAGAGGTTAATATATGGAGGACTATAAGCAGTGTATTATATTATATGGAGGACTATGGGGAATGTATTACACTCCTCAGCCCTCCATATAGTATAACATACTCTCCTTAGTCTCTATATAGTATAATACACTCCTCATAGTCATCCACATATTAAAATACACTGCTCAGTCCTACTTATAGTATATTTTAATATATGGAGGACTATAGGTAGTGTATTATACTATATGGAGGACTATGCTATGGGGACTGTATTATACTATATGGAGGACTATGGGGCACACTATATTATATGGAGGACGAAGGGGTGTGCATTTTACAATATGGAGGACTGTGGTGCACATTATAATATATGGAAGAATATGGGGTGTGCATTTTACAATATGGAGGACTGTGGTGTACATTATAACATATGGAGGACTATGGGGTGTATTATACTAAACAAGCAAAATGATGCATATTCATCGAATTATTGGATTGTTTATGCTGGAACAAAAATCATTGTTCTCAGCAGCACATCGCCCTGTGAAAACTGCAGATGTGCTGTTGATAACATGATACTGTATGGGGACAGTTTGATCTAATAAGGATTGTTCTGTTCCTAACAACTAACATAGAGAAACTAAAAAAAAAAAACATCATAAAAAGCAGAGTCACCAAAACCTTGTCAAATGACAAATTCACTAGCAGGGTGCAGCAGGCCCCCACTGATAAAGTAGCAAAAATGGACACAAGTAAGGCTTGCATATGACACTATTCACACAGATAGGTGTGATGCACAGTATCTGGACAACCTATTGATCACGCCTATGGTATTAACAGGCAGGCCATCCAGCACTATATATATAAATGCACCACACAAAAACCAAGCCAACATAAAGGGGCCCTGCTACACCCTGCCAAAAAATGATAAAAAATGCAATAAAAAGATGAGAAAATTAATGCATATAATACATTAAATGAGGCATTGGTTACTATTTTGGCCAAAATGGATAAGCTCGCAACCCAACGTCAAGGGTCCTCATTAACTTGCGAGTCCTATGCTAATATCAAAACAGCTAACATAGAGAAACTAAAAAAAAACACATCATAAAAAGCAGACTCACCAAAACCTTGTCAAATGACAAATGCACTAGCAGGGTGCAACAGGCCCCCACTGATAAAGGCTGGAGCAGCACAGGTGCAAACTGCTGATGAGAACAACCACCCACTCACCTAAATAATAGAAGGGTGGGATGCCTAGTAGCAAAAATGCACACAGGTAAGGCTTGCATAAGACATTGTTCTGTTCCTATCATTCTTTCTCAGTTGGTGTAAAGAGGCCGAGAAACAAGTGTCGAACGACTTCAATATTGTAGATCACGCTCGTTTAGCGGCCTGATCACAGGGCATGTAAATACAACAGAAATGCTTCTGTGTGATGTGCAATATGTTAGCATTTGGGGCCCAATTTTAGACTTTTGCCTAGGGCCCCACTTTGCCTAAAACCAGCCCTGACTCCAGCAGCAGTCCACCCCTTGTGAATCTCTCCCAAATTTTTAAATGGCCTTCTCTTAACAATCCTTCCAAGGCTGCGGTTATCCCGGTTGCTTGTGCACCTTTTTCTACCACACTTTTTCCTTCCACTCAACGTTCCATTAATATGCTTGGATACAGCACTCTGTGAACAGCCAGCTTCTTTAGCAATGACCTTTTGTGGCTTACCTTCCTTGTGGAGTGTGTCAATGACTGCATTCTGGACATCTGTCAACAGACTACTGAAACAAACTAAGGGACCTTTTTAAATGCTTATGAAGCCTTTGCAGGTGATTTTTGTTAATTATTTTAATTTATTGATATAATGACCTGTGGGTTTTCATTGGCTATAAAGCCATAATCATTAATATTAGCAGAAATAAACACTTGAAATTGATCACTCTGTTTGTTATGACTCTATATAATATATGAGTCTCACTTTTGTATTGAAGAACTAAAATAAACTAATGTGTCACTTACATATTTGTATGACACAATTATGACTATATTTGTGTTTAAATCTATGATAATGTCCAACAGGGCATTATTTGTTCTGCTCTTTGTGATGTAATGTATTATTGGCAGCCCCCTATATGTATTTCTGGCAGCCTCCTTTACCTGGACCTGTGTGTCGTTAATGGTTGATTATGAGTAATGAGTTTATCTGTCCTCTACTACTTTCCCAGTTTTGGCAGTATGGTTTTAAATTACGGTATGTTTTTTTTAAAAAAAATTGTATTTTTTGATGTATAAGCATTAGCCTTATGATCATCTTTTTTGTTTGGTTCTAGGTAGTAATTGATGATAGGCTTTAGTAATCCAGCTAGATACATGGTTAAAAACTTCTTGAATTAATGGTATACCATGTTTTTCTGTCATACCTGTTGGTATCATACATAACTCATCCCTGAAAAATGTAACACGCAGACATCTTCACTTTGCTGATTTCCAGGACCCTCTTCACATTCTAGCACCTGTACACAAACCACAACTTATGATACTTTATAATCAGTAGCATAGCTGCTTGTTGGGCAGAGGTATGTTCGCCCCAGGCACCATGCTCAGAGAGGCCCACCCAGAGGTAAGCTAACCTTAACTATATTGGCATGCTGTGCACGCCAATACAGTTAAAGGGAACCTGTCACCCCCAAAATCGCGGGTGAGGTAAGCCCACCGGCATTAAGGGCTTATCTACAGCATTCTGGAATGCTGTAGGTAAGCCCTCGATGTATCCTAAAAGATGAGAAAAAGACGTTAGATTATACTCACCTAGGGGCGGTCCCGCTGTTGGTCCGGGTCCGGCACCTCCCATCTTCATCAGATGACATCCTCTTCTGGTCTTCACGCTGCGGCTCCAGCGCCGGCGTACTTTGTCTGCTCTGTTGATGGCAGAGCAAAGTACTGCAGTGCGCAGGCGCCGGGCCTCTCTGACCTTTCCCGGCGCCTGCGCACTGCAGTGACTGTTGTTACCAGTCCACTTACTGGGGCTGAGGTGGCGCGGCGGCGCCCTGTCTTTCGACCCTGGGACACACATTGGTGGCCTGGCCTTGGACTCGCAGAGCAGTACACAGTAAGTAAATATGATCTCCCTCTCACCCGTGTGCTGCCTCTGTTCATGACTCACCAGTCACCACTTCCCTCAGACTCCTTAACCTCGTTTCTGCCTAGAGGCTGGAGCACACAGCAGCTGCACTGGAATGTTTGATGTTTGCTCCCAGAAGTCAGACCCAGATAGAGTTAGTGAAGGTGTATAATACACCCCCACTCACTCTATCTGGGTCCTGGGAGCAAACATTGCCAGTGCTGTGTGTGTGCTTGTGTTTGTGTGTGTGCGCGTGTGTGTGTGCTTCAGGCAAATCTAGAATATATAATGACCAGAGGCAGAGATATATTTATACACCATGTATAAATATATCTCTGCCTCTGGTCTGGACAATATAGTATAGATTTGCCTGGAGCACACACATCAGCAGCACTGGCAATGTTTGCTCCCAGATAGAGTGAGTGGGGATGTATAAGGCTATGTGCACACATTGCAGATTTTGATGCGTTTCCGTGGCATTTTTGGACTCGCGGAATTGAATCAATTCTGCAGTATAGTGCACAAGCAATGTTAGTCTATGTGAAATTGACATTTGGTGTGTACATGCTATGGAAAAAAAATGTGTGGAATCACAGCGTTTTTTTTTCCCGCAGCATGTCAATTCTTTTTGCAGAGCTGCAGTATTTCTGCACCCGTTGACTTCCATTGTGTCAGGGCAATCCGCAGCAAAACTGCAGGTTTAAAAAAGCTCTGCCGTTTTGCTGCGGATGTGCCTGTGAGAAACACTGCAGATCGGGAAGGGGGAGAGTGTGTCGGCGGAGAAGATGTGCGGGGCTGTGTGCGGGTGTTTGTGTGTATCTGTGCGTGTGTGCATGGGTGTGCGGAGCTGTATGTGTGTGTGAGCGGGGCTGTGGGTGTTCAGGGCTGTATATGTGTGTGCAGGTCAGTGTTCGTCCCATCCGGCTATTCCTGCTACCTTGACAGGTAGCCGGATGATGAGACAGTAGTAGTCCCATTATTCGTGAGCTGTGTTCAAGTGTAAAAAAAAAAACATACAGTACAGACCAAAAGTTTGGACACACCTTCTCACTTACAGATTTTTCACACTGAATCCATCAAAACTATGAATTAACACATGTGGAATTATATACTTAACAAAAAAGTGTGAAACAACTGAAATTATGTCTTTTATTCTAGGTTCTTCAAAGTAGCCACCTTTTGCTTTGATGACTGCTTTGCACACTCTTGGTAAGTTAAGAGGCCATTGAACCCTCAGTGATAACACTGCAGGACGCATTGTCTCCTGTCAGTGTGTCATTGGAGGCCTATAGAGCTGTCACATCTCCTGATGTGACAGCTGTATAGTGGAGATCGTCGTGGGACACTCGTAATGAAATGGACTGCTTCGGACCAGGAAATATTTGTGTTGGTTTATGATTTTTTATTTTTTGCAGGTGATCGATGGCTTCGGGGAATTAGGTATGGTTGTAAGTATGGTGAAATTAAGAATATTAAAATACTTTTTTTCTGGCTGTGTCTTTATTTAACCCTTTCACTGCTATAGGATTAGTAATGGATAAGTGTCTTATTGACACCTATCCATTACTAACTGGGCATAATGTCCCCTTCCAATCGAAGGGGACATTAACCCCTTATTACCCCATATGCCACCACTTCAGGGCAGTGGGAAGAGAGAGGCTAAGTGCCGGAATTGGCGCGTCCTGCAGAGCTGGTGTTTGTAACCGGGAGGGGAATATTCATAGCCACTCTCTAGGCTATGACTATCAGCCCGCAGCTGTCTGCATAGCCTTTCTGGCTATTAATTATAGGAGTACCCCACGTTATTTTTTGGGTGGATCCCCCTATTTTTAATAGCCAGTAAAGGCTAAATATACAGCTGTGGCCTGAGATTCATAGCTATAAACATCGGCTCCCAGCCATCGGCTTTCCCTCTCTGGTGTAGAAAATTGCGCAGGAGCCCACGCCATTTTTTTTTTCATTTTTTTTAAATTAAACATATTGCGTTTAGGGCTGGGGTCACACTTGTGAAATACTCGCGCGAGTCTTGCACCTCAATACCTGGCACTGCCGCCGGCACTTGGGACCGGAGTGTGTGGCTGCATGGATTTCTGTGTAGCTGAACGCTCCAGTCCCAGTGCCGGCGGCAGTGCCGG